>NW_020838028.1:5170950-5426332 GCF_003676395.1 Aethalodelphis obliquidens | reverse complement strand
TCTTTCTTTCTTTCTTTCTTTCTTTCTTTTTTTTCTCCCTCTTATTCTGAGCTGTGTGGAGGACAGGCTCTTGGTGTCCCAGCCAGGCATCAGGGCTGTGCCTCTGAGGTGGGAGAGCCAGCTTCACGACACTGATCCACAAGAGACCTCCCAGCTCCACATAATATCAAACGGCGAAAATCTCCCAGAGATCTCCATCTCAACACCATCACCCAGCTTCACTCAATGACCAGCAAGCTACAGTGCTGGACACCCTATGCCAAACTACTAGCAAGACAGGAACACAGCCCCATCCATTAGCAGAGAGGCTGTGTAAAATCATGATAAGTCCACAGACACCCCAAAACACACCGCCAGACGTGGACCTGCCCACCAGAAAGACAAGATCCAGCCTCACCCACCAGAACACAGGCACTAGTCCCCTCCACCAGGAAACCTACACAACCCACTGTACCAACCTTAGCCACTGGACACAGACCCCAAAAACAACGGGAATGATGAACCTGCAGCCTGTGAAAAGGAGACAACCAGCACAGTAAGATAAGCAAAATGAGAAGACAGAAAAACACACCGCAGATGAAGGAGCAAGGTAAAAACCCACCAGAACTACCAAATGAAGAGGAAATAGGCAGTCTACCTACAAAAGAATTCAGAATAATAATAGTAAAGATGATCCAAAATCTTGGAAATAGAATACAGAAAATGCAAGAAACATTTACCAAGGACCTAGAAGAACTAAAGAGGAAATAAGCAATGATGAACAACACAATAAATGAAATTAAAAATAATCTAGAAGGGATAAATAGCAGAATAAATGAGGCAGAAGAACAGATAAGTGACCTGGAAGATAAAATAGTGGAAATAGCTACTGCAGAGCATAATAAAGAAAAAAGGATGAAAAGAACTGAGGACAGTCTCAGAGACCTGTGACTCAAGATTAAATGCACCAGCATTCTAATTATAGCAGTCCCAGAAGAAGAAGAGAAAAAGAAAGGGACTGAGAAAATACTTGAAGAGATTATAGTTGAAAACTTCCCTAATATGGGAAAGGAAATAGTTAATCAAGTCCAGGAAGCACAGAGAGTCCCACACAGGATAAATCCAAGGAGAAACACACCAAGACACATATTAATGAAACTATCAAAAATTCAATACCGGGGCTTCCCTTGTGACACAGTGGTTGAGACTCTGCCTGCTGATGCAGGGGACGTGGGTTCGTGCCCTGGTCTGGGGAGATCCCACATGCCGCGGAGCAGCTAGGCCCGTGGGCCATGGCTGCTGAGCCTTCGTGTCCGGAGCCTCTGCTCCATGACGGGAGAGGCCACAACAGTGAGAGGCCAGCGTACCACAAAAAATAAATAAATAAATGAAAATTAAATACCAAGAAAACATATTAAAAGCAGCAAGGGAAAAACAACAAATAACACACAAGGGAATCCCCATAAGGTTAACAGCTGATTTTTCAGCAGAAACTATGCAAGCCAGAAGGGAGTGACAGGACATATTTAAAGTGATGAAGGAGAAAAACCTACAACCAAGATTACTCTACCCAGCAAGGTCTCATTCAGATTTGATGGAGAAATTAAAACCTTTACACACAAGCAAAAGCTGAGAGAGTTCAGCACCACCAAACCAGCTTTACAACAAATGCTAAAAGACCTTCTCTAGGCAAGAAACACAAGAGAAGGAAAAGACCTACAATAATGAACCCAAAACAATTAAGAAAATGGTAGTAGGAACATACATACTGAAAATTACCTTAAATGTAAATGGATTAAATGCTCCCACCAAAAGACACAGACTGGCTGAATGGATACAAAAACAAGACCCATATATATGCTGTCTACAAGAGACCCACTTCAGACCTTGGGACACATAGAGACTAAAAGTGAGGGGATGGAAAAAGATATTCCATGAAAATGGAAATCAGAAGAAAGCTGGAGTAGCAATTCTCATATCAGACAAAATAGACTTTAAAATAAAGACTATTACAAGAGACAAAGAAGGACACTACATAATGATCAAGGGATCGATCCAAGAAGAAGATATAACAATTGTAAATATTTATGCACCCAACATTGGGGCACTTCAATACATAAGGCAAATGCTAACAGCCATAAAAGGGGAAATCGACAATAACACAATCATAGTAAAGGACTTTAACACCCGACTTTCACCATGGACAGATCATCCAAAATGAAAATAATTAAGGAAACACAAGCTTTAAATGATACATTAAACAAGATGGACTTAATTGATATTTATAGGACATTCCATCCAAAAAAACAGAATACACATTTTTCTCAAGTGCTCATGGAACATTCTCCAGGATAGATCATACCTTGGGTCACATATCAAGCCTTGGTAAATTTAAGAAAATTGAAATCGTACCAAGTATCTTTTTTGACCACAACGCTATGAGACTAGATATCAATTACAGGAAAATATCTGTAAAAATACAAACACTTGGAGGCTAAACAATACAATACTTGATAATGAAGTGATCACTGAAGAAATCAAAGAGGAAATCAAAAAATACCTAGAAACAAATGACAATGGAAACATGACGACCCAAAACATATGGGATGCAGCAAAAGCAGTTCTAAGAGGGAAGTTTATAGCAATACAATCCTACCTTAAGAAGCAGGAAACATCTCGAATAAACAACCTAGCCTTGCACCTAAAGCAATTAGCGAAAGAAGAACAAAAAAATCCCAAAGGTAGCAGAAGGAAAGAAATCATAAAGATCAGATCAGAAATAAATGAAAAAGAAATGAAGGAAATGATAGCAAAGATCAATAAAACTAAAAGCTGGTTCTTTGAGAAGATAAACAAAATTGATAAACCATTAGCCAGACTCATCAAGAAAATAAGGAAGGAGACTCAAATCAATAGAATTACAAATGAAAAAGGAGAAGTAACAACTGACACTGCAGAAATACAAAGGATCATGAGAGATTACTACAAGCAACTCTATGCCAATAAAATGGACATCCTGGAAGAAATGGACAAATTCTTAGAAATGCACATCCTGCTGAGACTGAACCAGGAAGAAATAGAAAATATGAACAGACCAATCACAAGCACTGAAATTGAAACTGTGATTTAAAATCTGCCAACAAACAAAACCCCAGGACCAGATGGCTTCACAGGCAAATTCTATCACACACTTAGAGAAGAGCTAACACCTATCCTTCTCAAACTCTTCCAAAATATAGCAGAGGGAGGAACACTCCCAAACTCATTCTATGAGGCCACCATCACCCTGATACCAAAACCAGAGAAAGATGTCACAAAGACGTAAAACTACAGGCCAATATCACTGATGAACATAGATGCAAAAATCCTCAACAAAATACTAGCAAACAGAATCCAACAGCACATTAAAAGGATCATACACCATGATCAAGTGGGGTTTATTCCAGGAATGCAAGGATTCTTCAATATACGGAAATCAATCAATGTGATACACCATATTAACAAATTGCAAGAGAAAAACCATATGATCATCTCAATAGGTACAGAGAAAGCTTTCGATAAAATTCAACACCCATTTATGATAAAAACCCTGAAGAAAGTAGGCATAGAGGGAACTTATCTCAACATAATAAAGGTCATATATGACAAACCCACAGCCAACATCATCCTCGATGGTGAAAAACTGAAACCATTCCCACTAAGATCAGGAGCAAAAGAAGGTTGCCCACTCTCACCACTCTTATTCAACATAGTTTTGGAAGTTTTAGCCACAGCAATCAGAGAAGCAAAAGAAATAAAAGGAATTCAAATCGGAAAAGAAGAAGTAAAGCTGTTGCTGTTTGCATATGGCTTGATACTCTACATAGAGAATCCTAAAGATGCTACCAGAAAATTACTAGAGCTAATCAATGAATTTGGTAAAGTAGCAGGATACCAAATTAATGCACAGAAATCTCTGGCATTCTTATACACTAGTGATGAAAAATCTGAAAGTGAAATTAAGAAGACACTCCCATTTACCACTGCAACAAAAAGAATAAAATATCTAGGTATAAATCTACCTAAGGAGACAAAAGACCTGTGTGCAGAAAATTATAAGACACTGATGAAAGTGTCTTATAAGAAATTAAAGATTATACAAATAGATGGAGAGATATACCATGTTCTTGGATTGGAGGAATCAACATTGTGAAAATGACTCTACTACCCAAAGCAATCAACAGATTCAATGCAATCCCTATCAAACTACCACTGGCATTTTTCACAGAACTAGATCAAAGAATCTCACAATTTGTATGGAAACACAAAAGACCCCGAATAGACAAAGCAATCTTGAGAACGAAAAATGGAGCTGGAGGAATCAGGTTCCCTGACTTCAGACCAACCACAAAGCTACAGTAATCAAGACAGTATGGTACTGGCACAAAAACAGAAAGATAGATCAATGGAACAGGATAGAAAGCCCAGAGATAAACCCACGCACATATGGTCACCTTATCTTTGAAAAGGAGGCAAAAATATACAGTGGAGAAAAGGCATCCTCTTCAATAGGTGGTGCTGGGAAAACTGGACAGGTACATGTAAATGTATGAGATTAGATCACTCCCTAACACCATACACAAAAATAAACTCAAATTGGATTAAAGACCTAAATGTAAGGCCAGAAACTATCAAACTCTTAGAGGAAAACATAGGCAGAACACTCTATGACATAATTCACAGCAAGATCCTTTTTGACCCACCTCCTAGAGAAATGGAAATAAAAACAAAAATAAACAAATGGGACCTAATGAAACTTAAAAGCTTTTGCACAGCAAAGGAAACCATAAACAAGGCCAAAAAACAACCCTCAGAATGGGAGAAAATATTTGTAAATGAAGCAACTGACAAAGGATTAATCTCCAAAATTTACAAGCAGCTCATGCAGCTCAATAACAAAAAAACAAACAATCCAATCCAAAAATGGGCAGAAGACCTAAACAGACATTTCTCTGAAGAAGATATACAGATTGCCAACAAGCACATCAAAGAATGCTCAACTACATATATCATTAGAGAAATGCAAATCAAAACTACAATGAGGTATCATCTCACACTGGTCAGAATGGCCATCATCAAAAAATCTAGAAACAATAAATGCTAGAGAGGGTGTGGAGAAAAGGGAACACTCTTGCACTGCTGGTGGGAATGTAAATTGATATAGCCACTATGGAGAACAGTATGGAGGTTCCTGAAAAAACTACAAATAGAACTGCTATACGATCCAGCAATCCCACTACTGGGCATATACCCTAAGAAAACCAGAATTCAGAAAGAGTTATGTACCAAAATGTTCATTGCAGCTCTATTTACAATAGCCCGGAGATGGAAACAACCTAAGTGTCCATCATCGGATGAATGGATAAAGAAGATGTGGCACATATATTCAATGGAATATTACTCAGCCATAAAAAGAAACGAAATTGAGTTATTTGTAGTGAGGTGGATGGACCTAGAGTCTGTCATACAGAGTGAAGTAAGTCAGAAAGA
The DNA here is from genome assembly GCF_003676395.1 of Aethalodelphis obliquidens. NCBI lineage: Eukaryota > Metazoa > Chordata > Mammalia > Artiodactyla > Delphinidae > Aethalodelphis > Aethalodelphis obliquidens. The sequence goes on along the minus strand of NW_020838028.1, from coordinate 5,420,824 downwards.
GAAAGACAAATACTATATGCTAACACATATATATGGAATATAAGAAAAAAAAATGTCATGAAGAACCTAGGGGTAAGACTGGAATAAAGACACAGACCTACTAGAGAATGGACTTGAGGATATGGGGAAGGGGAAGGGTAAGCTGTGACAAAGTGAGAGAGCGGCATGGACATATATACACTATCAAACGAAAAATAAATATCTAGTGGGAAGTAGCCACATAGCACAGGGAGATCAGGTCGGTGCTTTGTGATCACCTAGAGGGGTGGGATAGGGAGGGTGGGAGGGAGGGAGACGCAAGAGGGAAGTGATATGGGAACATATGTATATGTATAACTGATTCACTTTTTTTTTTTTTTTTTTTGCGGTACGCGGGCCTCTCACCGTTGTGGCCTCTCCCGTTGCGGAGCACGGGCTCCGGACGCGCAGGCTCAGCGGCCATGGCTCACGGGCCCAGCCGCTCCGCGGCATGTGGGATCTTCCCGGACCGGGGCACGAACCCGTGTCCCCTGCATCGGCAGGTGGACTCTCAACCACTGCGCCACCAGGGAAGCCCTGATTCACTTTTTTGTAAAGCAGAAACTAACACACTATTGTAAAGCAATTATACTCCAATAAAGATGTTAAAAAAAACAAAAAAAATACCAAACAAAAAACCCCCCAGTGTGCCTGGTTATATAATTTTCTCCAGCTACATTCAACTATGTTCATCTGGAATTTGAGTTTTGCAAAGAGAGTACAATCAAGGAGGAGAGAAACCATGTAGTTGAAAGTATGATTATAATAATAAACTTTGGCTTGTAAGTTGGAGAATGAAGCCAGGGGGAAGTTGAGAGAAGATGAAAACTTGGTGGGTCCAGTACCCTGGGGACCATAACATTGTAAAGAGAGTACTATTTGAATAAGGAAGAGAAGAGTATAGGAAGCTGTGATTCCACAGTGGAATGTTTGCATTTCTGAGTTGGAGACAGTGCAGATTCTGTTGATGATGAAATCTCGGGTATGATCCAGAGAAAGTGTACTGAGGTACTGTGAAGGACGAGATCATCTGAGACAAGGAGGCCAAGAACTTGAGAGTCTATTAAATTGGATGGATAAGACTGATTACTGATCAAGTTATCAAGACTGGATAAAGTTTGTATGACAAGGAAGACAAGGCCCAGAGCTAAATTTGTGAATCAAGGGCAATGACCAATAAATGAGTAACAATGGCTCCAAAGAAATGGTGAGGGCAGAATAGCAAGTTTTGCAAGAGGCAGATGAAGAAATGGTCTGCAAGTGGAAATTGGGGTGGGTAGGGCTAAGAAGGAAATTTTCTCTACCTGACTGACCTGAAGTACATGAAATAGCCACAACAACAAAAAATAACAACAATGAAATAGCTGTCGAGAACTTACTGTGAGTCAAGTTCCTGTTCAAAATGGTTTACGTGGATTCACTCACTTAATCATTACATAACCCTTTGAGAAGTAAGGACTGTTAATAATATCCCCATTTTAGTAAACTGAGGCAACAAAAATTTAAGTAACTTTGCCAAAGACAGACAGCTAGTAAGTGAGGCAACCAAGGTTCAAATACTGGCAGCCTGACTTCAAAGCTAGTGCCTCTAAACCACTACATGGCCGCCTTACTCCTTAATTGGGAAGGGAGAGAATTAACATTTCTGAAGGAGAATGTGTTCATTGGGTTTCAGGTTGCTCTGGGACCATTTGGTATCAGTAAGGTAAAGCTCTGAGATAGGAAAGCCTACGTCTCAGACCCATGCTGCAGTCCGGGCCTCCCTGTAACCCTTTCTTTCTCGGCAGCCACATGCTCCAGCACAACAGCGTCTCACACCCCCTCATCTACCACCACCCAACCTTGAGCCTCGGTGGGACTCCATCTGAACTTCTGCTTTGCCAGTTGTTGGAGCAGACCGCTTAGTCCATGGCTAGGGAGAGCTCTGCCCCTCAGTGGTCTCACAGCAGTTTCTGCCACTTGGTTCTCAGACCGTTGCTTGTTGCTTGCATGCTGGATCCTGTTTTCCAGTCTTCCACTCTGCCTCCTGTCCTGTCTTCAGTCAACTCAGACTTTCTTCACTCATTCTGCTTTTACTCTGTCCTCCATGGCAAATCCCCAGTATGGCTTGCAATTTGATAAAAGAAAAAATAATTATGGACTTTCTTGTTATCTTTTATTCCCATAGCATTCCACCAGAAAATCTCTCCAGTTCTCACTGGCTATTGAACATTAATTGTTTCCAAGTCCTATTAAATAATTTATATTTGAGAAGAGCTATGTGAATGAAAGCATATCATTATTTGTGTAGTTTATAATATTTTACTTTGCTTTGATCTATCACGGTACCCCAACAATCTTTGTTGGCTCAAGCTGGATACACTTCTCATATCTAGTTATTTTTGTGTGAGGTACAAACTGACTGACAATTTGGACAATTAAGCATTCTACAACACTAGTCCAAAGTGAAATTTCCCTCTTTCTAATTCCACTGGGCTTTCAACTTGCTGACAGGGACCTCTATTACTTAGCTTCATGTCTACCTTCTATTGATAGTGTTTTTGTTTTTGTTTTCACTTATGCACACCTCTTGGGCAGAGGCCATCCTTTCTCTGGAAGATTTCAGTAAACCATTGCCTCTTAATTAGCATTTGAGTCTCTGGGAGCCTGTATTTGCTAGCATTTCACCAATCTGAGTCCATCAGAATAGTATCTTTCACAGGCCTTCTTGCTGCTGCGTTTTCATTATTCTCAGATCTTTTCCATGTTTTTGTTTGGTTTGGTTTTCTTTGCTCTTTAATACTGAGAGTCTGTCTTTGGTAGCACACAAAATGTAATGAAGCTTTGGAAGTATTCAGTGAAAAGTTATAAAAAGAAAGAGAGAGAGGAAGAAAGAAAGAAGCCAAATTGATGAGTGTTGTTCTAAATGCAGATGGCACTGATTAGTTTGCTGAGATCCTTCTCTGAAATAAGCTCAGTACCATCACCTTCTTATCTCCGAATCAGCCTTCCTGCCAGAAGTGATGGCTGGGACAATGCAGATGGCTCTCAAATAGGAGCTTATCTCAGAACCCAGTCCTTATCACAGCTTTGACTGGCAAAGGCTGTCATTCATGCTGTCACTCACAGTGGGTACACAATAGATCCTGTCTGCCTTGCACATCATAGATAACTAGACTAACAGGGGCTGTATTTAATTCCTTGGTTAAAGAAGAAGCGAAAAGATAAATCACTGATTATAGAACATCTGATTTTCCTTTAATTTACTTGTCACTGAAACTGTAACCTTGTGTTCTAGATCAGTTAAATTGGTCAGCATCCCTAATAGAAACCGCCATTTTTCTCAAACTACCACATATTTAAAAGTCCATGTATGTGACTGTTTCAACCCTGTGTCTGTGTAACAGTCTTTCCTTGGAAAAACAGCACCATGACTTTGATGTGCTTTGGAATTCTTATCCTAACGTTTTAAAATAAAAGAAGCACTAATGATCTTGATAGAGCATTCTTGAAAAAAAAAATTGGTTAAGTAAAAACGAAAATATGAAGGTATTAAACATAAAGATATTTTGTGTGGAAGTCTACTGTTTATACAATACTCTGAATGGTGACAGCAGAGGATTCATTTACACATCTAAAGCAGCTTTGTATATTGACAAAGAAGGTGTTCAAGACAGAACCATAAAATAATCACTATGCCCATTTGCTGCCATGTTGTGTTATATGTCACAAATGTTGTACTCCTTATAATATATTAAAATAATCTGATAAAAGGAGCAGTAACTCTTAGCTAGGTTAATTATGGAGTTTTTACAAAGCTAATTAATGATGTCTGACCTGATTTGTTTTTCTGTTGAAAGAAGGTATTGAAGATTTTACGATATGCAAACACTCCGTAGTATACAATAAAACATATTTATAATGTTTGCCCAGGATATTAGTTTCTTCACTGGATTACTACACTGAGAATGAAGAGGCTAATATTACTTTATGGATATTTCTTTGCTCAATGGTGGGAGAATAGCCACCATATTCAGGAAGATACATGAAGTTAATGTGCCCAAAGTGTAGACGTATGAATTTTACTGGAGAGCATGACTATGAACATGACTCTTGATATCCTAACCAAACTAATGTGGTAGCTTTACCTGGGTATCTAATTTCTAGTCATATTATTATAGTTTTATGCTTATGTTCATTTTTTTTCTTTCTTTTTTTCTTATGTTCATTTATACAGGGAATTTTGACTAAAAAAAAAGGGCATTGCATGGTTTATTAAAATGTTAACTGGAATAAGAGTTCTTTTTGGAAATAGCATACACAAAACTACTTATAGGATAAGGCACTTAAAAAAGTATTCTTTTAGAAAGAATCATAGCTCTTTCAAATAATTAAATATCTGCATGCAAATTAAGGAGAAATTTCTCCTCATTTAACAGTTCTCATTCAGAAATATTTATTTTGTGCCTATGAAAGACAAAATCGATTGCTCTTACTGTTCAACAAATGTGGCCAATAATATGCCTGATTCTACACATTATCCCCTAGAATAAAGTGTGTGTCAACTAAAGGCTGGTTCATTTTGGCATGTGAGATACAGAGAAGAGGAAGAAAGAGTTGAAAAATAGAAGCTTTGGGAAAGGAGAATAATGCTCTTACAAGTGTGTCAGCACTTGTAAAATCAAAAATGAAAACAATGGTGTTGATCTGCCTGAAGCCCAGTAGTGCTCTTATACTGCTCTTGTGGTGACCATTATAGCTTACTGGCCAGCTCAGGGATTGGTTACCCTTGAGTCAAATACCACACCACTCCCTACCTGGTCCAATCAGTGGCCAACTCCACGTAAAGACCAGGCTGGTACTACTTCCCAGGAAACAGGGCTATGTACAGGGAAGTGGCAGCCAGAAGAAGAATTTGAACTTGATAGTCATGTGACTAATATGTCCAGAGCATCATCTCTCTTATATATGTGAATCTGACTCTGAGAGAATTTGTAAATTTGTACTCACTTCTGCACTGGAGAAATGTGATCTCCACTCTGCTTCTCTATCCCTGCCAAGTGTTTTCAGTTTCTTAACCAGTACCCAAAGTAGAAGTGGTCCAGGTCAGAGCTGCATCCCTCAGAGAAGAAGGGCAATCTTACCAAAAATGGGTAAGGTGACTGGACTACCTAAGGTTAAGAAGTATGTGGTCTCCAACCTGGCCATGTCCTAGTTCTGTACAGTAACTTGCGAATTTAGGGATGGCATGTAGCATTCAGAACTCCAAGGGTGGGCAGGCTGCAGGAACAATGGAGACTTGCCCCTGGATTTTGATTTTATATGTAGGTGAGTTCTTCAGAGGAAGCTCAGAGGATTTTCATAGCCTGTCCAGTTTATCATATTACAATAATTATCATCTTGTGTCAGTTTTTACAGTTTCTGCTCTTTGTCTGAGCCATGTCTTTGTTTACGTGAAAACCTCTCAGATGACCTTGATACCAGGATTAAGCTTCCTTGGTCACCTGCCAGGATGAAAATGAAGTCATTCCTTGGAATCCAATAGAGTTAAATAATCTTTGACCCTGTCCTCTCCTGGAATAGACAATACCAAGACTATAATGGATGCTGGGCTACCAACATAGATGACTTAGTTGAGGCCTCAGGATTCATTCTCTTCCTAATGAATTCGCTTTCTTACTAATATGACGTGGATGACTATTCACAATAAGAAAATAACTGGAGGAAAGGTTTTGTATAACCTTGTTCTCTTAGACATATACCATATCTAGATATGTGGCTACAGCCAGCATATAATTTTGTTATTTAAACAGGACTGATTGATGTTTGTTCTGATCATTTGTTTCCACATTCCACTTCAATAATAAAATAGAACCTAGTAGTACAGTAAATTAGTTCATTCATTTATTCATCTAGTTTTTATCTAGTGCCAACTATGCCAGTTCTCATAAATCTCAAGATTATGAGGTCCACAAGCAATGTATGTAGGTTAGCATTTTGAACTTATTTTAACAGAATGAAAATCTTAATGTGAAACTCTTGTAGCATTAATTATCCATTTTGAATATTATTTAAAGGATTCTTTGTAGTGTATGCAGCAAAAATGCCATGGGTCACAATAGATCAGTCATTTTTGTTTTGTTTTCTTTTGGTTTTAGTTATATAACTTATGCAGGCATAGTCCTGCATTGGGAAAAGGAGGGAATTATCCATACCCTGGCTCTATTAACCAGGTTGGACAAATTTTAGTGCACTAGACAGATAACATATCTATTGGCAATGGAAATGTATCACTCTCTTTAGCACTATACCTATCCTTTTTGGTTACAGAATGCTAGCAGGAACTGTGTTAGTTATCAATCACTGCATAACAAACTCAAAACAACAAAGACTTATTTATCTCACACAGTTCCTTAGGGTCAGGAATCTGTTTACCTACCCAGTTTAGCTGGGTAGTTCTGGTTCATTGTCTCCCATGAGGCTGCAGTCAAGGTGTAGGCCAAGGCCGCAGTCATCTAAAGGTTTGACTGGGGCTAGAGAATCTGCTTTCTACCTCACTCCTACGGCTCTTGGCAGGAGGCTTCAGTTCCTTCCTGGCTGTTGGTTGGAGGGCTCAGTTCCTTGCCACAAGGTCCTCTCCATAGGGCTGCTCATCACATGGAAACTGGCTCCTCCCAGAGTAAATGATCCAAGAGAGAGAGTGATTGCTTAGACACATAAGAGCTACAGTGTTTTCATAAACCCATCTCAGAAAGCATATGTCATCACTTCTGCCATATTCTATGGTTAAAACAGACAACTCTGGTACAGTGCGGGAAGAGATTACATAGGAGCTCACGTATCAAGAGGCAAGGATCATTGGGTGCCATATTGGAGGTTAGGATCAAAGACTTCTAATCCAATTCCCAACTGTTTTCTGGAGAAGTCTGACCAAATTAGGCCTCTCTTTAAAGCAGTGATTCTCAAAAGAGATGATGAGGTACAGAGTTGGAAAAGCATGTTCACATTATAGTGTAATTTTATATTTTAAAGTGAGAAGACACACTGTTTTTAATATGGGCTACAGAAAATTAAATTTAACTATTATCCTTCTTTGTTTGTGGAAATACACAAGTACATGCATGTTAGCGATATTTTTAGGGGAAAAACTTGACTTAGAATCTTAGTGTGTGGAGGGGATTTTTATTTTTATTTCAAGGAGCAAGGTTTTTGTTTTTTTTTTTGCGGTATGCGGGCCTCTCACTGTTGTGGCCTCTCCCGTTGCGGAGCACAGGCTCCAGACGCGCAGGCTCAGCGGCCATAACTCATGGGCCTAGCTGCTCCGCGGCATGTGGGATCTTCCTGGACCAGGGCACAAACCCGTGTCCCCTGCATCGTCAGGCGAACTCTCAACCACTGCGCCACCAGGGAAGCCCAGAACAAGGTATTTTTAATGCTGAAACTAAAGCAAAATTAGAAACTCGTGGTGAAAACATAGACCAATTATTAGACTTATTATCAATTACTCATTAATCAATCATTTCATAGTGCTCTGATTAATAAAGATTTGTTCAGGTTTAATAAAGAAGTTAAAATATTTGTATCAAGTCATGTAAAGATATCAAGGATTTCTGGGAGCCTTATGGTATATAGATCTAAAAATAAATTTTAAAATATTGTAAAATTTAATTATTCAGTCCTAAAATACACAAATAAGATAGTATATGTCTACTCATTATTAACACAGCCATTTTGTATGTGATTGCTTCATGCTAAAGCAGCTTCCATGAGTTGGAATCTATACCACAGATCAAGGAAGCTGATTATATTATTCTGCTATAGTAGAACAGCAGGAAGAGTTCAATGAGGCTTTTTATCTTAAATTATATTTTCAACTTGACCTCATTAAATTTTTTTCCTTCTGTTTGTCATTGTTAGGCTTACTATTTTTCATATTTCCTCTCGGTCCCTTTTTAAATTGTCCTTTAGAAATATTTCTGCAATGGAGAGTTCATTATTTCTCTAGTGACAACATATTGAATGCCCTAATGCACTGATTTCATTGTGCCTCATGAACTACATTTAGAAAAATTCAGGTAGATTTCTTATTTGCTGACTATTTCTTAGAAAATCATTAAATGTCAAAAGCTATTTTTCTGTTTATTCATGTCTATTTTCAAATTTATTTGTAAAGTGTCCTTAGTAGAGAAGTTGCTGTAGTCTAACAAGTGAAAAAATCTCTACTTTTTTGCATAGATTTTGTTTTTTAGAGTGGAAAAATAAATAGGAGATGGGGGAATTTTTTTCTCTAACAGATGACCTAAATTTCTTTTGCAATGAAGCTGATCTGTTTTCTGTGAATTTTTGTAGTAATTAATCTATTTTTCAACTATTGTGTATATAACATGAGAGTAAATATATATTTTAAATATTTCACATAAGTATCAATATGGGTATAATTTTGATTTGAAAATAAAGTTAATCTAAATGAAGTGCAGTTTTCAAGCATCCTTAAAAAAGAAGGGAAAAAAAAAGGAAATGTAATCAGATGAGCCAATGTTATTAGACACAATGACTGGAAGGACTAAAGCAACTCATAATGAATTAAAAAGAAAAGGGCCATTAAACTGGAGAATCCCAACAATCAAGTGGAGACATTTCAGGCTCTTCAGGCATCACTGCTGGAATAAGTACGTTATCACACTAAGATTTTATGAAAGGCTGTTACATTTTTACAAACTTTAATCTGTTTCATTTTTGTGTTTAAAGGATGGGAGTTGCATTAAAATAAAAATTCCATTTGGGTTATTATCTCCCCAGCTGTCTGTACAGACCACGGGGCTGGCCAGAGAATATTCTCATTATGTGTGTGGAGCAGTTACCCAGTGATTGATGCTGCATTAATGCACAGTGCAGACGAGGTCCTTTTGTTACTGAATATTAGACAAATTAGTTCTTACAAATTCATGACCCACCGTCCCCCCACCCCGGTCGGTGTGTCTTCCTCCTCCTTCTCTCAGTTCCCTACGCATCTCCCCTGCCTTGCTGCTGGGCACCTGACTTGACTGCCATGGAGAGTTAATATTGCTAGTAACCTTCAGTGGAAATGAACCGAGGCAGCAGGAGGTGGAGTTTGACAAAGGAAGGGGAAGAAAACAGACGTTGGTCCTTCCAGTCACACAATGTACAACAAGGTTCTAGTCATTTCCAAGATACCTCAATGTAGTCATGACAAATGAGTGTTTTGCTGTCATATTCCCAAATTAGTTTTCCTTCCCCCACTTTATGTGAGGAACCATTTATCTTCTCAATTGCTTTAAATTTACTTTTGTCAGGATAGGGAGAGAGGGGTCAAAAAAAAATTTTTAGACAGTTTTTTTAACCATGAAACACAGTATGGGAATGGGTATACCTTCCTTCCTTTTGCCCAAAATGTTTGTATTGGAATTCTTCCTGGAATTGTTTTAAAAATCAGTCCAGATATTAAAACTGAAAAGTAGATTTCTGGGCATGATCAATAGTTTCCCATTGGATTATGTGTCATATATATGTGTTTTGTTGTGAAAAGGTATGCCATTGATTATCAAATGTTTAGAGTTCTAAAAATATATCATTACATGTGTATTACTAGAAGAAAATATTTTGTGCTAAAGCTTACCGTTTTCACATTAAATCTTGAATATGGCAAATTTCCAGTTGTTCAGATGATGAATCAAGCACAGAAAAGTTAACTTAGCCAATGTTACCTAGTTAAAATAGATCCTGAACCTGTCTCCTGAAAAAGTGGTCTATAGACTATATTTGATTTATGAATGAAAATGAATTAAAATTTATTTTATTTTCAGTTCAACTGTTTAGCTATCTCCTTTGTTTATGCAGCTTCTCAATGTTCTAAATTTTAGTTTCTAACACAGTAAATACCGATATGTAAATATTGTTATATTTATTTGATAAACATTGATTATAGTCCACTAACCAAAAGCTTGATGGGTCCTGCCTGAATAATTTTTTTAAGTATACAATTCAGTGGGTTTTGGTATATTTAAAGGATTGTGCAATAATCTTTGCAATCTAATTATAAAACACTTTTGTTTTCCTAGAGGAAAGCCCACACTGTTAGCAGTCATTCCCCACTTCCCTCCAACATCCTCCTACTAACCTACATTCTGTCTCTATAGTTTTGCTTATTCTGCACATTTCATATCAATGGAATTACAAAACTCATACAGTATGTGGTCGTTTGTGTGCGGTTTCCTTCACTTAGCGTAATACTTTTAAGGTTTACCCATTTTCTTGCACATATTAGTACTTTACTTTTTAAATTGCCAAATAGTATTCCGTTGTATGGATATATCACATGTTGTTTATTCACTTATTGGTTCATGACATTTGGGTTGTTCCTACTTTTTGGCTATTATGAATTATGCTACAGTGAATATATATGTACAAGGTTTTATATGGACATTTGACTTCATTTTTCTTTGGTATATACCTAGGAGTAGAATTTCTAGGTCATATGGTATCTCTATATTTAACCTTTTGAGCAAATGCTAACCCGTTTTCCGTAGTAGCTGCACTATTTGACATTCACACCAACAGTGTGTGAGTATTTCAATTTCTCTATATCCTACCAATACTTGTTTTTGTGTGTCTTTCTGATTATAGCCATCCTAGTGAGTATGAACTTGTGTCTCATTGTAGTTTTGATTTGTATTTCCCCAATGATTAATGATGTTGAGCATTTCTTATGTGCCTATATGCCATATGCATATCTTCTTTGGAGAAATGTCTATTCAAATCCTTGGCATATTTTTAAATTAGATTATTTTTCTTTTTATTGTTGAGATGTAAACTTCTTTATATATTTTGGATGTAAGTATCTTATCAGATATATACTTTGCAAATATTTTGTTTCATTCTATGGATTGTCTTTCATTTTCTTGATGGTTTTATTTGCAGCACAAAAGTTTTAAATTTTGAGTTGCCCAATTATATTATCTTTTATCTTTTGCTGTTTGTGCTTTAAATGTTATTTCCAAGAAATTATTACCTAACTCAAGGTCACAAAGATATACTCCTGTTTTATTCTAAGTAGTTTTAGCTCTTAAATATATTGCTAAATTTTATTTGAAACCCTCTTTAAAGGACACCTTGTGGTGTAGGCCTAATTCTTTTTGGCTTTTGGCTATTTTTTTTTCTTTTGGCCATGCAGCGCGGCTTGTGGGATTTTAGTTCCCCCACCAAGGATTGAACCCAGGCTCCCGGCTGTGAGAGCACGGAATCTTAACCACTGGACCACCAAGGAATTCCCTAATTCTTTTTGGCTTTGCCAATTATATAAGTCAATTCAAAAAACAAATATATGTGAGTGACTCTTATGTATTCAAGGCATATAGTCAGAATTATTTCCTAGAATCTCATAAGTCTGTACTGAAGGTATTCTGCCTAACAAAGAGTAACAGACCTAACACAAATAACTAAAATTTAGGGTAAAATATGACAAGGACTACATGAAAGGGATTGAGTCCATATGTTGGGAATTCAAGGAAGATCATCTGTGGTTGTGGGAAGTGATATTATTCATGTTTGACTTAAATTTTGAAATAAAAATTAAGATAAAGTTTTGGCAGATTTTTCCTGATTTAATAAAGATCAGGGACTTTACTGATTAGTCTCACTGGCATGGGGTTTCCAGAGTGGACTGTCTTGAGATCTTGCCTGCTCTGTGCCATAGAGCAGTAGTTCTAAAAGCATTGGCAGAGCACTGAGGGTCCCTGAGACCCTTCTAGGTGGCCTGCTAGGTCAAGACAATTTCCCTAATAATATTCAGACATTATTTGCCTTTTTCATTGTATTGACATCGTGTTGATTATGCAGAAGCAATGGTGGTTGCAACTGCTGTGCGTTAACAGGAATCAAGGCAGTGGCACCAAACTGTGCTAATAGTCAGTGTGTTCCTACTGCTACAGACTTGCAGTGAAAGCTAAAACAGTCAGTAAATAAATAAAATGCCAGTTTCACTTAAGAACATCCTTGATGAAGCATTTAAATTATTAATTTTATTAGATCTTGACCTTTGATTGCATGTCTTTTTAGCAGTCTGTGTGATGAGAGGGAAAACCCACGGAAAGCACCCTGCTGTATGCTTAGATCACCAGGTGTGCTCCAAATCTTACTGATGTAATTACTCTTAGTCGCTAATAGTATGGGCAACTGAAGCAATTCTAGAGTTTATTTTCAACAAATCTGCAATTGCTGTGATTTTGGTGCCTAGACAAGATGGCACAGAGAGTAAAAATTGTTCATAATTTATCTTGACTGGAAAACTAGATAGATAAGCATTCTATAAGTGCTCAAAATAGATTAAATAAAGATACTCTCAAGGGTTCAAAATAACATTATTTATATAAACTTACAAATTTGATAAATTTAATTGGAAAAATGCTACACAATGACAAAAATAATAGGATTCTGGAACAAATACATTTTAGTTTAATTTGAGCATAACTACCTGATTTTTTTTACTTAATAAGTAGCCCCCAGAAGGAGATTTAGATAAAACATGGTTTTCTGGAAATCATATAGGAAACAGTAATAACTTTTTAAAATGTAGTGTTAATAGCTTAGAACTTTGTATACATTTTTGGAATCTATTCCCCCAGTCAGGTTAGATATGTTGTTATTATATCTACTTTATGAATGTGGGAGCAGAAGAACTGAAGCCAGCCCCAAACTGGGTCTGAGTTTGTTTGACCCAGAGCAGGCTAACTTCTCATCAGGGTGGAAACAGTGGTGCCACCTTCGTCCCTTCATCTGCACCATACCTGGGAGGGATCTATATGTATCACAACCATAATTTGGGGAGTGTCAAAGCTTTATTCTGATTCTGGGCAGGATTCAATATTTGACAAAAGTCCAATCTAAAGGAGGTGAAATAGGTGCATTTCTTCTGGAGTTTCGGGTCTTGGACAAGATTCTGGTTGTTAACGGGCATTAAGTTTTTAACCAGGAATCAACTGAATATATGATTTGGGCTCTAGAGAGAAATCTGGGCTAGAGATGTAGACCTGAGTCATTACACTATAGGTGATAGTCACTGTAAGACATGGCATTGTATCAGAAATTCCAGAGAAGGGTTGTTATCAATTTCATTTTAACAAAACAAAACAAGTGAGGAGTGATATACATTAGGTAGCAGTAAGCCTTGTAGGTAAACTAGCTGGAAATGAGTGGGGGATTGAGATATATAAATAGATGGGAAAGTACAAGGGGAAAAGGTGAAGGACAATAATTTGGGAAACAGCCAATATTTGTATTCCATTGTTCCAGCTTTACTGAGATATAATTGGCATAGAGCATTTTGAAAGTTTAAGGTCTACAGTGTGTTTATTTGATACACTTATAAGATGAACAATTTGGGGGGACCTCATGGACATGATGGAGAACATCCACTATTAAACAGGTGGATTGAAGTAGGGGAGGTCTCTTAAAACTTTTTCAAGGAAGAGAGATGAAGAAAGAGAGCTGGGAAAGAAACAGTATGAAAGCTAAGGAGGAGACTTTTTTCAAAACAGTGGGAGTGGCCATTGGATCTGGTTACACCTAATGGTCATGTTAAGGGAAATTCTGAAAAAGGTGCACTGAGGTTAACAAATGAAAGCTACATCGTGAAGTCAGTGTTAGATTAACTGAAGTAGTGTTGCTAACTTGCACAGTTTTGAGGATACAAAGACAATGAGCACGGGCTCCATGTCTAAGAAGCAAGGCTATGAAAGGAAAGAGGATGAGGGAGAGCGTCATCCTGCAAAAGGACAGACAGTCAAGAAAGTGTGCTTGTTGATTTATACGGGACAGACTTAAGCATGTCAGAAGCTAACGGTAAGAGCCAGTGGCAAGGGAGTGATGGGTGATTTATCTGGGTGACTGGTAGCTCCTATTCTATTCAGGATAAGAGACCTTGAGTTCTTTTTATTTAAATAACATGGCATTTCTGCCCTGGATAAACTTATTTTTCTCAGTTCTTTCCCTTTATGTCTTACAGAACTTTTGTTACATGGTTTAAAGTAAAAAATAAATTATATGAGAACAAAATAAATTATTCTAGAGCCTTATTATGATAATGCCTCGATTAACAAAAAATCAGTTAACTTATTAACCCATATTTTTTTCTACACTTTTCCTTTTATAGAATGGAAGTATGTGGAGGTGGGTGATTAAAATTTTAATTGAAAACCTACTTCAGCCGCAGACAGGCAATCAGTAAGCATTTATTATGTGCTTCTCTCCCCAAACTATGATGATGTGTTCCAGAGTTTCTGCAAAGTATTATAACACATGGTCTTATTGTCATGAAGTTTGCAATCTGTGGATATAAAACTACACACATGAACATATAGTGAATGGTGTGACAGTATGAATGATAAACACCAAAATGAATGATACAGATTAAATGCAGTAGGAATTTAGAAAAAGCAGCTAACACTGAGTTGAGTGTTCACAGATAACTCCTTGGACAAGATGGAATTTATGTAAATCCTTAGGCTGGGTAGATGTGAAGATAGAGAAAAAGGCATTTTGGCTGGAATGGAAGTAGTACTAATTCATGAATTAGGAACTACTATTTTTTGGTGATATACTAGATGTTTTAATAAGCAGAATCATAATTCATTCAATAATTTGTGAAGGTGAGTAGGAACAGGACTGAGTATACCATAGATTAGAGGGTTAATGGTTTGGTTAGGACATTAGTTAGCCAAAAAGCTCTCTTGTCCTCTCTCTCTTTAATGGTTTATTTTCTGTTCTCCTTGCCATCTGAGTTCCCGGTTGGGGAATTCCCCCCACATGGGCATTGGTAGCAAGCAGACTTACTTCTCACTCTATAACTTGGAAAGTCCAGATACTTGCACCTTACCCTTACACCAAAAGATTGGGCACAGACATAGGTTTGTCCAAGCAGAAGGCTCATCTAGGACTTGGGATCCGAAACAGACACCTTTGTAATGAGGTATCCATTCTGGTAGTAGAAGTGGCCACATCCATTTTCTGTGGCAGCAATGGCAGTGTACCCAGTGTTGACATCAGCAGTGTTGGTGACGGGAGTGGCAAGCTATGGCATCCAGTGGTCAATGGTGGAAGCAGCAGTGTCCTCACCAGAATAGTTCAGTGGCATGATTTGGAGCTGGTTTGGGCTGCCTGGCCTCTCCTCTTCATTTCCTTTTTTTGAGCCAGGTTCTTAGGTCTCCTCAACTATTACATGAGCAACCCAATGAGTCTTCTAACAAATGCCTTTCTACTTTAAGTAGTTAGAGTAGTTTTTATGATGCTTAAAACTAAGAATTATGACAAGTGGAAGAGTTTAGGGTAAAATTATGAGAGCTCTTAATGTCAGCCTAAGGAATTTAAACTTTATAGGAAATTCCCAGTGTTAAATGGTTTTGAGCAGTAGGATGGCATTACCTACTAAATGATGCTTTATGAAGATTAATGTCAGTGTTATGTAGGTTGAATAATTTGAGAGAGAGAGACTATAGCTGGAAAGGTAATATAGGAGAGATGGGTCATATTAACAAGGGAGCTGGTTTTCATGGAAAGAAGTTAAACAGGTTGAATTTGAGTAGATGCAACAAATACGTAATTAGGCAATAACAATATGGGACTGGGCATAGATTAGAAAAGTGAGTCAAAAGTTTAATAATATAATAATGTGTGTGTTACTGTTCTAAGTAAAGAGATTATTGCTCTGATAAAGAATTATAGAGATTATTGCTCTGATAAAGAATTATAGAGATTATTGCTCTGATAAAGAATTATAGAGCTCTATAAAGAATTATAGAGCTCTAATTATAGAGCTCTGATAAAGAATTATAGGGCTTCTGTATAAGCTACTCTGACATGCCTGAGGGCTAACACATGGACCACACACAGGGACAGTGGTTCATTCTGACAGTGGTTCTCTGTTTTTGGCTTTGCCTCACTTGCAATATGTATTTGAATCTGGCGGCAGGAGACACGTGTCCATTAAGAAAGATGAGTAAATAAGCCCCTCCCCCTGCAATCCCGTACACTACTCCAAATGAGTTTACGTAGGAGTCTCTTTTTTAGACAGTGAAAAAAAAAAAAAAGACAGAAACAAATACTGACTATCCTTATGTTATGGGCTGATAGAAAGAAAATGAATTCATAAAAAAAGAACAAGAATAATCATCCAAGAAGCATCAGGATTGCCAGAACCCTTGGCAGCCGAATTCCACCTGTTTTCATATCTAGAAGCCTACTCAGAAAGTGAGACAGGGTTTTATAAAGAGTATGAAATATCAGACTTAAAATGATTCATTTATTTTGCATCTAAAATCCTTGCACTACTGAATAGGAGCTTTAACCCCTTTCAGTTAGGATATTAAAGGATGATACTGCTCATAAAGGATACTCTTCCATAGAACTCTAGTTAAAAAAAAAATTCAAAAACACAACTTTCTGGCTCTTCCAGAACAAAGGGCAAGTGACCAGCATACCATTAAAAAGACTTCAAGATGTATTGCCCCATTACTGTAATATAGTAAATTGAAAACTAGATAAATTCCATGTTAGTAGGTGCAAAGCACAGAGAGTGGTGGGAAAAAGCACCATACTATTTAGTCAAGAGTCTTGTTTTCTACCAGTTGTTTGCTCTGAAGATTCTCTTGCCTTTTCTCTGCCTCAGTTTTCTTCTCTCATAAGTGATGAGGTCACAGAGGGCCTTTGGGGAAAAGATTGAGAAATTGAAAGAAAATAAAATTGGCTACAAGAGGGAATGAACAGATGATGCTGCAAGATGAAACTGCAGCCTTCAGAGCAGAAGTTGAGAACAGTTGCTACTTTGCTTAAAGGTCATTGCTCATATTCCAATAGGAATGTGTGGCGATGGCACATCGAGAACCTGTTGTCTTTGTCTAGGGTGGGCCCTACCCTTTTCTAGCAGTTATCTGTTTACCTTTTAATACAATTAGGCAGACCAGATTGGTATTTAGTCTTGTCCTGACAACAGCAAATTAGGCTTAACTCTTTAATTACAATGAGAAGGAAATCACCTTTCTGATATCCTTCAATTAGTTCAAGCAGCTGTTAAGTTATAATTAAAATTTCACATGGATCATTTGAGTTCTTGGAATGTTTCCATTTAATAACAAAACATTTGCATATATGCATTCAGTTTTCAACAACCTTTTCAAATCTGTCAATGGTAAACCAAGAACATTGATACAGTCTTAAACAAAATCTTTGTAGTCTTGTAAGCAGACAGCTGGGTCCTACAAAATGAAGAATGGAAATGGAAGAAGGTGATCAAAAAATATTAGTGCCTCCAAGTTTTCTGGAGCTTGTACAGGGAGTTAAACTTTTGCTTAATTCATAGTTATCCAAGAGGGGAGAAAAACGCTAACCAGGAGAGTGTGGTTACTTGGTGCTTAACAAATGAATTTGCATTACATGCATCCCATTATTCAGTACAACAGTCATCCCACGATGTCTTTACAACTGGATTCTTGCCTCTATAGACTTTCAAAAATATAAATGTGAGGGAGAAAATTACATGCGAAAATTCAAATATCTCTTTTGTTTTGTTTCTATTCTGAGAATTTAGTTCACTAAAATAATTACTCTCTTTGAGTTGCTCTGGCCAAGATCTCTGATACAGCTATGGATTCAACAATGTATGTAAGAAGAAGATGGAAGAATAAACATATATTAAACATGCTTAAAATTTATATTTTAGATATCTTTGAAACACTAAATGCTGGATAAATTAAACTGAATCCAGTTGAAGCATCATAGGAATATTTTTTAAATTATGTTTAGAAATTTGAATTTATGACAACTGAATGGCAGAAAACTGATTAAAACAAGAGGACATAAAACTTTTCTCTATTTTTTTAGATATAATTTGCATTTTCTATTCTCTAACATTGGTAGGAGGACGTGATAAAAAATTTTGTAGGCTAATAACAATGTTGGGCAGTGATAGCTTTTAGAATCTATGGCCAAGACCCAAAAGCTATTTTTAATAAGCCAGGATTCTATTCATGCTTACTCATTAATAACCTATATCGACAAGTAGAATTCTATATTGGCTAAGGACCTAATGATGTCTTCCCAACCATCAGTCTGTAATGTATATGATTGAATTTCAACCACCAAGATAACTGTGTCCCTGGGAATTAAAGAATGCATGTAGAGAAAGCAAAGAGATGAAGGAGCAATGTCTGCTATCACAATTGCACCAGTGTGCACACTTTAGGGGTACCAGCTGTTATCTGCACATTTTCCATCTGCCTTTACTAATTTTATTATGACCTTTTAGAACTGACTTCATCTGGTAGAGAGTTGGCTCTAACACCTTAACTTAGTCAATTTTATCCTTGAACAACTAAAGGGAAGAATGAGTAACAAGTGGGAGTCTATTCAGGAAAATGTTCCAAAGTAATATCTCATTATTCTTTTGTTAGGAAATAATGTTGTTGAGTGATTTTAAGATTCAGCTCAAATACTTAGGATTACCAATTGGCAAATCCACAGGTTACCTTAGGGAATCAGGGTGAGAGCTAAACTCTCAGGCAGTTTTCTGTTCAGGATTCTTTGGAAAATGTTTGTTAAAGGGTTTTTACATTTTATGCAGATGAAAAACAGAACCCTAAAAGGTAATTTCATTTATTCTGACTCCAAATCTAGAAAGATTTACATTAACTTTTCTCTCCCCAACTTCTCCCTCTCATACATACACACACACACGCAGACACACACACACTCACCCTCTAGACTAATATCAAGGTGTTTAGAGCACTTGCTGTGTGCTCTAGTTCACTTACTGTGAACAAACCACTTTATTCATCCCAGCAACCCAACAAGCTAGTTTATATTACTGTACACATCATACATAAAAGAAAACTGAAGCCATAAAAGGTTGAATCTATGAACTTAAATCTACATGTGTTTTATTCTAAAGCCCATTCTCTGTTCTCCTAACCAGAATGGTATTATATTCATTTACTCATTATTTTGACAAGTTAGCATCTACTTGATCTCAAACTTTTCTAGAATCTAGGAATACAAAGGTGAGCGAAATGTACATGGACCCTGTCCTCAAGGTTTGACAATATGTGAATAGTGTTCTCCTTGTAAATTGATCAGATGTTGATGAGTAATTTCTGCACATTCATAGGCTTTAGTCCTAAGCATATGCTGCATGTGGTGTGTAAGGATGTTGCTGAGGCTGGCAACAATGCTGGGAACTTTCTGAATTCTGTAAGGCAATATGTAGAGTTCACTCTTTGGTGGCCGTTTTAGCCTTGGCTGGCTGTTTGGGTAGTAGCAATAGCCATGCAACCATAGAAATGTTTCAGGACCCAGCCATTAGACACAGGATCAGTTTCTGAGTTGCTCTTAGGATTTCCCTCAGTTGTCTAACAATCTGCATTCCACGTAGCCACCCTTTAAGGGAGGAATACCCTCTCTAGTTCCTGGTAAGCTACAGGCTGCATGAAACCCAAGAGGAAAGTTTTGATGTCTTTTGCTCCCACCAAGATAAAGGATGATACTTTTACCCTGACCCAGGCCTTGGGGGCAATCAGGAGGAAGGGAAGATGTGAAATAGCAGGGATCCAGATCTGTAAAAGTTCTGTTCTGAACAATGTGAATTTGCTGATTTGTGGTAATGCCTCAGATGGAGGCATGGTAATCTCAGAGGAGCTCCATTGGTAGGATTTGATAATGAAGAGTCTGGGAAATAGCACAAAGAGGCAAAAAGCACAGCCTCTGAATTATAGCTGTTTGCATACCATTTTTATTCCAGCTATTTGTTACCAGCTGCCACTTCCATCCAGTTATATATGCTGAATAGAAGAATTATATTTAGGATTGCCAGAACTCATATACAATTCTGTGACATAGGAAGAGAGTCTTCTGATTAAACACTCTATTCCAGTGTGTAACCAATAATTTTCCTAATTATTCTTCTTCTTAAAAACATCATTATTATTATTATTATTCTTTTATTGAGGTTTTAAAATGTGCCAGGTAGTATCCCAGGCAGTCCCCGTACACTCCATCCTCACACCCACTCACTTTTCTCCATTGTGTGGATGAGGAAACTCAAGCTGGGAGAGGTTGACTGACTTGCAAATCTCCCTCTCAGGAAGACTGTCCTGCCCCAGCTGCTGTAGGTCACCCATATGTGGAAACTGCATGTTCTCATTTATGGATTTGCTTATGTTTTTGTTAAGTTATATTTCTATGTTATATGTTTCT
The DNA here is from genome assembly GCF_003676395.1 of Aethalodelphis obliquidens. Lineage (NCBI taxonomy): Eukaryota > Metazoa > Chordata > Mammalia > Artiodactyla > Delphinidae > Aethalodelphis > Aethalodelphis obliquidens. Next base: position 5,400,571 of record NW_020838028.1, on the reverse strand, counting down.
TATGTTTTTCTTTGACTCTAAGGCACAGATCCATGGGTTAGCGTATTTTGTGTAGGTATATTTATCTTCTAGTTGTATGAGGGATTTTAATGCTAATTTACAGATTGTGAGCACATATCAAAGTGAGGTTATAATTTTGTCTTTTACAAATAGCCACTCAGTAGAGATTTTTTTCTTCTGGGTTTCATTACTTAATAGTTCTCAAATAACTATGCCTTTAATTATTTAATTAATTTAAATTATTTAATTTAGTAATGGAGGCTCTGGGATTGATTTTTCTAAAAAAGTTTAGAGCATTGAACTAAATGGTGGTCCTTTAATGATACTACCTAAGACCTTTCTATCCCTCTCTAGTGGTTATTTATATTTTACTGATAACTAGGTGACATCACAAATCTGTCAATATCTCTGAGCTACATTTCTTATACAGAATAATGTTCCTGCTACTTTCTTCAAAGGCATTTTCAATCACCAAATCTCTAAAGTATTTTTTTAATTCTTTGAAGGAGGGACTGGTTAACTGTATTTTGGTGGAGAAGAATTTGGAAATGAAATTGGAAGACTAGAAATCTATTAAATATCTACTTTAGGTTAGAAGTGGGACACTTCCATATTCAAATTGCTACATTTATATCTAAAATAAATACACACACACACACACACACACACACACACACACGTTCCTAATACCTTTTTAGTTCTGTCTTCAAAAAGGCAATCTGTTATAAGCAATTCTCATTTGGGGTTAATAAACCAAACATTTGTCAAGCTAAGACCTATTGCAACTTAAGACTAACAGTTAAAATATAGTTGATAAGGTATTTTGCTTTGTGCGATAGATTTCTCCCAGAAGTTTTGTGTGACAATTAAAAAAAAAAATCATTTCTAAGAAGCAGCCGTGGATTTTGCTCTCTAAAGGAATATTTGATAAAGATTTCCATGGGGAATAATCAACACATGCCTGCACACTGGTACTTTCTAGGTCTACTGCCTTTTGGCATTTATTGTAAGCATCATTCAATATGACAATTACTATATTTGGTTAATACTTAATATGGTGTATGTTTCCTACTGAGATGATTAACTCAATAAACATAAAAACTATGTCATACTTCTTTATATTACCATACAATATCTAGTATAGAGCTAAACATATCAAAACATTACAATAAATATTTACAGGATTGTATAAATTTATATTAGAAATGTGATATATTTTGTTTAAAGCAAGAAATGTCTGTAAATAATACAGTTATTCTAATGGTGCTGTATATTTCATATAGCTGCTAAATAATACATTTAAATACCTTTCAGGCAATGTTAGATACAGGCCTCCATCTTTCATGTTCATTAGCTATCATCTGGGAAACCTTATAGCGGAATCTTATGCAGAAGTCTGGGCCCCAGTCTCAGAGATTCAGTTCCAGCATACTGGGTGTAAGTCATAGGCATCTTTGCTTTTAAAAACACCACAAGTGATACTAAGGTACAGCCAAAGTCAAAAGCCACTAGTATAAGGTGACTACAAAGAGTTCTACAGAACTTGTCCTAAGACAGCATAGTGAGTTATAAGCTTATTTGGTTAAAAAATTAATGAATAACTGACTTGCTTTTTATACATTTTTCATAAACTGAATAGACTAAAGGCATAATTGTCACATTAGTAGACTACTTGAAAGAGGCTTGCTTAAAAATTACTCTTATGCATATGATAGACCATCAAAGACATGGAAGGTATGTAAAAGGCGACATCTGAAATATCTCATGTCCATTGATGATTATCTCCCTTATGTTACACAAGGTCTTCTACCTAACTTCAGGGTCAGAAAATTAAAACAAAACAAAAAAAAGTGTCAATTTTTCCAAAGAATTATTTATATACCTAAATATGTATGTAACATATATCTACATATATGTAGATATATAATATGTACTAACACATATATTTATATGTTAAGGACTTTCAAGCATCTTACACAGGTTTTTCTTTGACTGTAAAGTATAGGGTATTTTGTTTGGTGTGGATACTTTCCTCTTTCAGTTGCATGAGAAATTTGCATGCTACTCTACAGGTTTGCATACTAGTGTACGGTTTATTAAGTTTTTAATAATTTATTTATTGTTTTATTTTATTTATTTTTGGCTGCGTTGGGTCTTCATTGCTGCACGCAGGCTTTCTCATTGCGGTGGCTTCTCTTGTTGCTGAGCACGAGCTCTAGGCACATGGGCTTCAGTAGTTGTGACACGCAGGCTTCAGTAGTTGTGGATCACAGGCTCCAGAGCGCAGGCTCAGTAATTGTGGCTCACAGGCTTAGTTGCTCCACAGCATGTGGGATCTTCCTGGACCAGGGCTTGAACCCGTGTCCCCTGCATTGGCAGGCAGATTCTTAACCACTGTGACACCAGGGAAGCCCCGGTTTACTAATTTTGTCTTTTAAGAATAATCACTCAGGGCTTCCCTGGTGGCGCAGTGGTTGAGAGTCCGCCTGCCGATGCAGGGGACACGGGTTCGTGCCCCGGTCCGGAAAAATCCCACATGCCGCAGAGTGGCTGGGCCCCTGAGTCATGGTCGCTGAGCCTGCGCGTCCGGAGCCTGTGCTCCAAAACGGGAAAGGCCACAACAGTGAGAGGCCTGCAAGCCACAAAAAAAAAAAAAAAAAAAAATAATCAGTAGGGAAAAAGGTACATAACAAAAGTGTATAAATAATGAACAAATTATAGAATTCACTTTAAGTAAACTCATTCTGAAATTTAGGTGTTATTCCATTTAATTTTTTTTATTCCATTTAATTTTAATGGGAAGTCATTGGACATGCTAATGAAATATACTGGCAAGGTTTCCTTCTAATATAATAGAGCAAAACGGCAAAATTTCTGCATAAACTTCACTTTTCATTTTTACTCAAGACAGGCAAAAGAGGGGACTTGTCTGTGAATTGGTATTGAGCTTGCTTGTTATGAGTTATGGATGTTTTAGCAATAAAATTTGACTCTCTGGAACGAATGGATGTTCAAACCTGATTTTATTAGTGTGGTTGAACATTGTGGAACTAAAACAAGGAAATTTCTGCATATTGCCACAATTTGAGGCCACATGGATCATAAACTTTTCTATTTATATTTCACTCATGGACGTAAATGGAATTTTCTCATCAGGAAAAGAAGGGAAGCAAGGAATACACAACTTTAGTTTAGAAACTGTACATCTTGTTGCTGAATGTCAGATAAAGGTGAAACTTTTAAATCGGAGGCTCCTTGATTTAGTATCTTTAATGTGCAGAGGAAGGGATGTGCAGGGTGCATCATTAATGTGACAGGGTGAAGGGGCAACACGTTTCTTCTGTTGCTCTGGGAAGAGGATGGATCTGGCTCAACTCTGATGTCAGAACCTCCATCACCTTTCTCACAGATGATGTAGATTTTAATTGTATTCGGGGCTGACTCACATCGCACCAGCTCCTGTGTGACATTGAGATAGATGAAGCCATTTGTTGGCATTATCAGAGCCAGCTGTGTGCTTGGCTGCAGCTACAGTAGGCATTTTATCTCATGCATAATCCTCTCATTGAGAGGGGATCACAAGTATCTGAACCATATGGCAAATAATTTTATTATGATCAAAAAAGGACTCTTGAAGCTAGTTAAACAGAAGAGTCCTTGAAATTCAATCAGAAGTTTTATTTTCACGTCGTACCATCTTCCTAAATTAATTGTTAGTACTGCCACAATAAATAGAACCAAGACTCCCCCCAGCCCCTGCAAAGAGAGAATAAACTTAAAAATTACTTTATTTCACCTGCAATTTTTTTAGTCTTCTTAATCTTGGAGAATTTACTTGGATTTAGAGAATAGAATCTGGATTTCTAAAAGTGAAGGCAGCTTCTGATTTAAAATAATAATAAAAGTTGTAATGATAATGATAATAATAATACTAGCTCTTCAAATACGAGAACCTCATACCAAATGAGACAAGCTTGAATTCATATTCTCAGTGCTGCTATCCTAACAGCCACATAAGATGGAGTTTATTTTTTCTTTAGGGGAAGTAAAGTTTTAAAAGAAAGAAAATGTTCTTTCTCAGGGTTGCCTAATGATCCCGTAAGTTTAGCGTACATCTTCAAAGGAAAGAAGCAAACTTGTCTTTTCCACATGGTGGGATTTCCTGCACATTGTCAAGGAGATGCATGGGTCTCCATAGCGAAGGAGTGTCAACCACTGCCCTTCTGTCCAGGGAAGTGATGGGAAGCAGCTGTTACAGGACAGGCTGGGCTCTGCTTAGGGGGAATTGTGTGAGGCTGTGGGAAGCACTTTAGCTGTTGCATCAAGAACAAGAACTGCTTCCAGCTGTCATATTCCTACATTAATTATGACTTTTATTAATCACAAAGGATGTTTCAGAACTCTAGTTCAAATGTTACAAAGCCATAAAACAGCTACTTGCCTAATCTTACCTTGTGTATGGTATGTATGTTCTGTTCTTTTATTATGGTCTTCCTTTCCAGAGGAAAGTGTGTAAGGTTTGGGCCTTAGGGCACCTGTTAGTGATGTAAACGTATTATCAGCAACTGCCACACCACAGTCTGAGAACATAAAGTATCACAAGGTCCAAATGGCAACAGCTGCCTTATCTGGAGACTAGTCTTTTATCTGATATTTTATTGACAAACAATAAAGCTAGTGATTGGATTGGGAGTGGAATAGAGCCACCTAATTTATAGGAACCTTAATTTTCTACTACTACATGCCTGAAGCAGCTTTTTGTTCTTATCACCCCTTCATGACTAAATCAGAGTATCTGTCTGAACTGTTCAAGTGGTTTAAAATATGTCTTTTCCTCTTCATTGTTTAAGAGCATGTTTCAAAAACATGCAATTATTGTGAATTATGACAGTAATTCCTTAAAAAGACAAAAAACACAAAAAAACAGCTCCATGTGATCCTGATTGTAAAGCCAGGATACATTTGTCTGGGAAGCTTTCCCAAGTCCTTGTTCCCAACTAAGGGATGTGCACCAGAGCTGGTAGAAAAAGCCGGCAGAAAAGCAAGACTACGAGTTTCCAGTAACTGCCAGAGGCAGGCTTTCCACCCCAAGAAAGTGGTCAAGATGTATATCTCCTCATTCTTCCAACTTCTTTATCAACTTAGCAATTTAAAAAAAGAGGGAAAAAGAAAAAATGATTACATTGGGCCCTTAATCCACTTGCCTACTATTGAAGTGATGTTATAAGCTCAGGCCTACATTTTCTGAGGTCTCCCCAGTCCCTGTCATGATACAAGGAAGATCATGGAGATTTGATTGCTCTACAGCAAAGAAAAGGCATTTGGGGCCTTATGGTTTCACCCAAATGAACTTTGTTACTATGGAACATCCACTGTATTCTCTGGCTAAATGAAATGTATGATTGTGTCTGGGATAATCCTGGTGCTTTTTAAGTGTTTTGTTTTTTTCCCCCTCAGAAACAATTTACACAGTGTTGAGCGATCATTATCCACTACATGCTTTCCAAAAGTTTTCGCTAAGTATGTAGCGAAAATACTACATACTTCACAGAGATTTCGCTGGCAATGAAGGCTGTGGATAAATAATGGATGAAGAGGGGTGACAGGGCCTGAGCACTGGGGACTTGACAGATTATCCTGTGATGTATTACAATTAGATATGCATCTGTGTCACTTCATTTATTCAACTAGGAAGAGTACATAACTCTTTGAAGGTAGATTTATTAAAAGCTTTAGTCATGTCTTTTCAAAATTTAAAACTGATTTCTGAGCATCTCTAACAGCTTTCTAAATCACCTACCCTTTATGTTTTTTTTTAAGTTGGAATTTTTTGAAAATCTTTACTAACTAGGTCAAATTTTTGATTGTATATTTTATTTGTGCTCAAGGCAGTTGTTGATGACAGATCACCTTGTCACCAGCTGGTCAACAGACCAAATGGGCCTTTGGGAAGAAAGAGCATAGGATTGTTGTATGGGAACCATAGGTGCTGATCGATGGCAAAAAATAGACATCATAATAAAGAGCAGTTTTTTCCATTAGAAATTTTGTATGCATGCTTTCCAAGTAGGCATTGGCTTATTCTTTTTGCAAAAGAGATGCCAGCGGGGGGGAAGAAATATAAATCCTGGATGTTAAGAAGCACTTATAAATGGAACCCTCTTTCCAAATTATACAAATGAAGTTTTTCTAGCCCCCTAGGGTGAATTATGTAAATTAACAATGACCCACGTGCTTAGGCCCTGAAATTGTGAGGGCAGCTGAAACTGATCAGGATTTTAAATGTGTTACTTCTTGTCTCTGTTTCACATATTTTTTGCTTGAAAACTTAGATCTGTGCCAGATGTTTCTGTTCTCTTAGAGCTCAGTGATATGAGAAATAGCAGAAGATATTGGGAATGGCTAACAAGAGAAAAATTGCTATTTTTAAATGTGAGTGAGGCCCATGCTGATTTACGGTTATGGACCCAAAGTTTCTAGCAAATCGTTTTTCTAGTTTATCCTAGATCTTGTTAAATCAGGCCATTGAGAACTTAAGTATGCATAAGCACACATCATTTCTGCTACTACAGTGTATTTTTAAATTGGCTTTAAATAGATATTTCTAAAATAATCTATGATTGCAAAAACTCCCAACCTCTTTGGCCAGATTGAACCTCACCTTTGAGAAATTTAACTCTCAAATTCTTAACTTGATGAGGCCTTCTTGAATAACCTATCATTAAAAAATAAATTATGTGGATGCCCTCTGAATGTTTATTTTTTGGCAAAGTGTATTGTGTGACAGACAGTAAGTGGTTAGAAAAACAGAAGGAACCCAGAATTATCAAAACTTCCCCTTCCCCCTTTTAGCCCAAATCAGTCTCTCCAGGGGTCTGAATAAACAAACATGCTTGTCACTGTAGGACAACTTTTTCATTCTTCAGATAAGGGCAGCTCAGTTTGTGGTCAAATTATACTAGTAGCAAAACTGATCAGAGCAAACAAGGTTTCTGAGGATTCACTCACTCCTGTAAAAGCTGATTATAATTGATGAACGACCAGCTTGCTAGACCCTGACAGGCTGGTTGCCTGGCCTTTGCTCTCTGCCAGTTCAAGCCTTACAAGTGTGAAATAGCCAATTACTGGAATACCTATTGAAAGTAATAGGCCAATGAGCAAATTGCTTCTGTGGGACACCGTGGCAGTGTAGATGGAAGGAGGCCAAAATAAAGTTCTGCTCTGAGCAGCTGCTCCCAACACAGATTGCTAATACTATTGGATGACCAAGAGATGAGAGCAAGGTATTTTCCCATTCAAACTGCAAGTGTCCTGCCTTGTATTGACTTAAAGTTTATGATGCATGATACCATCTTGTTACCCAGGTCCTAATTTGCTGAAATAAATCCTCCTTTTAAAAGGTAGTTAAATAGGTAATAAGGATAGTCATGGCCATAGATTTTGTGCAAAAACATTAAATACAATTTTTGCAGGGAATGAAAAGTCATATCGTGTGCAGAGTGTTAATACTTGCCAGCCATTTGCTATTGACAGAACAATTTATCTTGATAAAGGACAGTGAAAAATTCCAATCTATTCACTGACATCACATTATCAGCAGTAATATATGACTGCATCTAAATATAAGGTTGAGATCTGATACAGTTGAGAAGTTCCTGGTAATTTTCCTGTAAATATATTGTGTACTGGACAATGAACAAATGACATATTTACCATGTAATTCGATAACCTATTTTTATGTGAAATTTTAAGTTTTTCTGTGTTTAATGGAATATACGATAGTATTTCCTTTTCAAGGTAACCTGTTTCCTTAGTAAGACTTTAGCAATAAAATGGGTATTACTGGGTTTGATAGAGAAGAAAGGATAGGCAAAGAAAGGTTAATTCTAAACATCTGTACAATAAGCCCTTTCAGTATTTACTACCATAAGAAAATTACCTTAATATTTATTATAATTTTTAATTACATTGCAATTATTACTATATATATGTATATCTTTTGTGATATTAGGAAATTATGAACTGTTTTTGAAATAAATGTTTCTTTTCAAAATGCTCTAGCATAAGTCTGAATTATTTGAAATGTGCCGGAGTGGGTCAGAATGCAGTAAGGTCAAGGTGGGGTGACGTGGAGCGTGAATGGTGCTGGGAAAGGTGATTTAGACCTATGTGGAGCTATTTGAGCTCCATTTCTCCCTAGGTTAGAGGGCATGCAAATTCAGCTCAGCAAGATGAGAAGAGGCAGAAGCATAGACACACACAAATCACCTCTATGTTCCTACGTACAACTTCCTACGTACAACAACTACGTACCCCTACATCCCTGAGTACACATGAGTCTCAAATAAGGAAGACTCAAGTCCATCATTGCTTAAGATATGAATCTTGAATTTATTGGTAAAAAATGCTACATTTGCTCGCAAGCCTCTGTAAACTGCCACAGTGTCTCATCAGTGCCTTTTCCTCTTTCTATTTGTCTTTTATGAACACTTTCAAAAAAAAATGAAAATTTGCTGTTATTGACATAAAATAGCTTGTGTGTATGTAATATGGGTGAATATGTGTCTTCCTTTCCTTATCACTGTGGGAAAATCCGAAGAATTTATTATTTTTAATATATGTCTTGCCTGTTTTCAAGAGGATTTGAGGAACCTACAAACTATTGTGTTGGCCCAAAAGTTCATTCGGGTTTTTCCGTAGGATGTTACAGAAAAATCCAAACAAACTTTTTGGCCAACCCAATAAATTAAATCATAATATAAAATCTCTTATTTGGGTATTGAAAACAAATAAAAACAAGAAAAAATATCCCAAAGCAAGTCCATGAGGCAGAAGGGATGAGTGATACCAAGCCATTGAGAGGAATGTTTCACCATAATTGGCAGTGAGTTTGTGCTTGCTAAGACAACAGAAGAAACCTGTACACACCATAGTGCAGGGAAAAAGTAAGGTGCCTTCTTTTTCTAATATTCTAATAGTCACTGTAAGCACTTAAACTGCCTCCTGATCTAATAAACAAGACGCTCAGTTTCCGACTTTCTCTCTCTCCTCTTGAGAAAAAAAAAAAAGTCAAAAAGCCCAATCCCACTTTTAAAAAGAAGGTGAAGGAGGAAGGGAGATCTGAAGAGTCAGATCCACACTCACCATTTGACTGCTTTTACTTCTGTCTGCCACAAGGTGTCACTGTTGAAAACAGGACCTGCACAGCTTGTTGTCTCCCTGTCCAGAGCTGTGGTTACATTCTTGTCAGTCCATATCCCTGTGCAGGACACAATGGCTTCCCTGGAAAAGATAGTCTCACTCCATCCAGCACTTTCCACTCTTGAGTTTATGCTTCTAACTCAACCATTTCCCCCCAAGCACACCAACAGTGCCCAGAGACAGGATAAGAAAGGGCTTCAGACTCATGCTACATGAGACAGCTAGAATATCGTACCTTCCTCAATGAGTTGTACAAGGGTAAGTATTTGGTGAGGTCTAATGAGTTATATGCACACACATACACTCACACACTTAGAACAGAGGCTACTAGCTGTTATAATTATTATTCAAAGAACTCAGTGCAAGACCACCTTGAAGTTGAGCACAGGGCCTGGTCCAGCCTTCTTTCTTTCCTTACCTGCAAGTTTTCTTTAGAGGCTTTTGGCATCTTTCTTGTCTGCAGATTTCAGTTGTATTATCTCAATCCATTCAAAAGATTTTAATAATATTAGTCCTTAAAAAGGAAGGCGAGCTGTTTACCTTTTCCATCCAGGTGCTTCTGTATTTTCTCATCTTCTCTCCAGTGGATGGTAATATAATTGAGGGCAAGGGGCTGCTCTTGTCCAGAATGTAGAGCCCCCTTTTCCTGGGTGTTTTTCTAGGACATAGAAGCCAGATGGCATATATTTATATAACTGAGAGAGGTTACTCCAGATTGAATTACCAATCTCTCAGATAACTTTCTATTTTGACTTTAAAGAAAGCCAGCTAACCGATTTCAAGTATCAGTGTCTCTTGCTAAAAAAAATACTACCCATATTGTATTCACTTCCTGTTATGAGAAAATTTTCTGCAAAGATAATTCTTTTCTTGTAGTTAGATAATTATTAACGTGTCATATAAAAAGGATATTGAGTAATCTAATGACTCTGTCTTTATTATGGCCTATGATATGAAATTTGTAGAGAAGGGAAAATAATGTTTCTAGATATTATAAACAAGACTTCGTTTTATCTTCACAACCCTCAAGGGAAGTTGTATTATCTTGGTATTTCAGATTAGGAATCCATGTTCAAAGAGTTTATGTTAAATGCTCAGAAATCACATTGACCAAAGTAGCTTGTACTTGTGGAAACCAGAACTTAAACACAGGTCACTGAATAATTTTCATAAATGGATTTTATATACAATGAATTTTGCTGAAATCTTTTAATAATCTGTGAATTTATAGATTCTTTTGGATTTTTCATTCATACAATTATACTGTCTGCAAATAATGAGATTTTTGTTTCTCCCTTTCCAATTATTTTCCCTCATATATTTTTCTTTTTTACTGCACTGGCTAGGGCTTCTAGTGCAGTGTTAAATACTTTACAATTACAAAAGTAATGACAAACATCCCTTTTTTATTCTTGATTTTAAAGAAAAACCTTTCAGCTTTCAACACTTTAATTCTAAAAATATGTGCTGTTTATTTTCACAGCTAAGGAACTTATATTTTTTCCTCTTTTTAAAAGATTTTTTAATACAAATGAACATTGATTTTTATTTAAAGAATTTTATTATCCATTGAAATTAGCATGTAGTTTTACAATATTAACTTGCTAATAGTGGATATTATGTTAAAAGATCATTCTAATGTTAAATCAATTTGCATTTCAAGGGTAGACACTACTTGTTCATAATCTATAACTTTTTATGCATGTCCAGGCTTGCTTTTTTTTTCTTGAATTTTATTTTATTTATTATTTTTTATACAGCAGGTTCTTATTAGTTATCTATTTTATACATATTAGTGTATATATGTCAATCCCAATGTCCAGGTTTGCTTTTGGTATCAGGTTGTACTAGACTATCTATTTTCTGCACCAGTTTGTTAGAGATGGAGATTACCATCTTTGTTAAAAAAAAAAAAAAAAATGTTCATGTAAAACTGGGGCTGGTGATGTTTGAGGGTTTTTTCCTATCTACTGATTCGATTTTTTCATCTTTATAGTCTTAGTTAACATTTCTACTTGCTGTTAAGCCAATCTAAGTGATTCATAGTTTCATTTCTTCAAGAATATGTCCGCTATTTACAGTGCCTATACTGAACTGGTGTTTGTAAAATAACTACTCTATTAATTGCAAATAGAAATGTCCCCATCTTCCTTTCTACCATTCTCTCTGTATTTTTCTTTTTTTCTAGTCCAATATCATCAACAGTTTGTCTTCTTTGCTAGTCTCTTCATACTATTTTTATTGAATACTTGTAATCTTTCTTTGTTTCCTGTTTCAATAATTTCTACTCTTTATTTTCCGCTAATTCTGTTTCTTTCAGGTTTACTTAGTGGTATTTTCCTTAATTCATAAGTTAAATACATATTCTGTATTAATTTTTCTTTCTTTTTCCCTGCTGTCTTTATATGCCTTTTAGACCATATATCTCCTTTTATATACTGCATTACCTGCATACCACATGCTTTAATATACAGAATTGTCATTGCTATGACAAGCAAATATTTATAATTTTTTATAATTATTTCTTCATCATGAAGTTTTAAGAAGTATGCTTTTCATGTCTCAAACTTATGAATTGTGCCCTCACCCATTCAGATTTATCACATTTTTGTCAAAAAACATGTTGCATGCTCTGTTGATTCGTCTATATTTATTGATAGCTACTTAATCACGAACGTAATGTACTTATAATCATTTGTGATTTTTTTAGTAAGTTTTAAAAGAATGTTTCTATAGTTTGGGGGTACAAAGTTATTTCTTTTTCCTTCTCATTTGTGTACATGTGAGCGTAAATATGTGTGTATGTGTATATAATATACATGCATATTCATATATATACATGTGTACATTCACACATACACACACATGCACTAATATGCACACACATATGGTAGCTCAAGCTTGTTAATTATGTAATTCTGCTTTGTATTATTCACACTACTTCTCTGTCTGTTTTCAGTGTCTTAGAATGGTATGGTAAGGTCTTACAGTATGATTGTGGATTTATTATTTCTTCCTTGCAATTCCCTTAAAATTTTCCTTTATGCCTCGTGAGGAGATGTGGTTAAGTGCACATATGATCAATATGGTTATCTTTTACTCTTGCACTGTTCATTTAATTTATAAATCAAATTGCCCTTTTTTGTTAATGACCTTTTACTTTAAAGTCTATTTTGTATGCCATCAATACTGTTGTATCAGTTCCCTTTCAGTTTTTATTTCACTCATATCTTTTTATTATTTCCTTTTCAGTCAAACTTCTTATATCATTGAGTCTTTAAGTGTGTATGCTCTAAACAATATATAGCTGGATTCTTATTTATTTTAAATCTAATATCAGAATCCTGGTCTTTACTTTTTTATACTGTTTTAAAATTAAGTAAGCCAAATGTCCAAAGCACAATTCTCAATGCTTTACATGTACTCACTCATTGAATATAACTATCTATCTTTTACAAATGATAAAATTTAAGACCCAGAGAAGTTAAGCAACTTGATTATCATCACACAGCTAGTTAGTGGTAGATGCTCCCTGCTCTAATCTCCTATGCATTGAACTAAAGAATGGCACAAGCAAATGGGCAACCGAGGTAAGGAATTGCAAATTCAGGGAAGAGAACTTCATTGAGTTTTGCTGAAACGGAAGGTTCTTTCATTCATTTGTCAAATATTTATTAAAGGCCAGTCCATATTCTCACCAAAATCTTGATTCTTCTTGGAGACCTACCTTGCACATTAGGCTTAGTCCTTATACAGAAGAGAATAGTGAGACTTTAAATTACCTGGTAAAGTTCACATAGGGAGTATCAACAGTCTCTTTACTTTTCAAAAGTGTACTTTTTCTGTTGTATTATTTGGCAGGTTTTTGGAAGCCTGACCCAAAAGATTGGGGAATTTAGGTGTAAATATACTGTGTTTTTTTTTTTTTTTTTAATACAAGCAATGTTTTTCTACAACTGGCCTTTTAATTCATATCTTCATTTATAGCTTTATGTAACAAAAGCATGTTAAGAAAAGGCGAACACTAAAGAATAATAAAAAGTACACAGTTCATTTGCTAACAAATGCATTTATCCTGACATTGAATGAAACTCTTCTTGTTCTATTGGTTGTCATTTTGTAAACAAACAAAAAAAAGTGATTCATAACCTTTTCTTCTCATCTTTCCTCATTGGAGTTTCCCCCCAGAAAGACAGTAAATGAGCACAATATATTCACTTAGGTCCAACCTAAGTGACTTCCATTTTAACATTGTGATTTTATAACTCATTGAGTGTAATGCATTGAGCCTCAAATATGACCCCTCAGGCGCCTGATTATGCCTTCAGACCCTCAGATGTGTGAGGCCAATCTGTGCCCTTCTGCTCTTTACAGCACCAAATGAGGACTTTTGGCACCCAGCTTGGAAATTTGGAGCACACTATTCAGCTTTTGCTGTGTGGTTACTCCAGAAATTTTCCTCCCTTCTGCCTAGGAAATAACTCCAGCAAAGCTGTTCTGTGGAGGCACTCTAGGGGAAAAAGGCAGAAAAGTGGGCTCTGAAAATACGCTGAGCATTTTAAAGTAGTTAGCTGATAGAAATAAACACTCTATATTTTATGATTAAAGCACCAACTGAAATATTTATGACCGTTCAGAATGCATTCATAAGCACCAAGTCACACTGAGTTTTCATGATTAGCAAAGATACATATTCCAGAAAACTTTGGAGCCCAAAAGGATCTGGGAAAACTCCCTCTCTTCCTTCAAGATCAGCTCAAATAATCCCTGCTCTATAAAATTGTCTCTTTTCACATGGATTAACCATTCTTTTATCAGTGTTTGCTATTACTTTGTACATGTTTGTGTTATAATATTTGTTGTGTTGTATTATAGGTAAATATCTCCTCATAGACTTTAATTTTGCCTAGAATATATTGAGCTGATTACTGCTAGCTCAGTTTTAAAAAAGACTGATACATTCACCAAGATGTTACTTTATTTTCTGAAGGGTATTGGAGATGCATGGAAAAGTCTTTTTATGAAACAGGGTACTCAATTTCCAGTCATCAAAGTACCTCCTGGGAGGGTCCCTTAATAAACAGAGTGTTTCAAGTTGATGGAAGAATCAGAATTTTAAGTTATTAATATCAGTTTCAGCATGGGGACAGTTTTAAGGAATAGTTTTTCCAAGCTGTGGAAAGATATGGTAAGCATTTCCTGTGCCACTCACACCAGAATAAACAATTTTATTAACCCCAGAAGTAACCTTCTACTGACAGTGTTTTTCTCCCTTTAACAAGGCTGGATTTAACACTGCCAAAAACTTTCTTCTGGAGACTTCCTAGTTTTGGATTCAATATAGGTGAAATTAATACTGTCTTCAGAGAGAATTTAATAGTTCTGGATAATTTTAAGTTGTTAAATTTATTTTTCTAACTGTGTAAAATTAGTCTTGGAGGGGCCCTTATGTCCTTGCTCTTGGAGTAAGCTACTTCTGAAGACAGCTCATCCTAGCTACTGTTTATTACAACAGTTGACCCTTATTTCTTGGCTTGAGGGGCTTTTCCTTAGCACCTAAAATAGTTTATAGTAAAGGTAAAGAGAACAGGGACTGCTAAAGTGGATTAGAATCATACATCAAACTCAATTTTCTCACCTAAAAAAGGGAAATAGTAATACTAGAAGTAATAGCAACACTCAGCTCCAAAAGTTTCAGGAAGACTAAAGATGATGTGATATATCTAAGCACCTAAAATCCTGCCTGGTAAGTGTTCTTGTCATGCAACATACACCTGATTGCTTTAGAGCATCATTATGCATCTTACATTGATTGATTGATTGATTCATTCATTCATTCAGTCAGTCAGTCAGTCAATAGTGCCTATTTGATGCCGGACAAGATTATAACATTGATCCTACAGCATTTAAGAAATAAAAAGTACATTCTGTCAAAGAATTGTGCCCTACACTCTCTAAGAAAAATAAATATTTTTGGCTGGTAACCTGGGGATTGTTAAGAATTTCTGAGCCAAAAAAGGAAAAGCTTTTTTCATGTTTCCAAACTGATGACTCATGGGGCTCAGACCACACACATCCTTATAATTGGGCTAAGTAACATGTCATTATCCCTTTGATACTTGGGATACTCTTATCTCCCAGTAAGTTGTTTGATAAGAATACTATAACAGTGGTCTACAGTCAGTGAAAATTTACAAGCCCCTGTGGTGTAAGCAATTTCAGAAGCCAGTAAAACCAAATAACTGACACGAACAGCTTGGCAATAGTATTTACTGTCATTTATTTTAAAACAAAAGAAGAAGATACATGGACAGTCTTATTTTTTCTAATGCTAAACATAAGTCACAGATGCAGAGAGGAAATATGATTCCATCATGAATAATAAAACAAACTTTGCAAGTTCTACACTGTAGCTACAATTATGGTTGTTCCCCACTATCAGCACATAACTGGATGTACAATTTCAAATGTCCTAGGACTATTGCAACTTCCATCCCTTCAAAAATTCCAAAGACTTGGTTTCTTATTAAAATTCCATGCTTATATGCTTCATATTTCTTATGACTTCACCTGTTATGTCACCCTCACTCTTGATAGAAGCTTATTTGGATAATGTCTGGAAGCAAAGCATTCCCCCGCTGAAAATGGTTAGGGATGGAGGCACTCTGTCAGTACCTGACAGGTGTAAATTTTTTAATGTATGAGCAGTATATGAAAATACAAATCACCACGGAGAGCCAGCCTAAAGCAGACTGAAAAGCTGTCATAAGCAATTTTCAAAAAGCATGACTTATTTGGTTCCCTTCCAGGGGGAACAACTCCACAGGCATAAATTTGTGAATGGTACTTGACAATCTTAACAAGTCCTCCTCTCTCCCAGCTTACTGTATGGCCAGTATGTGAGGTGGACATTTTGCTCACCTGTATTCTGAGACCAAGGGAGAATTGACACGATAACTGAGAAGGGCTTGAGCCACCTTACGTACTTGAGACACACATCAGGGAACAGATTAAATAACCTCACAATCTGGGACATTGTGAAGCAATTTATTTGCCTGCAGATTATTTGTGGACCCTCCTGATAACATCACTTCACTGAGTGTCATAACACTGGGAGGAATGGTAGCATCTGGGAAATGGACCCCTCCCCCAATCACTAGTTTATAAGCCCTAACATTGTAAGATTTTTTTTTTTTTTTTGGCCCTGGGTTTATTGAAAAATCTTTACTAACTGAATAGCTTTCTCCTTGGTGTGAAAAGGCTGACTTTAGCAAAGGAGTGCATGATGGGCGAGTCACTTCTAATTGAATAAGTGTCAAGGTCAAAAACCAACAAGTGATGAAGATGAGGAAGCCCTGGAGTGATGTTTGTTTCAAATCATATTATATCTTTTATAGTAGCACAGGGCTTTAGGGAGACTATGTAAAATTGAAAAAATGGGAAAGTTATAGTATAGCTTTATGTTATAGATTTTATATCCACTAAAATAAAGAAACCTGTATTTTGTGATTCTTAATAAAATTAGGCCATATAAAATGTACTGATATCAGAATTCTTGAGAATTTAATGCTTAGGGATGAATTAAATCATGAATATGTCCTGAAGGATTTGCTCTCTGGTTCCTTCACTGAGTGCTTATCTTAATTGATAGGGTTTACCATATAGTAAGTAGCACTTTGCCCTCTTTTTAAATCATGTTAGATTCTTGTAGTTGTATACAACACCTAGCACAATAATGGTTATGTAACAATTATTTTCTTTTCAACACTATAATTGGTCTGAGGCTAATAATTGTTTGTTGGGTAAATGCATGAACATATTAGATTCATTTAAAAGGCTTACTTCATTGTCATGGCTATTTGTAACTGTGGTGTAACCCAGTTAGTTGTAGTAAGTATTACATATTTGGAAAACTGAATAGTGGGATGCATACTCCTAATTAAAAAAGAAAAGTGGGAGCTTCCCTGGTGGCGCAATGGTTGAGAGTCTGCCTGCCGATGCAGGGGACACGGGTTCGTGCCCCGGTCTGGGAAGATCCCACATGCCGCAGAGTGGCTGGACCCGTGAGCCATGGCCACTGAGCCTGCGCGTCCGGAGCCCGTGCTCCGCAACGGGAGAGGCCACAGCAGTGACAGGCCCGCATACCGCAAAAAAAAGAAAAAAGAAAAGTGGGCTTCCAAGGGTCTAGGAGCTCTTCTGGTATGGAAATGGTGGCTTTTCTGATTATGTGTCGCTGTGTAACCGAATGCTTATCCTAGAATAGAAATGGTAACTATACAGGTAGTTATATAATAAGTCCTCCAAACTTAGTGGCTTACCACAGCAACCATTTTATTATATGTCATGATTTTGCTGGGCTAAGAATTCAGACAAGACCTGAAGAGTGAATGTTCTCTTTCTATTGGGTTAACTAAGATTATGTAGTGATATCTGGCTGGAAGATGGGCTGATCTGGAGGACCTAAGACCACTTCACTCCCATGTCTGGTGCCTTAGCCAGAGTGGTCATGTGGCTGGGCTCAGCTAGGACTGATAAACAGGGACCTACATGTGGCATCTTTACAGTGACAGTTTTAGGGCCTCCACATTTCTTATGTAGCAGATCAGGAGACTCCCAAAGACAGTGTTCCAAGAGTGAGTCTTCTGAGAGGAATAAGTGGAAGCTGTAAGACTTTATACAATCTTGACTTAGAAATCCCTGAATATGCTATCTCTGCCTTCTAAGAGCAGTGTATTGTTTTATTGTTATTATTATTATTAAACAACAAATTTCTCCAAAAGGTAGCAGCTTAAAACTACAAACATTATTTTCTCACTCTTTCTGTAGTTCAGGAATCTGGCCGCAGTTTAGCTGCCTGATTCTGGTTTGGGGTCTCTTGAGATTGCAGCCAAGCTCTTGGCCAAAGCTGCAGTCTCACCTGAAGAGTGAACTCGGGAGGTTTTGCTTCCAATGTCACTCACATGGTTGTTGGCAGGCCTTAGCTCCTCACTGACTGATGACCAAGCACTTCACTTCCTTACCAGTGGGCTTCACTACAGGTTGCCTGAGTGACTTCATGATGTGGCCGCTGACTTCCCCCAGAGCAAGTGATCTGAAAGAGAGAGAGAGAGAGAGAGAGAGAGAGAGAGATGCACCCAAACCAGAAGCTATGGTCTTTTGTGACCTAATTTAAGAGTGGCATAGCATCAGTTCTGCCATATTCTACCCATTAGAAGCGAATTAGTAAATTCAGCCCACACCCAAGGGGAGGTATAATACACTCCACCTCTTGAAGGGAGGAGTATCAAGAAATGTTTGTAACCACCACAGTCCACTTTCTGGATGTAAATTTATTCACATTGCGCCCACAAGCAAAATACACTCACTTCTCCCAAGGCCCCCCAAGTGCTTCAAAGCAACAGCTCTAAATTCAGAATCTCATCATCTAAATCAAGTCTAGGTATAGATGAATCTCCTCCACTATGGATCTTAAACAAAGCTTCTTGAATACAGTTCCTCTCAATATGTAGATCTACAAAACTAAAGAGGCAAGTTATCTGCTCCCCACACATCCAAAATACAATAGTATCACAGGTATCAGGTAACTGATATAGACATTCCTGTTCAAAAAATGGGGGAAATGGGCGACATAAAGGAGTCGCTGATCCACAGCAATTCCAAAATTCCTTGATTAGGTCTCAAGGTCTGGGAATGAGTCTTCATAGCTCTCAGCTCCACTTTCGGGCTCTGAGTCATCCTTCATTTTTCCTGCAAGTTAGTAGATGGCTGCAGCTGAGTAGTTTTCTTTGCCTGATTCCAGCAAGCAGAACTTTGGAGGTCAAAAAGTCATATTCCATTTTGTGCTATCTCTCTGTCCGTTTCAGTCTAAGCTGATGATGTATCCAAACATATAATTATTTCAAAACTTTGTGAATCTTACTGGTGTCTACTCTGTTAGACAAAAGCTACACTAAAAATTATCTTTGAGATAAACCCTCCTCTACTTTGTGAACACTGAGGAACAACTACACCCTTAATCTTTCTAGAAGTCTTGTTTAGTTGGAAGAGTGGGCACATCCCTGCTCTTTTTAGAGGCCTTTTGCTTGACTGGATAGTACATTGAGACAATATCTCACAGGGATAGCCTTTGCTTCACCTTTGGACCAGGTTTTCTTGGCAGTACCCTGGATTTCATCTTTTCTCAGAAGTCTTCTCTTAATTTTAATATCATGTGCCATATGAAAATGGTAAGAATTCTCAAAACTATCAATTCCCATCTCCTTTTAACAGTCCTTCCTTTAGTTCATCTTTATACTTTTGCAATTTACTCTAAGCGGGAATAAGAAACCAGAAAGCAACTTTAACACTTTGCTTGGACATGCCTTTAACTAGACCACCCAGTTTATTAGATAATTCATTTATTTCCACGCTACTGAAGGTAACAGGGTTGCTTTACTTTACTGCCACTACATAACAAGGATCTCCTTTTCTCCAATTTCCAGTAACATTTACTTCACTTTGCTGCAAATCCTCTCCTACGGTCCTATCAAACACCACGAGACAGTTTTTTTAAGGCACTTTAGGCTCTTACTACACCCTCCTAAAAGCTCACTGCATGGTCTCAGTGCTGCCTCCACATTTGAGTTTGCTTTTCATGGCAGCACTCCACCTCCAGGCACCAAAATCTGTATTAGTTTTCTATTGTTATGTAAAAAAAACCCCAAATCTAGGGACTTCTCTGGTGGCGCACAGTGGTTGAGAATTTGCCTGCCAATACAGGGAACGAGGGTTCAAGCCCTGTGTCCGGGAAGATTCCACATGCCGCGGAGCAAGTAAGCCCGTGTGCCACAACTGCTGAAGCACATGCACCACAACTACTGAAGCCCACATGGCTAGAGCCCTTGCTCCACAACAAGAGAAGCCACCGCAATGAGAAGCACGTGCACCACAACGAAGAGTAGCCCCCGCTCGCCTCAACTAGAGAAAGCTCACACGCAGCAATGAAGACCCAACACAGCCAAAGATAAATAAATAAAATAAACAAATTTATTTTTAAAAACCCCAGATTTTATCAGTTAAAAACAACAAACAAAAAATAAATAAATAAATTCTAAAGAGACCTAAAAAAGAAAACAACAAACATTTATTATCTTACAGTCTTTGTGGGTCAAGAATTCAGAAGCAACATAGCTGGCTGTTTTCTGGCCCAAAGTCTCTTGTGAGGTTACAGTCATGGAGTTGGCAGGGCTGCAGTGTCATCAGAAAGCTGTCCTGGGGAAGATCTACTTCCCAGCTCACCTTTGTAAGTAAATGAAAAAGTTCTTTATGTCCATGGAATTTTCCATTGTCTATTCATATGCTATCCTAGAGAATCTAGGACATATTTTAAAACAGTTACAAAATAGAGTGCTCAGTGAGAAAGTCAGGTAATTGAGAGTAAGTTTGAGGGTCAGTCTTACTAATGTTATTTTATGAAGCATACTAATTAGAAATCATTACAGTGTAATATCAATAAAAACTGCACAAATATGGTTTTTATGATAATTAGTTTTTACTCTTTTGCTCATGTGAGGCAGTTTTAAAGTGGCATGTGTAATTTGGCAGGTATATACATTCTACTAGTAAGCAATAAATGCTTGTTTTAAAGTACCTTTTTTTTGGCAAGTTCTACTTTTAAATCACTCTCATATTTGATTTTGTTAATTGAACGACTTTGTGGTAAAATAACAAACTCAAGAAACATTTGAATCACTTTATTATCTTTCTTCTTCCTTCACCTTGGATAAAGTTGTGATTTCTAAGGGTGTGTTTAGCTTTGTACTCTACTGTATCTTCATCCTATTTTCAATCCCCAAATAGGCACAACAAAGGATTCTTTCTTTGTTCCATGCTTATAAATGACTGGCAAAATGAGTACATCTTCTGAAAGCAATTTCTACTATTATAACAAGCTGGAATCAAAATGGCCAATCAATAATAAGCCAATCCTTATTAACTTGCACTAAATTATTTTCATTTGGCAGATAAAATAACCACTTTTCTGCTCTTAATTAGACTTTGGTCTAATAGGATTGACAAGTCAAGCTGGGGGAAAAATGCTGTGTTTAATTATTTTAGAATTCAGTAGTTTTTAATAGATTCAGTTTTGAGAAAGTGCCAGAGAAACTTGAAGAACCCGCATTTTGTTTTCCAGGTTACTGCCGCTCTTAAAAACAAAAACAACTCTAGCTGACGGACATTTTAAAATTCTGCTATTATATATTGATCTCTATGCCCTTACAGAATTTCGAGTATTCTTTTTTTACATCTTTATTGGAGTATAATTTCTTTACAATGGTGTGTTAGTTCCTGCTTTATAACAAAGTGAATCAGTTATACATATACATATGTTCCCATATCTCTTCCCTCTTGCGTCTCCCTCCCTCCCACCCTCCCTATCCCACCCCTCCAAGCAGTCACAAAGCACCGAGCTGGTCTCCCTGTGCTATGTGGCTGCTTCCCACTAGCTATGTACCTTATGTTTGGTAGTGTATATATGTCCATGCCACTCTCTCGCTTTGTCACAGCTTACCCTTCCCCCTCCCCATATCCTCAAGTCCATTCTCTAGTAGGTCTGTGTCTTTATTCGATTATTATTAAAAAGTGGTAGTTTATTTTATAAGCCACTTATATTCTCTTTTTACTCCTTTATTACATGAATATAAGTTATTCTGTCCCTTTGGACTATATCTTATGGTTAAACGGTACACAAAATGACCACTTAGAGAAAAGACGTATATGGTAAAAAAAAAAAACACAAGCTTTAGAGCCATAAATACTCAAATTCAAATCCTAACTCAGCTGCCAACTAGCTGGGTGACGTTGAGCATGTTATTAACCATGTCTGTGCCTCAGAGATGATGTAAAGAGTGGAGGTATAAATATAATTTTTCTAGCAAAGTACCTGGTACATAAGATATGATCTGTGAATTTTGGGTTTTATTATCAACACTATTACTCCTCTGTTCTTAATATGACACTGAATTTTAAAATATACCCACGTTGGCAAAACCCCTTTGCTTCCCAAAACAGGTCGCCCCAGGTCCCAAGTCTGGCTGGCATCAAGAAAGAGTGAGTTAAGCAGTCATGAGACTAGAGATTTAAATTAGGTCAGATAGAACTTTTAATAACAGAAGGTGACTGGGAAACTACAGGATTTGCTGAAGGTGTCATAAAGGGTGGGATAGTGGGACAAAGTATATGTGAAGTCAGTGATTGGAGAAAAATAACTATTTCAAATTTGGGAAGGAAGTAAAGGGAGAGAAATAAGAAGAACCTAGATCTGTTGTTCCTTTTCTAAGAAAATCTTAGACCACCATGTGAAGAAATGAACAGATCAAATCATAACAAAAAGATGCATGATGTCTTGAGCTGTTCTAATTTGAATCAAGAATTATAATGACTTACAAATGCCATAAGCTATAACTTTTGTATAACTTCCAGTTAGTAAACTTTTTGTGCTTTTGTCAAATATCAAATGTTATATACTAGTTTAATTTATATTGAAATTGAAGCCTAGTCAATTTCCCAGGGGGTTAGAAATTCAAAGATATAGAGTTTTCTCCCCATTTATTTCATACAAGTAAATTACAATATGAAAGTATTTATTCCAGAAATTACAACAGTGTCTGACACATAAGGTACTCAGTAAGTATTTTTTGGTTGCGTGAAAGTTGACTTAACTAGTTTGAGAATCTTCCTTTACTGTCCTAATTCTAAAGTAATTTTTTTAAGTTAAACTCAAAGAGAATATTTTCATCTCATCTGCACCAATGTATCCATAAAACATTCTCAGCTATAAAACAAGCAGTTGCAAAGACAAGCTCTTTCAGCATTTTTCCTTATTTGCATTATGTTTAATGTTTTGAGTCATTAGGTCTTAGGAAAAAGTAGAAAACAAGAAAGGTACAAAAATAAAGTGTTTATTATATGTACTAGTATATATAATATATCTACTATAATAGTATTATATATAGTATATATAATGTTATGTAATATACATAATATATATCAGTATATACAAGAATACTGATATTTTATTTGATCTGTTAAAACTTATGAATTGTTTTTAGTACACAAATAATGCTGTTTGATTGTCAAAAATAAAACTGACCAAGGTATGTAAAAAGAAGAAAGGAAAAACTATCATCATTAAAAAAAAAATTACTGTTAACAGATGTTATAATGTAAAAACGTAGGCTCACATAAGAATGATAAAAGAATATCAAAATTTAAATGGTAAATTGTGTCCCTTTATCCTGTTTCTTATTTCTTCTGCCTATTTTACTAACTTTTGACAGTCATCTTCCTGGTTTTTTTCAATGCTATACACTTAAATTTTTACGGATCTGTAGGTTTTTAAAATTATTCCAACCCATGGTGATATACGATATTAATATCAACAGAAGAGGAAAAAAAGCAATAATTTCTCCCTTGCATTCCTTTCTTAATTGTTCCGTGGGCCTTTCAGTTTTAGGGTAAAATCCATTTATTCCTGTTTGAGTAGAGTCTTCAGCTCCCTCAGCCTAAAAATGCAGATTCCGTGCATCCTAAAAGGACCCGGCAAAGAGGAGGAGGTGAGGCAGGGCAGAGGAATAGAAGGTCCTGGCCCCCTGTGCCAGCTTCATATGTAAAATGGCACTCTCTTTTAAACTGGAGCTATTGTGCAACTTCTCTAAAGGGGTATTGGAGCAGCCTTCTGTTATGAAGCTGTTATCAGATAACTCAGGTTCTGGTTGCAAGACTCTGAGAGCAATACACAGATACATTCTCTTTGTTTCTATATCTACTGAATCTGCTGTTTTCTGGCAGCTATTTTTCCCCCTGCTGTGCATTTAACTTAAATCTGACAGAAACCATAGATGAATTTTGTAATAGACACTGTTGGTACCTAAGTCCCAGAAAGGCATTTTGGATAGGCTAATATCAGCAAAATTTTAGTGGGTAATCAGGGAATGATATAGAAAACATGTAATTGGCCTTCATGTGAAATAGTTGACTAACACTCTTCTGATGAGCCTTCAGATTCATCTAAATCTGAATAATTGGTCTTAAGTGATTTGCAACACATTCGAGAAACTGTCAAGGGTGTGCTCTGGGCAGAAGGCATACTTTAGAAATTAAGACCTCATGGGTTTTTTGGGTTTTTTTTTTTTCCGTTTGAAAATATATTATTATGTGTTCTGTTTTGTTCTGGGACTGTCACACAGCCCTAAAATGTTTACAGCTTTCAACCAGAGGTAGAGATGGGGGGGTGAGGGAGGGGTGTAGCCAGGGGGAGATAACTTCATAAAACTTCCCTAGTGCATCATTTTATCCTTTCTTACAGTGAAATCTAAACTAATCCTCACTGAAAAATAATTTCATTAAGACCTGTTCTATAAAAGTGTCTTTAGGAACAGATGTTCCTTTACAAGTAGTATAAAACGATTTTTTAATAAAACTGTCTGAGAAGCTAAAATAGTTCTGAAGAAATATAGCTTCTTGGTTAAAATTATGCCTTCTTTGATTTACTTGCATCTATATCTTTTGTGTTTTTGAGGTAGATCTAAACCTGACTGTAATTAGGCTTCTTTTTTTATTGCATTTTTGAGATTCTGGATTCTATAGTAGAGTTGGCTTTCACATCTATTTAGGATATAAGCATTTAAAAAAATTCTTCCTAAGGACTTAAATGTGTACACTTGAAAAAAGGTAGCTAGCCATAATGTGCTTTGGGTGTAGCAAAAATCCACTTACTGGCAATTCAGATTTTCTATGTAAATGATAAAAGTTTGTCCTTATAATTACTTGGATCTGCTTGCTAGACAAATTTAAATTGTCGATGAAGCCATAGATTGTCATCAACTTAACACTTTGCATGCTTATAGCCAAACAAATAAATACACAATTTCCCTTATTCAGGAAACATTTCATGAATGTCTACTGAGAACTAAGGGAAGCTGTTTGAAATGGAAAGCTTCTCTCCAGTAGCTCGTGGTAATAACATCAGTTTCTCTAACATCTGTAATAAACACATTTCAGTAGTTTCTTTAACTTGCCCTTATATTGTGCCATGTGCTAAACTGATTAGTTTTATTATGAATGTGTAACTTACAAAATGCTTTCTTTACATGCATTCACTGTCCATTAGTCATCCCATCAGAAATCTCAGACTGTCCCTCAGCTTCTTTCTCCTTTGACTCAGCTTTCTTTACTGAGACAGATTGTTGCCTTCACAGGGCTTCTTAAATCCATCCCCTCTTTGCCACTCCCACTCCCCACTGTTCGGTAGGCTCTCCTCATACCTTATCTAGCTTGTTCTAATAACCTCTTTATGGATTATGTCCTCCAGTCTCTTCAGTATGGCAAGAATTTCTCCTTGCCTGCATAGGTTTCCAAGCATGCTACTTTCCTTAATACCAATTGCATTATCTGCAAGATGAAGTCCAAAGTCTATAGGCTATCACAAAATGACTCTGTCTCTGATTTTCATCTTAAATCTAATCTCCTAAAGTTCTTCCCAAACTATGCTTCAGCCAGAAACAGTCCACCCTCTTCACTTTTTGAAACCTTAAATTCCTCAGGGCTCTTGCACATTTTGTGCCCTTCAACTATGGGGCTATTCCTCCTTTCTCTCTCATGTAAAAAATTCTCTGCACCCTTTGAGGTCAGTATATAAGTCTTATGCCCAGTGGACGGGCCCCTCCCTTATTACTACAGTCCTAACTTCTTCCCATTCCTCTCACCCCGGGGCATCAAAAATATTTGAATTTATTGAGCACTAATACTCTCTCAAAAATCAGAATTGTCAATGATTTTGATCACCAGGGATTATTCAGAGATGAAAAGATTATTTTCTATTTTGTATAAGAAAAACATTAACAGAAAATACTAAGCCCTTTGAGGGCAGGGTCAGTATCTTATGTATTACTTATCTTTGCCCATTACAGCACTATTCACAATAACCAAGGTATGGAAACAACCTAAGTGTCCGTCAATGGATGAATGGATCAAGAAAATGTGAGATAGATTAGATAGATAGATAGATAGACACACACAGGGATATTATACAGCCTTTAAAAAGAAAGAAATCCTTTCATTTGCCACAATATGGATGAACTTGGAGGGCATTATGCTAACTGAAATAAGCCAGACAAAAAAGATAAATAATGCATGGTATCACTTACACATGGAATCTAAAGACAAAATCCAGCTCATAGAAACAGAGAGTAGAAAAACAGTTGCCAGGGGATGGGGGAGTGAGGGAGCTAGAAAGAATTTGGTAAAATAGTACAAACTTTAAGCTCCAAGATGAATAAGATCTCAGGATCTAACGTATAACGTGGTGACTATGGTTTGTAATATTTAATTGAAATTTGTTAAGAGAGTAAATCTTAAATGTTCTCACCAAAGAAGATTTTTAAATGGTAAATATGTGAGGTGATAGATGTGTTAATTAACTTGATGGGGGAAATCCTTTCATAATGTATACATATTTAAATCATCATGTATACTTTAAATATCTTACAATTTTATTTGTCAATTATATTTCAATAAAACTGAAAAATAGATAGTGGTATCGGATCTGACCTTCCATGTGTTCTTCTATCTACCTATTATCTGCTGAGCACTCCTCATTCTGACCTGGTTTTCAGTTGACAGTTTAGGTGAGTCATCGTTCCTAATATCCTCATTCAATGTGATGGACCATTTCAGGTGTAGCTCTCTTTCATTTACTTCTCTGCTGCTCTTCAAAGAATTCTCTTAAAATGCATTGTCTAGTTTATGATTTTTCCCCCCTGTTTACTGTCACATCTCCAAGATTAAACTTTTGAAATTTAAATGGCAAGAATGTATTCTTTAATTTTTTTTCAACTTCTTGACCTACTACTGTATCATTCCTTCCTAGAATAAAAAAAGGGAGTTCTCCACATTAATTGAAAGGTGGGGGCAACAAAGAGTTACAAGGGGTTGAGTATGCAAAGAACTCAAGAGTATGCAAACTGTTGAGTATGCAAAGAATATTTTGATATTTTAAAATATCCTACACCACAAAGAAAACAATACATGAAAAGACTTGGAGGCAAAAGAACTCATGTACTAATCAGGAACCTAAAAAATAGTTCAATTGGCCACTCATATGTCTACTTTGGAGAAATGTCTATTCCAGTCCTTTGCCCTTTTAAGTTGAGTTGTTTTATCTTTTTGTTGTTGAATTGTAAGTGCCCTTTATATATTCTAGATACTAGACCTTGTCAAATATATGATTTTCCACACACACACAAAAAAGTTCAATCTTACCAGAGTTTAGAGAAAACACATCCTGAAGTGACCAAGAATAAGACTGAAATGTTAGTGAAATTTGGATCATGAATGGTCTTGCATGCTGTTTAAGATGATTAAACTGTGTCTTGAAGGCAATGGAGAAGCATTAGAATGTTTAAAGCAGAGAAGTGATGACCTGACCAGATTTATGCTTTATAAAGATTAATTTGTTGCCTTATAGAGTCTGTATTGGACAGTGAGACTGAGTCTATCATGATCTACCATGATCTAGGAAAGATCATGAAGGCCTTGGACTAGGATAGAAGAATTGAGCAATATGAGAGATTTTAATTTGATGGTATGAATAGCACTTGGTAACTGATTGAATGTAGAGAGTGAGGCAAGGAGAGGTAACACAGATGACACCCCAGTTCTAGGATGGGCAGTTGGGTGAATGGTGTTACCTTTTTTTTAGGTTTAAAAAAGATGGGTGAATTCATCCAGCCACCTGTTTTTGTAAATAAAGTTTTATTGGAACCACCAAAAAAAAAAAAAAAAGATGGGTTTTATTTCTTTCAAAGTACACGTTTATGGCTAAAAAATTGAAATATATGACAAGGTTTGTAGTGAAAAAGAGGAGTCCCATTGTCTGTCTCGTCCCCACATCCCAGACCTCTACACATTTCTTCTGATATTTACCTCCATGTTCCTAAATACTTTGCTTATATTGCTGCACATTGGTTTTTCAATCTTGGGGGAAATCTATTGATTGCATACTGTGAAAGGCCAGGATTTAACCTCTTTGACGTATTCATGTACCAGCCCAAACCCCACCAGCTCTACACATAGAAAAACTTTGTTTTCTCCATCTTCTGAGAGTTATCACAATTTTCAGATAAACCAAAGCAAATAAAATGCAACAAAATACAATAGTCATCGTATTATAAACCTACCATTTTGTAGTATAGAAGACAGCTATTGGTATGGGAAATGGTAAGGGCAAGGAAGAGAAATTCAATTAATTCAAGAGTTCAAGATGGAACATATTAAATTTGAAGTGTCTTTTTGGTCATCCCAGTAGAAATCCCAATAGAAACACCCAGTAGACCATTGGCTATGTTGGTTTGGAGCTCTGAGTAGAAATCTGTAGAGAGAGAGATTTGTTTGTTATTAGCATGCACAAATAAAAAATTGAATTTCCTGTGATTCAGGTTAATTGAAATTTGTAATAGCAAACAGTTTGCCTAAATTGTGGTTTATTTAGACTTCTGTTTTATTTTAAATCTCTACTGTAGATTAATAAATTTGATTAAAACTAATTAGTACGATACGATCAGAAACATGACATACTATCATTACTTGCTTAAGTTTCCTCCATATAAGAAAAAAATGTTGAATGTGGCATTTTTTCTTAGCTTAAGATGAATTAAAATTAGTTTTGTTTTGGATCTCTCTGCTTAAGATTATAAAATGTCATAAAACCAGTGTTGGGCATCTCTGGAGAATTTGGATAGGAACTTGAAGATGAGTTGCTACTACATGTGAAGAATGTGATCTTTGGTATCCATTCCTGTGGAATTTCACCTATAAAACATTGAATGGATGTAAAATTCAATCTAACTGCTGTTCCCTTTGAGTGATGATACATTCTTCAGAAAAACTAAAATACAAGTGTTAGATAAGTCTAACAGAGTATTCCTGAGTAAGAATACTAAAGCTCTGCATTTCCAGAATGTCTTTTGAGAGCAAAGTTATATTTAGCAAGAAGAAAAGAAAATGAGGAAATGAAGCAGTTGAAAAGAAAAAAATCAAAGTTTACTTGTGGCAGCAGGGTAGCTCCCTTCATCTTGACCAAGCTATTATGATGTCCTTAATTTGTTGTTTTGATATGAAATTATGGTTTTACACTCACCCCGGGTAACTCATCTTAAAAATACCAGCATGTAAACCTCTCATGGCCAAAATGCCGAGTGTAAAGCCAAAAGTTAAGAAGAGACACGTCAACTAGAAAAATTACCTTTTAAAATATTTTCTTTAAAAAGACTATTTTCATCTGAAAATGTTATTTTATTTTCTGTATGTGTGACAACAAAAAAATAAAAGAGAAAAATGCAACCCCTACTTCGTCTTCACAGTGTGAATATTGCACTGACAAGAAATGCTACAACCTTTAGATGATGCAAAACTGCCTGATTTGTGAGCCTCGTTCCTCCTAATGAGTTGTGTGTTGTGATGCAGAACTTATATTCCCCACGGACCCTGTATTCTAAGAACCATTAATTTATCTTCTGTGAATTAACACTGCCTTTGTTAATGGTACAGTGTCCAGCCCTTGGCAAAGTCCTCATCCACTTGGGAAAAAAACTGGGCTAAAATATCTCAGCTTGGTTTTAGGTTAGTACTTTGGACCAGAGTAGACTCACCCAGCAAGAAAACCCTTCTTTTCTTTATATGAAAGCTTCTAAGTTCTGTGATATAACAGGAGCCTGTAGTAAGCAGAGAGCTATTTGATGCTGAATTCTGAGCAAAGGGTTCTTTGTGGGAAGGTCTGTCAAATAGCAGAGTTACCATGGCAACCCTGGCTAGATAACCCATTTGGGAAAATACTTGTAGGACCTAACACTCTATCATCTGTCATTCAATAATTTCATGTTCATAATAACTAGGAAATCAATGGCTGTCCTCTGAGACAGTTTGTGGAAAGGGCAGGCATGCTATTGGCAGCGAACAGCTTACATCTGCATCTACTTTGTGTCTACTTACATTTGTGATTCTCGTGCCAGGTTAGGAGTGTGAGAAAGAACTTGTTTGTTTGGCCTGGCACAAAGATTAAAGGCAGGCTCAGTTTTGCAATCTAATTACAACTGTACTGTTTAAATATACAAAAGAGAAAGAACCAATGACATATTAACAAAGCCTTTGCTAGACTATTAGGAAGTAAGGTTCATCTAATATTAACGTTTTACATTTTAAAATTCTGCAAGAAAAGATGAGTCCAAGTTATCACGTGACTGGCATGAACAAATTCGTTAATGTAAAAGGCATTTTTCTTATCTTAGCTTTCCAATTAAACCGCTTATCATTGTAGAAGCTGTGTTACCTGGCTGTTAGGTACAGAATACAAAGTGATATAGAAAAGTAATTAAAATTCTTAAAATGCAGCCCGTTGGCTTTACATACAATTAGTTTTTAGAGTGTGAGGTTTAATAATAAGGCCAGTTAGCTGAGTAAAGAAATATACAGTTAATAATTACCTTGACAGTATTTATCAACTGGATAAAATGACAGGAATAATTTTAGTAGATGGATATTATAAACAAGAAAGCATGATGAACTGAGACCATGAAGTGAATAGAAGAATTAAGCATTTTGTATTCTATGAAGAAAGGGATATTTCACATTCATGGAAACTTTTGGAAGATACTGATTTGCACATATGAAAAACTGAGTGTTTTCAACTTAGAAGAATTTTGAAATATAAAGATAAAGCTGTTTGTAAATTGCTTTCTTTTCAGCACAACAGGTTTTTATTTTAAGCCATTTCCAGTGAAGTACTGCTATCATATGGGGAGCTGTGATTCTGTAAGTTTACAGATTCAAGTTTTGTCAAAGTGGGAGTATGGGAGCTGATTAAAACATCATCTTTTCAACATAAGAGATGAAGTCTTTGAAAGTGAACATGGTATTTTATCCAAAGGAGGAGTACTTCTCTAAGGAGCCGTGCTGAATATGAGCACATAAAACGGAAAGATTATAAGACCCTTTTAATCGAAATCTGAGGTTTACTGAAGACTTTTTAAGTCAGAATTTTATACATTTTTCCCCATAAGCAATCTGGTATCTTTTGGAACTTTCAAAGATCTATTGAGCAAATTTACTGTTTGCTTATCTCTTTCTCTTCCTTCTTTCTCACTCTTGAACTTTCTTCCCTTATTCTATCTCTCCATATTTTCTCTCATTATTACTTTTGAGACTGAAGAATATTCATTTCTATTATTGGTGCTTGCTTAATTGAAAAATGAAAACCTATGGTAGCTTTACTCGAAAAAATTCAGCAAATAAATGTTCCAAGCTACTTGAGTACATGAATGGAATCCAAGTGGTATCAAAAACAAGCTATTTATATTATGCAATAAATTTTGACTTCAAATAGTTTTCCATTTAAAAGGGAACGGACATGTGGACACAGCAGGGGAAAGGGAGAGTGGGACGAACTGGGAGATTAGGATTGACATATATACAATACCGTGTGTAAAATAGATAGCTAGTGGGAACTTGCTGTATAGCACAGGGAGCTCAGCTTGCTGCTCTGTGATGACCTAGATGGGTGGGGGTGGGGGGAGAGGTCCAAGACGGAGGGAATATACGTATACATATAGCTGATTCACTTCACTGTATAGCAGAAACTAACACAACGTTGTAAAGCAACTATACTCCAATTAGAAAAAAAGAAAAAAAAAAGAGAGGGTTGATTATATTTCTAAATGTAAGAATAGAGATAAAAAGTGGAAATCTACAAACAATAAATGCTGGAGAGGGTGTGGAGAAAAGGGACCCCTCTTGCACTTTGGTGGGAATGTAAATTGATACAGCCACTACGGAGAACAGCAAGGAGGTTCCTTAAAAAACTAAAAATAGAACTACCATATGACCCAGCAATCCCACTACTGGGCATATATCCTGAGAAAATCATAATTCAAAAAGAGTCATGTACCACAATGTTCATTGCAGCTCTATTTACAATAGCCAGGACATGGAAGCAACCTAAGTGTCCTTCGACAGATGAATGGATAAAGAAGATGTGGCACATATATACAATGGAATATTACTCAGCCATAAAAAGAAACAAAACTGAGTTATTTGTAGTGAGGTGGGTAGACCTAGAGTCTGTCATACAGAGTGAAGTAAGTCAGAAAGAGAAAAACAAATACCATATGTTAACACATATATATGGAATCTTGGAAAAAAAAAAAAGGTTCTGATGAATGTAGGGGCAGGACAGGAATAAAGACGCAGATGTAGATAAGGACTTGAGGACATGGGGAGGGGGAAGGGCAAGCTGGGACGAAGTGAGAGAGTAGCATTTACATATATACACTACCAAATGTAAAATAGATAGCTAGTGGAAAGCAGCTGCATCACACAGGTAGATCAGCTCTGTACTTTGTGACCACCTAGAGGGGTGGGATAGGGAGGGTGGGAGGGAGATGCAAGAGGGAGGGGATATAGGGATATATGTATAGGTATAGCTGATTCACTTTGTTGTACAGCAGAAACTAACACAACATTGTAAAGTAATTGTACTCCAATAAAGATGTTAAAAAAAAAGTGGTACATATATACAATGGAATATTACTCAGCCATAAAAAAGAACAAAATAATGCCATTTGCAGCAACATGGATGGACCTAGAGATTCTCATACTGAGTGAAGTAAGTCAGACAAAGAAAGACAAATATCATATGATATCGCTTATATGTGAAATCAAAAAAAAATGGTACAAGTGAACTTATTTACAAAACAGAAATAGAGTCACAGATGTAGAAAACAAATTTATGGTTACCAAGGGGGGGGAATAAATTGGGAGATTGGGACTGACATATACACACTACTATATATAAAATTGATAACTAACTAAGAACCTACTGTATCACACAGGGAAATCTACTCAATATTCTGTAATGACCTATATGGGAAAAGAATAAAAAAAGAGTGGATATATGTATAACTCATTCACTTTGCTATAGAGCAGAAACTAACACAACATTGTAAATTAACTATACTCCAATAAAAATTAATTTAAAAAAGAAATACAATAAAAGTTGAAATTAGTAATATTAAAAAGAATCATCTATAACCTTTATATAAAGGGACTTACCATGCTTTTGTTTTAGGAAATACATTTTAAATACCTCTTATTTTTTAAAAGAATGTTAAAGTCTATGTTATTTTGTTATTTCTATATTCATTTGTTTAGTACATCTGTTGAGTACTAAACTCAGGTCCCCAGGCACCTGGCTGAGTGCAGAAGTTACCAATAAACAAGATTTCTATACTGAAGTACTTCTTAGTCCATTGGGGAAAAAGAGAAGTAGACAGGGATTCATAGGGTGCTATGGGAGCACTGATGAAAAGTGTTCCTTCTATTATTCTTAGACACATTTATTCCCCTTACTGTAGAATTTATTTATATGATGTCATTTCTGACCTTTTTTTTTTTTGGTGTTTCAATTATTTACCACCTTATAAATGAGGATTCAGAAATATCAACATGTGAAAAGTTCCTTGGTATTCCCAGTAAGATTCAGATATTTAAAAGGATATTTTTCAATATTCTCAGTGAAACTCAGAGACAACCAGTATTAACATATGTATTAATTTTATAGGGCTGTCTTCACAAAATACTACCAATTGGGTGGTTTAAAACAACAGAAATTTGTTGCCTCCTAGTTTTGGAAACCAAAAGTCTGGAGTCAGGGTGTCAGCTTAGCCATGTTCTTACTGAAGCCTCCGAGGAAGGAGCCTTCCTTGCCTCTTCTAGCTTTTGGTAGAGTCTCGTAATTCCTTAGCTTGTCACAGCATAACTCCAATCTCCACCTCCGTCTTCACATGCTTTCTCCCTGTGTCTTTACATGACTGTCTTCTCCTCAGGACACCAGTCGTATTGGATTAGGGACCCATTCTACCCGATCTTAACTGATTACATCTGCAATGACCCTATCTCCAAATAAGGTCACATTCTGAGGTACTGGGGGCTAGGACTTCAATATAGTTTTTGGGGGGACACAATTCAACCCATAACAGTGTAAAAACTTCCACTTCAACTTTCTACCTTCTTGAGAAAATTAAACACTGTAAAAATGTGAACAATGACACATGTTTTCTTTCAGACTAATACTCTTTTTTCATGTTTTGTTGGGCATGATAATGTACAGCCTTCTTTAGTGTTTTTGCTTGAAAACCATAAGCATAAGACTTCCTAAAAACCCTCTATTTTCTCATATCCTGGAAAATACATACACACACATAATTAAAAAGATAAAAATGGCTATTCTGAAACTTCTGCCTAATAACTCAGCCTTTAAATACAATCCACTATTTGGAATTCTTTATCATAGGCAGATATAGTTAACATATCTAGTGCTACACCATTTTACTATTGAGTCTTCTGATGCATTCTTGGCCTAGCCTGAAGTGAAATGCTAAAATGTTGTCATATTCGTAATTTAATTGATACAGACTTTTCTTTAGCATTTAGGAGGTCAGGAAGTGTATTCTCTTTGGTACCCTGTCTAGGAGGAAGAATGCTGCAGTGAGATGTAAAGGAAGACTGATTTAACTTGGAATTCTGTTATGGCTTAATGGCTCTGACTGTTGAATCTCTCTTGGCCTTAATTTCCTCATCTTTAAAGATGAGAAGGCTGTTGTCAGGATTAAATGACTTAACGTGAGAAAGTGCCTCTTTCACTGTTGCCCATAGAAGCTACCTGGGAAAGGGTTGGTCATATCCGGTTGGAAATGTCATGCAAGGGGAGCCTATGCTCTCCCAAACTAATGCCTAGAAAGTGAGAACAAAAAAAACCAGTGTTACCCCCTGATGTAAGTACAGCTATCCTATCTGCAGCACCAGTCTTCCTTTCTAGCCCCACTTCCTTCATCTTCCCATTTAAGACAGAAACTTGAAGATGAAGTAGAAAGATGGCAGTCCCACATGCCACATTATAGATACACTACCTCCCCTGGTGTTTCTCTATTTTTAGTCATGGGTCAGATTAGTAAAACTCACACCTGTGAATGAGAAATAGCATTGATCAGACTGACTTCTCTCACTGGCTGACAAAAAATCAATCGATTCCTCATTTATTGGGCACTCATCAACCAAAGCACAGACATTGCATCATGGTGTTGACTTTTTAGCATGTTAAAGAACTTGGAGCGTAAGCAAATTCTGGCTTATTTTATTCTATTGGTTTATTGCTTCACTGGATACTGCTTAATTGAAGCAGGAATGCTATTTCAAGTAAAAGACATCAAAAGACATTTATTTAAACCTAGTTAATTCTTCACAAGGCCCTATAGGTAAACAAAATAGAGTAGCTATGTCCTTCTAGTTTCACTTTCTTCCCCTATTAATTCCAGTTCTTAATGCGATCACCAGCTTTTCTCCCAGGTTATAATAGCTCAGAGGAACTCTGCTGGTTAACAGGAGACAAAGAAGTTGAGGAGAAAGGTTAGAAAAGAAGGCCAAGAGCCTAAGATCTCAAGCTAGTCCAATATCTGCTATTCGTTTCTCTATGATCTTTGGTAAGACAAGTTATCTCTCTGGGGGAGTTTCTTTAGCTTTAAAATAAAGAGATTGCTTTAGACCAACTTTAATCAATATCTCTAGGGTTATAGTTCCCTCACTGAAAATCTAATAATTCCTACAGATATTTCCCACCATATCTGGGTATACAAAAATACAATTTTATGTGTAATGTAGCAATCACAGAAGACCCCCTTGAACCACATATATGGGCATACCTGGCTTCCATTCCCAAGGTCCTGTTATGGTCCAAATGACTGCTTCATCTCCAGTCATCATGTCCACTTTATTTCTGCTGGAAAGATGGCAGGAAGGAGAAAGGGATGATGAAGAAAAATGAACAAAGGGTATGAGGCAGCAGTGATTTTAGGAAGGTTGCTGAGAATTGCCATATGACATGTCACTTACATAGCATTGATCAGAAACGTGGCTGCCCTTGAGAAATGTCTTTTGGGTAATCATGTACCAAGTTAGAAGTTGGAAGTTCTTTTACTTTGGAAGAAGAGATGTGTGATAGCAAATGACAACTAGCAGTCTCTGTTGTAGAGATAACATAGATACATACTGAGTAAACAAACAAAAAAGAGGAAAAACAAGACATTGTGTAAGAAAGGAAATGTAATCAGAATATACCACATGGCTCGGCTGTGATATATATGTGAAGTAATGACTAAATATTGACTTAAGTAAAGAATGTGATATAACAATTAATATCAGAGAGTTGGAAGGGGAGTAAAGAGTTAAATATTCATTGTTCATTGTAAAATATCAAAACATAGTATCTAAAACTTAAAAATCTAGAAGTAAGAGCTTAGTTAGGAAGATAAGTATTAATTAAGTTTCCACAAAAGTAATTAAAACTATGATAACTTCCATGGTGGAAAAATATAGAATGCTACGGTGATGTCTAACTGACAATAATCTCATTTTGAGCCTAAGGAAGGGTGTCCCAGAAGATATTGTGAGATGAGTAGGTATTCACGAGACAAAGAAAAGGGGTTTTCATTCAGGACTGGCATAGTCAAAGTCCTGAGGTTGCGGGGAACAGGGCAGAGCACACTTGAAGACTTGAATGAAGGCTATGACTGAAGAGAACAGCAAGAACTGAGAAGGGAAAAGCATAGAGTTAATCATGCTGGGCCTTGCAAAACACTGTTATGGATTTAGGTATTTAGCCTTAAGACACCAGGAATTTACTGAAGCCTTAAGGTAAGGATGTGGTCTGATCCAGTTTGTATTTTAAAATCTACCTGTATTACAGATGAACTATGGAAGCTGTGCGAGCTGTTGGAGGAGGCAGGGTGTATGCAATAGGGCCAGTTTTGCACAGTTCAGATGATGATAATTTCACCTTGGTTGGTTGCAGTAAAAAGTGTAGACATGACATGTACCACAATGTTCATTGCAGCTCTATTTACAATAGCCAGGACATGGAAGCAACCTAAGTGTCCTTCGACAGATGAATGGATAAAGAAGATGTGGCACATATATACAATGGAATATTACTCAGCCATAAAAAGAAACAAAATTAAGTTATTTGTAGTGAGGTGGATGGACCTAGAGTCTGTCATACAGAGTGAAGTAATTCAGAAAGAGAAAAACAAATACTGTATGCTAACACATATCTATAGAATCTTAAAAAAAACAAAAGGTTATGAAGAATCTAGGGGCAGGACAGGAATAAAGATGCAGATGTTGAGAATGGACTTGAGGACAAGGGGAGGGGGAACAGTAAGCTGGGATGAAGTGAGAGAGTGGCATGGATGTATACACACTACCAAATGTAAAATAGATAACTAGTGGGAAGCAGCTGCATCACACAGGGAGATCAGCTCCGTGCTTTGTGACCACCTAGAGGGGTGGGATAGGGAGGGTGGGAGGGAGACGCAAGAGGGAGGAGATATGGGGATATATGTATATGTATAGCTGATGCACTTTGTTATAGAGCAGAAACTAGCACACCATTATAAAGAAATTATACTCCAATAAGGATGTTAAAAAAAAAAAAAGAAAAATGACATGAGAGTAGAGCTGAGAGATATTCAGAAGGAAAAGTCAATGGGACTTTCTTCATATGTACATGAAGAAAACTGTAAAATTTAGTTACTGGTTTGGAACTTTGCCTTTTCTTCCTAGAGTCCAGCAGTATACACAGCCCACATACAAATAAAAGTTCAATGAATAAATATCTTAGCCTGTATATAGGAAAATATTGACAACCATCAAATTTGTAAAAGCTAACATCCTTTGTCGTAAAGCATCCAACATTTTTGGTGAAATTTCAACTTTGTGAAAGTATTGTTAAGTATAGATATGCTTTTTTTATGTATTTAAAGGAAGAAATCGGCTACCTAGTGGTAGATAAAACACAGTTATTTGGAAATGAGGAATTGTGTCCAGAAGACATGCTTTACCATAGCAACCTTAACACTGAGTTACAGTATATCTTTCAGTTTTACAAAGGGTCATTTATCATGGGAGGAATTTGTTGAAAATGTCACATTTTACTATCTGCTTAGATAATCAAGATCTTGACTCTCGAAATAGAATTATTCTAAGTTTTGTCTATTTTCATGCTTGCAAGTATAATATGTGTATACTTTACATTCGTTTTAAATTTTAAGTAGATTGAAAGAGACTAAGTCTGGCTGGCAGACACGGGACCTAGAAGCAAAGCCATTATTTTAGTTTTCTGCTAAGACTTTACAACTGTATGACTGATGGAGACCCAAATATTTCCTCTGAGATTGACAAATATATTTTTCCTAAGCTAAGCCATTAAAATTTGAGAGTTTAAACATAGTATAAATTGGAAAAGAAGATTTGAATTAAAAATGCAAACAGATGTACTAGATTTATTTTCGTAGTTACTCCTGCTTCTTCCACATACTTATATATTCCTATAGTTTAAAGTTTGGTAACTAAGTTTTTATTTTAGAGACGCATTTTTCTTCTGTTGAAAATGAGAGAATCTTTTTCTTTTTTTCTGAAAACCAAGAATGGCAAAAGAGGGACTTTCTTTCTGATTAAAAGCATTTTTTTTTTTTTTTTTTTTTTTTTTACTTTTCTCAACATGTATTTTTTTTTTAATATATATACAACTAGAAATTTGGACAGATTTAGCAACCAGAGAGGGTTACAATGCCTGGAATGAATTGTTTTTCTTCCCTGGGTAAATATTCTAACTGGTCTGAAGGTGTGTGTTGGATCAGGCCTTTTATATTGTAGCAGCTCTAGAAGTTGAGTCCAAATACGTGCAAACTTTTCCCAAAACACTACCATAATACCCTTACCTAAAAGCATCCTGTGCCTTGATGTTTAAACTTACTGATAAAAGCAACCTTCTTAGTCTGTTCTGGACTGCTGTAACAGAATACCATAGACTAAGTGGCTTAAAAACAACAGAAATTTATTTCTTACAGTTCTGGAGGCTGGGAAGTCCAAGATCAAGACACCGACAGATTTGGTGTCTGGTAAAGCCCACTTCCTGGTTCATAGATGCTGTCTTCTCCCTGTGTCCTTAAATGGTGGACTAGCTCTCTGGGATCTCTTTTACAAGGCAAAGATCCCTCTCATGAGAGTTCCGCCCTCATGACCTAATCACCTCCCAAAGGCCCCCATCACCAAATTCCAACACTTTGCACTTAGGTTTCAGCATGTGAATTTGGGGGGTTGGTAGAAACATTCAGTATCTAAAGAATGTGTTCTAAAAGAAACTGGAATTTGACTTCCTGCCCTATAAACTTGTTTTGTCGTTTAATAAAAACAAGCGAGGATGCAACTTCTTTATCGCTTTCAGAGACAGAATATCAAGATGAATGCTATAGCCCAACCAAGGACGAGTTCCAAATATTCTTACTTGGAAAAGAAACTGCCATATTTCCTTAATTCTAAAGACACACAATTTTTAAATGTTTTAACGTTTTTAAAAATGGTAAACAGGCCTGTAATTCATACATGCCTTTAACGTTGTTGTATTTCCTTTCCTCCCCACACCAAAAATAAGCTGTTGTTAAATTAGTGGTTATTTTATAGGCAATGCCATCTTTGACCACAGGAAATTTGGCAAGTGCCATTGTCAACACAAACTGAATAACACTGGCTACTTTCATGGAAAGCAATTGGCAAAACATTGACAAGGCTAATAGTTTAAGAGATTTATGTATGATGTTCTTGCTTAATTTGGCCACTGTTTTAGTTTCACACACTTCATTCAATCATGCATTAGTACATACTGTGTATCTGTTACGTGCCAGACAGTATTCAAGATGCCAGAAAGGCGGAGACGGTGTTTGTCCTCCAAGATGTTACAACCCAGCAGGCAAGTAAGGAGGTAATGTTAGAATTCCTAGAATAGCAATAATTACAACATGGTATGGAGATACAGAGATAGAGGCACTGCGTTCAGCTTCAGAAAGAAGTAAAAAGCTCACAGAAGGGATAAAATTTGAATTCTCAGATGAGTAATTGTAATCAAGGTAGAGGAAATAACATCATCAAAAGTACACAGGGATGGGCTTCCCTGGTGGTGCAGTGGTTGAGAGTCCGCCTGCCAATGCAGGGGACACAGGTTCGTGCCCCGGTCTGGGAGGATCCCATATGCCGCGGAGCAGCTGGGCCCGTGAGCCATGGCCGCTGAGCCTGCGCGTCCAGAACCTGTGCTCCGCAATGGGAGAGGCCAGAACAGTGAGAGGCCCATGTACAGCAAAAAAAAAAAAAAAAATAGTACACAGGGATAAAGGTGCAGGAGAATGTTGTAGAATGGCAAGACTGTACAGTATTTGTTGAGTAGGTAGAGCGGGTTGAAGGTTGAAGCTGGATGGCACATTATGTGGGTCTGAAGATTTAGCCACACTTTCAGATAATGTGTATGTGTGTGTGTCCATATATATATGTGTGTGTGTGTGTGTGTGTGTGTGTATATAAAAATACATATATATGCATATACATATGTATATGTGTGTGTATATAGAAAAAATATATATATATATAATGACAAGCTTAGTCCAACATGTTAACTACCTTGATAGTTATGTAACACAAAACTCTATTGTTTAATTTCCTAATTATTCATCCTTGCAACAGATAATAAGCAAACTTTATCTTATATATGTGACATATAACTTGTATAATTACAGGTTTGTGTATTTTTATTTAAAAACTAAACATTAAATGACAAAGTAGAATTTATACAGTTCTAATAAGGTTATTTTTTCCCTGCTTCTAGGAGCATCCTTCTGCAGCAGATTATCAGTTATTTGAATTTATAACTGATATTGACAAACAACAAAAGTACATTGATGTTTGCATGTATGAAATTTTTAAAACTAGAAACATGCTTTAAAATCTAAATTTGAAAAACTTGGAAACATCACTTTCATTCTATGGAACAGTAATGAAAGCAGAATGTCATTCTAAATGAAATGTTGGTTTCATTTCTGCTGGTATATTATCAGGAAAGAGTAACTGGAAGAAAGATACTGTGGTATACACCTTCAAACACTAACAATTCTAGCTCGCATCAAAACAAGGAAGTAACTGTAGTTACTACCTATGGATACCAACTTGAAAACTGCCCTTAAGGAATTTTATTCCTAGTAAAAAATGTTTGACTTTTAAAAAATTGTGTGATCATGGTTCATGCAGATCAAAAGTAAGCTCTATAAATAGTCATGACTTTGTCCTATTTAAAATGGTTAAACCGAGGATTCTGTGAGATTCACTACATTTTGCCTGTGGTTACTTTTCTACCCTGAAATTTCAGAGTTGGCTGTTAGGTAAAACAAAGCAATTTCACTGCAGTCCACCTTGGAAGACAGCTCTGATATATGAAGGGAGCATTGATCTATTGCTGCTTCCCTGAGTGGATACAGCAGCAGCCAGAGGAAAAGGGCTTGGCTGGAGAAGAATAGTCGTGTGACCAGTGTAAGACGTAGGTGTCATTGGCAGGGTGACTGCTGTCTCAGAGCAACATCCAGCTGACAACCCACAGTCTGAGAACCAGTCAAATGTGACAAATCTCCCCTTGCAATTTGTTGGGATACCCTGCTTGGCTTCTTGTAGCCAGAAGAAAAGCAGATTTCAGATTAAGGCTATGGAACTCCATTCAGAGATAAAGCAGGATTTTCCATGCTAATTTGTACTCTTTTCCATAGGAAATGAGAATAAAAGAGAAATCCTTTGTTAAATGGGCTTGAGCAATGACTCTGTCATAAGAGCCTTTCTTTTCTCCTTGTCTTCTTGTCCTGAATGCTGGTTTTATATCTGGTGTTTTGGTTTTACGCTTTTTTAAAAAGTAGGATGGCTTCTGTGAGAGTCGCCAAAAGCTGTCATTGGAAGACAAAGTGCTCACTGCCAAACTAGTAGCTCCGTGTGCTGTAATCCTGTTAAGTACCTGTACAATCGTGGAACAGCTGGTGCAGGCTACAGTCGGTGTTTTAGTGTGTTATGTTGGGACTTGGGATCCACACAGACGATGAGCCAGGTCAGCTTAGAACAGAC
Source organism: Aethalodelphis obliquidens (assembly GCF_003676395.1). Classification (NCBI taxonomy): domain Eukaryota; kingdom Metazoa; phylum Chordata; class Mammalia; order Artiodactyla; family Delphinidae; genus Aethalodelphis; species Aethalodelphis obliquidens. Next base: position 5,358,301 of record NW_020838028.1, on the reverse strand, counting down.
CTAAGCACCCCTCAGACAGCTGGCCCAGTAACTATACATTAGCCAATCCTGGGAGAGAGACTCATGGAATAACATTAATTTTCTTCTCTAGCAGACGGTGAGGTAACTGAAGCCAGGTTGATTATGCTGCCTTGGGATTTTTACCTAATGATCTTCTGGAAAGCAGGTGCATTGGCAGAGATTTTAAGCTTCTGAAAACTCAACTAGTATTACAGAGTAAACCTTTGCTGCCATGGGGGTTTTATGGGAGTGGGGTGCATTAATGTGAGATCATTACAAAGCATTTTGCTGACTACTACAGAATTAATGGCACTTTTATGACTTGCGGTTAATGACTGTCAAGAAATAAGAGTTTATATCTGTTCAAATTGTAAGTTTAAATCAAACTAGCCAGCCGTCAGATGCATCCAGCATATTAGGACTCCTTCTTGGTAATATTTGGTGTTTCTCTACATCCATCACAATTTTAGATCATTGCTTGGAACCTCAGTTGTTCTGCATATGCTTGATGTAAGTTTTATCATGACAAAAGCAAAGCAAGTTGTCACTTCTAAGAGGGCAGTTTCCATGTTCCTGTGGAAACTTAGTTTTCTTCAGCATTGAAGTATGTTAAATTATTGTTACTTGTTGAGTACCTCCTGATTTTGTAAGTTAAGCTTACTATTTTTTTTATGTTAAGCTCAAGAAAACTGTAACCTCACTTCTTACATCACCGAATGCAAAGGCGTCTGCTGTGAGCTTGTTCAACTCTTTTCCCTTCTCACACTTCTAAATTATCTAATCTTTACTCATCTCTGTCTTCTGCCTGAGGAAAAAAAAAATCTTCCTCCAATCAATACCTATTGCTCTTACCATGCTCTCATCCTATTTACTCTGACTTCCTCTACTTTTGTGTTCCATCTCTCTTTAGCATCTTCAATCTCTTCTTTCTTCCATTCATCCCTATTTTAAAACAAGCAAACAAACAAATCCTTTCTTGATCCTACCGTCTCCTACAATAACATTTTAGCTTCCTCTTCTTTCCATTACAAACTTCTTGAAAGAATAGTCTTCATCCACTATCAACACTGCATCACTTGCCCCATCCCTCATTCAACTCTGTGCAGATCTCTCTTCCTTCCTCTAATCAGCCTCTCAAGGATGACTGATGCATTCCAATCCACCACTCCCCGCACTGCACCCCTACCTGGAATCCTCAGCCATACTCGACCCTATTAATGAGCCCCTCATTTTTGAAACTGTATTTCTGTGGATTCTCGACTCCCTTGACTCTTGACTTTCTTCTCTGTCCCGTCCTCTTCTGATTTCTTTAGAGGTTCAGTTCTGGACCCTTTTTTTTTCTGTATCTTTTTCTTTGACATTTTTCCAACTCACTACCTTAGATACATATTGGTGACCTTCACATCCGTATCAGTATCATTATCTTTGTCCTCTCTAATCAAAATTTCAACTCCACAGAGGACATCTTATTCTAAGAAGTACCTCAACATCATCATACCCAACTCCAATCTGTTTCCACAGTAACTCTTCCTCCTGACCTCCTTATCTCTATAAATGACATAGCCTTGAAATCAAACACCCAGTCTTACAAATGTATTCATTGTTGATTCCTTCCTATCCCTTGCCAATCACTTGGCAAAACAGCTTGGAACCTATGTCTGTAGCATTTCTCTCATTTACTCAGTATACCCCTTCTTTCCATTCCCATTTTTCATGACCATTTACATACTATTGTAAAAGGTTTATTTTTTTATTATTAATACTGTTATTAGATTCCTCTTTGTTTCTTCCAGTTCAAGACTCTTGAGAGATTGAAATAATGGCCTATTTGTTGGCACTCCTTACACAAAATCTTCAGTAGCTCTTCATTACCCACTGCAGAAAGAACAAACAGAGACCCTCAAGATTTTTCATCCAATAGTCAGGTTCATCTCTCCTGAGGAGATTCCAAACTTTACCCTGCAGACTAAATTATATGTCATTCCTTTAATGTTCCCATTCCTTCTTAAATATTCATCTTTTCACTGTTCCTCCCACTGACAATTTTTCTACAACTCCTCCCTCTCTCCTCGCTAAATATATCCTACCTTATGTTTTTCTGAGAAATACTCAAAAATTACCAACAATGAAATACATATACATGCATCATATATTTATAAGTAAATAATATATATAAAATAGATCACTCAACCAGCTAATAACCCACAGTGTTTAGTATACTATATCTCTACTGAGAATTCTGTTTTAATGATTTATTTATTTAATCATTTAAGGTTAACAGAGGACCCATGTGTGTCAATAAATACTTGTTGAATGAATAAATGAATTTAACTGATGGTTTTTAATTAGAATCTCTTGGCTCATTACCTTGGTATTTCTTGAGCCTGACAGAGTTATCAATTTGCTTTTATTTGTAGTTTTATTCTTACTGAATTATACACCATTTTATGTGCTACACCTATGAAAATAGTTAAATAGGTTTATCATTAAACCAAAAAAAAGAATCAACACAAATATAACTAATTTTCATTTTACTAATTAATATTAGAAGAGAATATTGGGTATCTGCCATTACATGGCAGAAATTATGAAATAAATTCTCAAAGGAGCTATGTCTCACAGATACCTAGCAGACTGTCTGGCACTTCAATGAACTTTTATTGGTTATCATTATTGTAATAAATTTCCAGTAATAAACTCCATTAGAAATCATTACTAGTGTCCAAAATGTTATGAATATATGCATACACACAAAATATGCATATACATCTCATTCTCCATCTCTGTGCATGTGTGCACACATAGTACACGCATAATGGGAATTTCATTTGTCAGTATGACATGTATTCAAGTCATGATTATCTAAGCTCCTATCCTCCAGTAGCTTCCCTCTTTTTATGTTTGCTTATTCTGGTTTTCCTGAACTGTTCCTCATTTCATTGTTCAACAACTCCTCTTTGTTCACTGAAAATTAGCAACATAGGCTCAACTCTGGGTTTTGTGGGTTTTTTTTTGTTTTGTTTTTTGCACTGCTTGGCAGTGAGTTAAGTTAGATAAATCTTTAAGCTTCATTCTACTACAAAATTTTCCCAAAATTTTACTGAATTTGTGTAGTCCTATACCTCTGATGTTTTGCACATAACACTGTATATTCTTAAGAGACGTACTGCCATGAAAATGTTGCCTAACTTCTAATATTAGTTTCATAACATTGAGTCTTTCCCCAAATCATAAGATTTTACTTTACCTTGCCATTAGACCCTCTCCACACTCAGCAGTTAAAAAGTCGATATTTTAACATCCTTACCTGTTAAGATTTTGAACAAGTTAGCAATTGTAACTCATCCAAATTATTCAGAAAGCAGGAAGACCCTTAGGAGTTGTGATAGGAAAAGATGGTCTTATATGAGGAACAAGTTTTTCATGTAATACTATCAACAATGCCACAAGGCAAAAGCTATTAACTCTGCTTCCCAAAGGGAAACTGAGACTCAGAAAGTCAAGCATGCTACTGCAGCTCAAATTGTAGGGCTGGGCCTTAATCCCATGATTTTTTTGGTTTTGAAGCCCATGTTGTTTCATTACTCTCTGTTGAGAAGTTCATCATGCTCTGGAAATTCCTATTCCATACTAAAACCATTCCATCCTGTGTCTGGTTTCCTTCAGGTCCTACTATCCTTTATTCGAAAATAATTCATCATTTGATTAGAAATGAGCTTAACTTACTTATGCTATATTTGTTTGGTAATACAAAGTTGCTGTCTTAATGCAATTAAGACGCAAAGCCACTCTGAACATCAGTATTTCTAAAATGGGCAAGGTTTTTCTCCAAGGGGTAATTAGTGCTGTATGATCACACTGTGCATATATTTAGTCTGCTTATATAAGACTGTCCTTATGTTGGATTTATTCTCCCTTCCTTCCAAAAAAATATAGCTTATCTTTATGGTTAAGCAAATGATCTGATGAAAATCTAGATGGCTTATTGAGAAACCTGACAATTTTTATACTGTTATTTCTGAATATTCATTCAATTGGGCTAGGTAATGTTGCTGTATTGCTTTACACAAAATTGCTTAAGAGGTCCCCAGAAGCCATCATGACTTGTTATTGAGTCATGATGAGTTGAGCTTTTTCATGCTAACTGTATTTATTTAAATACATGAACTCAGACGTGCTGTCTCTGTGTCTTAGTCATACTAAGCTATTTTAAGGTAACAAACAGTTTTCAAATCTTTAGTGGTTTAATGAAGTAAAGATGCATCTCTCCTTCATACAGAGTTGGATGCAGGTCTGTAAGATCATCTGAATGTCTTTCTCCAAGTAGTGAGTCTGGGATCTAGGCTATATTCACCATGTGACTCCACTACACTGGTGAGTTTTGCTTGCAGGCATGTGGTGGATACACATGGTCCCTTCTCACTGGATTTAATCACTAGACTTGTGGGTCTACTTCAGGCTAGCTAAGAAGGAGGCTTACACATAGCTGGATTAAAAACAAAAACAATTTTAAGAATTCCAACCTGAAACCACAATTTCCAAAGTATACCCTTCATTATCCTCTGATACCATTAGCTTTATAACCTCAATAACCTTAAGTGTTTTGTCATCACTCTTTGAAAGAGATTTCAAATATGGAGCAACTAAGCTCCAGACAAGTTGAACTTGGTATCTAGAGATACTGAAAATCAAAGAAGACTCATATCTTTCAGAAGAGTATATGGATTCATACTTTTACTTAATCAATTATGGTGCATGATGGAAAATCATCTCATTAACATAGAATCCAATAAGCAGTCACTTAATTCCCTTTGCCTGGCTCCAATATCTCTAATTTGGGTCACTCACTGTCTCTCTAGCGGGTGGTGAGTTCTTCATGTTTAACCACATACCTGATTCCCAGAAGCTAAAACCCAGCCTTGCCACAGGTCTGGTAAGAATTGCTCATAGGCATAGCCCATAGTTAGGACATGTCTGGTGAACTGCAAAAAGAGGCAATGACTGCTTCAAGCCTACCTCCCACAGCTCTTTGTTCACAACACATTCATCAAAAACACTGTGCTATACGAAGTGGGCTCTATTGCCTTACTTCCTGAGGGAAGTGAAATATCTTATTGGAAAAGACACAGTCTTAAAGTAAAGCCCATCTGGATTTAAATCTCAGCTTTGGCACTTACCAGCTGTGTGACTTTCATCAAATCACATAATATTCTGAGCCTGAGGTTTCTATGTTAAAAAATACCATATATATCTCATAAAATGTTTGTGAGACTTAGAGCACATTTGCCATAGTAGGTGCTTTGGAAATGTTAGTTACTTTTTAAAATTAGTAACAAAGACCCAAAGATCTTCATAATCACATGAGTAATCATAATAGAAATTCTCCTGATGGAGGCATTCAAGAGAGTGTCTGGTTTAACACCTTACTTCTAGGTTTTGAGGAGGGAAAGGGATGCACATATCTGAATTTTCTGTGGATTGTTTGAAAATGTGTATTTCTAGGTCTCATCTCAGATTTGCTGACTCGAAGCCCTGGGACTAGAGCTTGTGCATGTGTCACTTGAGAAAGTCTCACAAATGAGCCTACTTAAGTATAGCACATTCTAGAGGCCTGCACAGGGCATGGTAAAGAGGAAGTGCTCAGCAAATATTTGTGGAACTCAGAGGGTCCATGTCTTGGCCCAGGTCCTACCTCCCATAACCAGGTAGTTCTTTTCTGCTCCTTCCTGACTGCCAAACACTATGATATCAACCATTTTTTAATCTTAGAGGAATCCAGCTTTTCCCCAGTGAAAATTGATGTTTCGAAATATCCTTCCAGTCATAGGCAAAAACGGTAGACAAAACAAAAATATAGCTGCCTCTTTTTTGGATATCTTCACAATAACAGAATTTAGACACTTCAGTAAGACGATATTGTAAGCTCTAATAATGTTAGCCAATATTTATTGAGCAGCTACATGAAGCAGGCTGCAGGTAAAACACATGTTCACACAATCCCTTTATGGTAGGTACTGTGAATATCCCTATTTCATAGTGAGGGCATCGAGGCATCTAAAGGGTATGTAACTCGTTCAAGTTTGTACCAGGAAGTTTTTTAGAGTGAGGTTGAAAGACATTTCTAGATAAGTTCAAACTCTTAAAAGAACTCAGGTACTCATTCTGATGATAGGTGTTCTGAGCCAGAATTGTTATACAATCAGACATTCTATATTATCAGTTTGACAGAAATTGATGTGGTATTAACATATTGATTTGTAATGCTAATGTTTTAAACAGCCATATTAAGGACGTTTTCATGATAGAAAAAGGTGGCAATGGGATGAAGTAGGTCTGAAAATACCAGGACTACAATAGATAATTGATTTCCTAGGGTCCTGAAGGTGGAGAAAACTTCACACCCTGAAAACCCTATTAAAAGAACCTCTCTCTTTACTTGCTATTCCCTTACCTGCCTTATTTTTCTTAATTTACATTTACTTGATTATATGTATGCATGTATGTCAGCAGGCAGGGAATAAAAGAGATATTCCAGACTCTAGAGTAGCCAAGAAGGATGACCCAATTACTCACCATCACATCACTCTGTGATAACCCCTTTACTTGCCTGGATATTTTATGTAATGATTATCTATTTATTTATTTACTGCTTCCTCTCACTATAAAGTTTACTCCATGAGATCCAGAAGTAAACTTTATATACCTTGAATATTATTATAATGACTGAATAGGTGAGCAGATTCCAAGGATGAGAGAGTATATACCACAGTACTAGATAGAAAAGTAGAGTCTATACTCTGTTAAAGTCAAAAAAGAGAGATACCAAAAAGACCTAAAGAGTGGTATTGACAGCACTGTACTCTCCACCCCTAGAGCAGCAATATTCTGTTTTATACTTTCTTTTGTGTATGTGTGTGCATGTTGGAGGGGGAGAGAATAGAGGGGGAGAGAGAGATAGGTAGGTTAGGGTCCAGGGAACTGGGGGTAGCTCAATATTAAAAAAAGAATCAAAAAATGGGCAGTAGATCTTAATAGACATTTCTCCAAAGAAGACATACAGATGGCCAAAAAGCACATGAAAAGATGCTCAACAACACTAATTATCAGAGAAATGCAAATCAAAACTACAATGAGGTATTACCTCACACCAGTCAGACTGGCCATCATCAAAAAGTCTACAAATAACAAATGCTGGAGAGGGTGTGGAGCAAAGGGAACCCTCTTGCACTGTTGGTGGGAATGTAAATTGGTACAGTCACTATGGAGAACAGTATGGAGGTTCCTTAAAAAACTAAAAATAGAGTTACCATATGATCCTGTAATCTCACTCCTGGGCATATATCCAAAGAAAACCATAATTTGAAAAGAGACATGCACCCCAATGTTCATTACTCAGCCATAAAAATGAATAAAATAACGCCGTTTGCAGCAACATGGATGGACCTAGAGATTATCATACTGAGAGAAGTAAGCCAGACAGAGAAAGACAAATATATGATATTGCTTATATGTGGAATGTAAAAAAATGATACAAATGAACTTATATACAAAACAGAAACAGACCCACAGACATAGCAAACAAACTTACGGTTACCAAAGGGGAAAGAGGGGAGGAGAGATAAATTAGGAGTTTGGGATCAACATCTACACACTACTATATATAAAGGAGATAACTGTATAGCACGGTGAACTATATTCAGTGTTTTGTAATAACCTATAAGGGAAAAGAATCTGAAAAAAATATGTATGTATGTATAGCTGAATCACTTTGCTGTACACCTGAAACTAACACAGCATTGTAAATCAACTATACTTCATTTTTTAAAAAATTTAATTAAAAATGAAGGGCTTATAAATGTGTGTTTGCAGGCAGAGAGAAGCAAAAACCCATCAGGTCGTTCCTTATATGATTCTAAACTCCAAATGCTCTTGAGTGAATGAAGGACCCAGCTGAGAAAAGGTAGTAGCCTGAACCTGGGAGAGTGGTCTGGGAAGGAAGGAAGAGAGATGTAGCAGATAAAGTTGATAGTGCTTGGTCATTAGGTGTAGGGAGAGAGAAAAGCCAAGGCAGATGCTCAGACCTCAGACTTGAGCCCCTGGGGATGGTCAGGCCGTTCTTTGATGCAGAGCATTTGTAAAGCAGCAGTTTTGGAGGGAGAGGATTATGGCTTAAGTTTTGATAAATTGAATTTAATGTGCTATGGACAACTTATGTTAATGTATTAGTCAATGAATAAGGGGTTCTGAAGCTTAAGAGAGAAATTAAACCTGGAGATTCAAATTTGGGAGTCATCAGCAAATCTGTATACCTTCACTTTTCTCAAAACCTCCAAATTTACTTAAGCAACTATTGATAATTTCTTAATATAAAGATATGACTGCCCTACTATTAGTGCATTTAATATTTATTAATATTTATTACAGAAGGAAAGATATTCTATGGTTGTTGGTACGTATTCAGTGCAGCAATCCTCCATCACCAGTGGAGTGGAGTAAGGTTATGAAATTGCTTAGATTTATTCAATCTATTTTATGCAGCCATGCTTGAGGATACAACTTGGAACCTGGGAGTTAATTTTAGACTACACTTCTGGTCCTTGGGGAAATTCTTCCATCTCAGTGTGCTACAAGCATCAGCAGAATGCCTTGTTCTAACCATCTAGGAATTTGTCATAATGATGATTATCTCTGAGTGACAATCAGTATAAAATACTGATTAAGCAGTGGACCCAGACTGTTTGGGTTTGACTCCTAGCTCCCCCATTTACTACTAATGTGACCCATTTTCTACCCTTGTCAAGAGGAGATATTAATAGTACTCACCTATGAGGGTTGACATGAGGATTAAACCAAATGAATAACACGTAGTGTCAGAATGATGACTGGTATATAAAAAATGCTAAATAAGTATTAGCTCTTATTTTCAAAAATGTGTAAGAATTATCACCATTCTCTATCCATCATGGTGTTCAAAAAATTCTGGTAAATGAAAAGATTTGCTGAGCATTTACTAGGTCACTTTTGTAGAACTAAAAACTGTGATGGTAGTGTGCTGGGAAACCCTACATACTTATCCATGACGTTGCTAAACAGTGTGACATTACCAAAACATGATATCCTGGAATGTACATAGCCAATTGGCCTATAGACAATCAAATCAAGAAAGCCAATATTATACTGGGCTAGATTAGTAGTCATTAAATTTCTCAAAGAACTACCTATTTCACAGTTGTATGAATCTTGCTTCAGATGTGATCATCAGTTTCTTGTACACTTATGTTCACATTATTTACACATTATGCATTAAAAGAAGCAAATATAACATCAGGGTTATTACTCTGAATGTATTACATTACATTCTTTACACAGAAAAAATGTTTATGCACTTACAAAATGCGCCACTATTTCTATTCTACAAGGGGCTGGGAAACAGCCTTTCAGAAGTTGTTGAATGACCAACATGCAAGTGTACAATAGCAAACAAGGTGGACAGAAGTATGGCTATGATGTTTCCATGAAGTAAATTTGAAATAATGTAATAGAGCTTTATTATGATAGAAAAATTAGAAACAGATAACCTGGAAATTGGAAACAGAGATCATTATTATCATTACCACACTACTTGTATGATTACTAGTAGCCAGTAGGGATGGGGGTACATCCTATGTGCCAGGTATACATGACATATTATCATCACAGTAACTTTAACCCCTGCAGTAATTGTTTGGTAGATGCTATTATTATCCTTGCTTTAGAGATGAGAAACAAAGAAACAGAGAAAGTTAAAAAATAACAACTTGCCCAACATCACATAGATAGAAATTAGGGGAGCTGGGACTTGACCCAGGGCAGACTGATTCTAGAACCCATGCCAAACCATTGCCCCAGTATGGACCAAATACTTCACGGTTAATGAATCCCTTCTCATGTATTTTATCTCATTCCATCTTCACAATCAGCCTTCAAGGTAAGTATTATTTCAGAGTATGTAAGTTGCACAAAGTGACACAGGTAATAGTAACAAAGCTCAAATGGAACCCTAGTCCTATTCCTTGCAATCCACACCCTTCTTTCCATTGGAGTCTAGTCTAATAACTTGACATTCTTAGGAGTCCATAAGTTGGTAAAGCCCTCTTAGTTCTGCAAGCAATAATTGTAGATACAAAATGAAGATGGTCACCTAGTGATTTCGGTGTGAAAAGGATGCTCCATTACACACTGGTCCTTGGAGCTGTAACTAAGCCAATGGATGTCATGTGTGTACTATCAACAGAAGCATTTTTGTAAATTCATGATATTAGTTGATATTGCATAGTATTCTGGAGAAAACACTGGTTTAGAGCCAAAAGACAAAGGCTCTAGGTCTCCTGGCATTGGGAATTTCAACATCTAATAATTTCTTCATTAATAAATAAGGGATAATATCTGACATGTTTACTTCAGAGAAATTGTAAACATCAAATGAGATGATGTATAATTTCAAACACCTTGCATTGTTATACCACCAGACATAAGTGCCCAATAAATATTTGGGGAATAAATAAATGAATATGTGACTAATATGTGGAACAAAGTATAACTTGAAATGTAGACATAGTATATATATATATATATATATATATGAAATAACTGATAAAACTCATGTGATCATACTTTACTTATTTGTGTACCTGGTACAAAAAATTCTGTTTCATGGATTCTCGAATTTATGTATATAGAATTGAACCAGATTAAATCTATCTTAATGCTTATGATTCTTCAGTCCTTTGACTTAATGTTCTTGAACCAGCCCTAATGGGGGAAAAATCTCACCTGGAAGTTAGGTATAGAGTAGAAACACAAATATATGTCACTTTGCCAGAATCAGTCTGTTCTCATATCCCAATAACAGTCATTCATTCACTATGCCTCTATTGCAGACCTGCAGTGTGAAAGACAGCAGGCTAGTATTTTGAGGAAGTCAAAGATCAATTAACCAACTCATCTCAGGTTGCCCAGGACTTATGTTACTGCTGTCCTCACATGTCTCATAGTCCAATAAGAGGGGTAAGGCATGTATGTAAAAATGATGTAAAGTAGAAGTGTTATGTGTCTTGAGATGGATACAGATAAAATGCACTGAGAATTCACAAGTTGAAGAGATCACTACTTCAACTCCAGAGAGTCCAGGAAGGAGAGAGCATTTAAACTGAACCACAAGGGACTTCCCTGGTGGTGCGGTGGTTGAGAGTCCGCCTGCCGATGCAGGGGACGCAGGTTTGTGCCCCGGTCCGGGAAGATCCCACATGCCGCGGAGCGGCTGGGCCCGTGAGCCATGGCCGCTGAGCCTGCGCATCCAGAGCCGGCGCTCCGCAACGGGAGAGGCCACAACAGTGAGAGGCCCGCGTACCGCAAAAAAGAAAAAAAAAAAAAATTAAACTGAACCACAATAGCTTGATTTGTGTTTCTGAAGAATAAGCAGGATGAAGTAAAATCTGGGCCAACAGTAGGAAGAGATGGGGACCCTTATACAGCCGTTTGGCTTTGCTGGAGCCTAAAAAAAGAGGTGTGCATTCCAGGGACCAGTTTGCCGAGACTGTAGGCCTTCCAGGATGGGGAAGTTTGAGCTAAAAGCCAGGGAAATCCCAGGCAAACCGGGATGAGTTGTCCTTCCTTCTACTTTCTACTGCGCACTTGGGGACCACATGCAATGAAGGCTGTGGAGGGGTTTTAGCCAACTGAAGTGATTTAGCTGTGACATATTAAAATTTTTTCAGTAGTTTGATAAAGTTTACATTTTTAACTACAAATCACTTTCATTATTTCAGGCTATATATATCTTTTTAAAGGTTTGTTCATTCTCTCTCTCTCTCTCACTTCATTTCAGCACTTTGAAGGGCTAGCCTTCATTTCCTGTCATCAGGATCATGTAAAGGCATATTGATGTAGCTCTAGCTTCCTGTACAAGAGAGATAGCTCAGCAAACTAGCTGTCGAATTCAACCACAGAATTTGTAATTGGAGAACTGAGTTCAGATCTCTTTACTCAGTTTAACCTTGAGCAAGTCCCTGTCTCTCTGAGCCTCAGTTCTTTGTGATTGAATATAAGATATTAACTTTAGAAAATGTTAGGCAGCTAAGTGGCTACTCAAAAGTGCCCAGATATATCCCTAAAATGAATGCAAGTTTGAAACTAGGGTGGAAATTTGTATACTAGGTGTCAAGATAGGTAGTCACAGCCTAGTTAGAAGATCCACACATGACTGTGGCAAGGATAGAGACAGGGTCAGAGAGTGGAGTTACTTACCGAACATCCACACCCACATAGGAGAAACAGCCCCAGTCATTGCAAAGGCAATAGAGAAAGAATCATATGCAACTGATGGCAGCTGTCACAGACTCAAGGGGATCGGTGGCTCAAAATAGGCACATTTGGACTGTCCATCTCTCTCTGGTAGGGCTTGCAACTGTGTACTGTATTGACCACCAGGGATGGAACACAGGTACACCCTCTTTGTTAATTAGTTTTTAAAATCTTTTCTTGTAAATGTAGGAAAAATATAGAAAACACATAAAACAAAGCTCAATTAAATGAATTATCACATGACCAGCTAGTAAAACCACTACCCAGATCAGGAGTTAGAACTTCGTTAGCCACGCTGAAACTTTCTGGTGTCCCCTCCAAACACAGCCCCCTCTCTACCCCTAAGGAGTAACCATCCTCTTGACTTTTTTGGTAATCATTTTCTTAGGTTTATTTATCATTTTATCACCCAAATGATTTGCATACCCAAACATATAGCTTAGTAATGTCTGTTTATAAAATGTCATTAAAGTCTCTTTCAATCTGTAGACTTCTTAGCCATCATATCTCCCTCTCTCTAGCTCCCTTCCCCTCTTCCCTCTCTCTTCCTCTCTCTCACTCTCTCCTCTCTCAGAAACTGGAATGTGTATCTATCGATGTTGAGTTGCCCACAGTCTGAATTTGGCTGACTGCATCTCCATGGCATAATTTAACATGCTCCTTGGTCCTCCACATTCCATGTAGTTTGCTCAACTTTGGGAAAGACTCGTTTTTGGAAAGGTGTCGTTTTCTTCTGTCAGGTGGTACACGATGTCCAGTTATCTCCTGTGTGTGTGTATGCGTGAGTGTGTCATGTCAGCAGCCATTAATTCTCACTACTAGGTCCATTAAATAATTAAGGGCTGCTGGCATGGGCATGCTCTATCATTCCTGTTTTTGGTTTGTTAGCTGGCATAATTCTATAAAGAGAAACTTCCTCTCATCTACTATTTGGTTAGTCTAGTAGTACTGTTTATATAGGAAAAGCAAGGTAAATGCTGGATTCCTTTCTTTCATTTACTTCTCACTGAGCCCTCTTATATAGCACTCCAGATCTTGATGAACATCTCCTATTTTGAATGCCACTGCGTTTGAGGGGAGTAAACTAACATAAATTAAAAGCAATTAAAATAAACAACTATATCTTGAAATATATACCCACCCCAACATATGTTTTTACACTTTGATGAATTTGTTCCTAAGGATATTTGGGAAGATAAACATCTATTCTCTGTTTATTTTTAACCTGTACTCTTCCATATTATTACTGTCCAAGACAGATAATATCTAATCTATTTGCATTGTTAAAACATTGTTCAGGTTAACTCATTTGTCTCTATTTGCTTCAAACTTTATATTCTAATACAAGATTTCACAGTTTAGTCATTGGAAAAATCTAACCCTCATTCTCTATTGAAATTTAGAGAAATTTGGAATTATAGTTCTTTTTTTCAAATCACCTTTCAATTCTCCAGGATGAACCCATTAGGAGCAAAAGATGGAATCTTTCCAAGGTGCATGGGCCAAGGGCAGCATTTGATAAATGATTGGAGAAGCTGCCTTTGCTTCCTGAGATAGAAATTAGAGAATAGCAGAAATAGTAATGAGTAAAGAAAACAGCCAAAAAGCTATTGCTGAAAGAATAGCTTTAATTTGAAATTTCTTACTTCACTGTTCGTTCTTTACATTTTTATGACTAAGAAAATATTTAAAGCCGTGATTATTTAATTTTTCTTTACAAACCAACTACAAAATATTATAAGAAAGCCCCAATAAGCAACCATAGCTTCAATAATTGTTTCCTACTTAGCTTTCAAAACCTGTTGCATAAAGACTTTTATCAGTGAGGGAAGCAAACACTTTCATTGATAGATGAGTGAACCATCCTTGCCTTACTGCATTCTAATTCCTTGATCTGACTTTTTAAAGCACAGAATTTAAACATCTGAGAGTCATTAATTCTATCACAGCTCAGCAATATAGAATCCTTCAAAAAACCGTCAATGCTTGCTTTGAGGATGTGATCTCTAGCATAAGAACACTTCATGGGAAGTGGTGTAGAGAGTCAAAGAAAATTAAAATTTTAAAAAGCATCAAACATATATATTTTACAACTGCACCTAAGGAGGTTGCATCTGTTTGTGGCCACAACTGACTTTCACAAAGGTCCCCTCAAATACTTCCTTGAAATATCCTTTTCATAAAGGAATCAAAATAATTAATATTTACTACAAGTGGTTTCTAATTTGCAGGAAGTCCTGGTAAACTTTGTTCACATCAGGTCCTCAATTATGATGCCGCTTTCATCTAGTTCTCTTAGCTTGGCTTTCATCCAGGCTGTTAGGTGAAATTAGGCCCAGAAAAATCGGATTATTACATCCCAAGGGAAATGACTGATAAGCAGCAGATGATTGCTTATCTCCTGGCTCCTTGCTGGTGTTGAGGTGTTGCTAGTTGCAAAGCCAATTTGTTAACAATTAGTACTCATTAGAATCATTTCCTGTTATCGATTCTAAACATTTGACAAAGCACTTTTAGGAAATTGGACCCCCAAAAGTAGCTATCCATAAGTGTTGAGCAATTAAAAATCTTCAGGATCCAATGTAATTCCTAACCAGAGTCATCAGTTTCCAAGTAATTATTTTTGCTTTGGAACCCACCTGCTATCCTGTCCAGTTTAAAGATGTGCTGGTACAAGGACATACTTCTTAATTAGCAGAGGTTGTGGATAAGTCAGTACAGGAACAAAAGGAATTTTCTTTTATTATCTGCTTTAGCTGTTTGCAGCATATCTTTAAGGGACAAAAAATGCCAGCTTGCAATACAATATATATATTGCGAGAGTATGAAATTAAATTCATTACTTCTATTATCTAAACATTTAAGTTTAGTTTTTAAGTCTGTGTTCACCTTTGTATATTATGAACTCTAAGTATAGAATCATAAATGGAGTCAATGTGCATTACATTAGAATTTAAATATTACCAGTGTCAGCTTTCTGAAATATTATATATGACTTTAATAAAATTAGCATAAATACTATATGCATTTGAAATTTTTCTCAGAAAAGGCATTGTGTTTATCTAATTTTTAAATATAGACCTGCATGTATTACAAGGCTGCAAATTTACATTCAATAGACATGCCCCATTATCTAATTAAAAAATTTATTATCTGTACAAGTATATCTACTGATACTTGCTTAAATGTTCTTTATTTAGATTAAGAAAATATGCCTTATTTCCTCCCTAGTAAGTAATGGTCTTTACATATAAACTATTCAGTTATTTTTGTAGGATCAGGATTAAAACTCTGAATGACACTCCCCATCTTCTGTTCCTTTCCCACATCACTCCCCAAATTTTCCTTTGCCTCTGTGTTTATTTTATAAATTTAAATAATTGCTCCTATCTATCTTCCCCTAGACTTAATAATACTGAAAATATTTCTTCTAATTGTGACAAAACATGGAGATGTGAACTAAGTATAATATTTCTGTTTCTGAATTTCTTACTCCCATATTAAAAGCTTACATTAATGGAGAAATTAAGTGTATGTTCTTCTTTGAAATGCCCTATGCTCAACCTCTCTATCCTTAATAAACAGAGATGGTATTGACACAAGTGAATTTTGTTTAACCACACTACATTTGCTTCTTAATTAGTGAATATTCATCTGTCACCAGCAGCAGCTATGACACCCCTCCCTGCTAACATGTTCTGTCATAAATAATCAATGAGGTACTATTAATATTCATGAGCTGGAATCTGTGTAGTCATGTGCACTGATGCAGAGACAGGGGGAGTGTTGCCATGAACTGACTGGAAACTCTGTGTGTGTATCCGTGAGTGCAAGATACTTAGGGAAAGCGAAGAAGAGCATGCTGCTACACAGCACCCTGGCTCGTGCTTCCAGCTAACAGCGGTTTGTCTGTGTTTCTGGACTGAAGTGACTGATGAAAAACAGTAGTCAAGTCTGGAGGGTGATTCCCTTTCAGTTCACTTGCCTTTCAGTTCTGGGGAAATTAGAAGATTTGCTCTCTCTCTCTGCTTGTTAGAATGGGCTGCAATTTGTGCACTTTTCAGAAAAGAGAGGAACACTACAAACTGCTGTATGAAGTTTCCCAGGTGAGTGCAGGGTCTGTTACCAGCAACTAAATATCCAGGCTTTGTGTTTGTCTGAAAAATGGTAAATGAACTGTGGCTAGCTTTATTTTTTCTTTCTGTAGATTTCAGAATGAAGGGCAGACTTGCTGGCTGGGGGCTTTTTATTTTGGTTTGGGGTGGCAGTTTTCAGCTTCCTTGCCACTCCCCCTTCAGATGACTTCCTGTGGGATTCTTTTTAACATTTTTTTGTATCTACTGCCAAGATGTCAGTTAAGTAAAAGGAGTAACACTGAGATCCATGTCTGTAATATTTTGAAGCCCCTCTTTCATTTTGGAATAGTGTTGACATTTGAAAATCAAATGTATCATTGTCTGCATAAATATTGGGATTTAATAGGTCTGTGAGCTCAGTTATCTGGAATAGACAGGAAAAGTTTCTTGCCAAATCTTGTTAGTCAGAGGAATTATTTGACTAATTAGGAATTTGTGCTTTGGTTTTAAGAGGAAGACCTGGTATATTTGTATTTTATGAGAAAAAATACATGCTATGTCTCAGCTTGGATTAAAAAAGTAGATAAAGGAATTTTCTTATCATTTGTTCTTGGATCCTTTTTATAATTTCTTTGTCTGTTTAGCACTAGAAATTAATTTCAAGAGCTTATTACAATATTTGTATTGTAATAAAAAGGAAAAATGTGTGTAAATTTGGATGTCCCTTTAATGTATATCTGAGGGCTTTTCAGAATAAAAATAAGAAAATGATATTGCCAGCCTTCAGAGTTTTCATAGAATTCTATTAATTCACCATTTTATTTAGGCAGGTTTCCCTGGGGGTGTATGAAGTCCAAATTTCTTGTTTGGCAAAATAAAGTTTATTCCTCCCTTCTTCCGGTTTGTCCCAGATGTGACACACTACTACTTTTGTTTTTAGATGATATTGCTGATGAAAGACAGTGTTTGGGATGTTGGTGGTCTGTGGGCACAGCGGTCGCCAAGTGCCCACTGCCTACTGGTTCCCTCAGATTTCCCCCGACGTGATTCATTTCACAGTGGGCTAATTACAAAGTGGATTTGCTACACATGAAACAGCCTCCTTAGTTGCAATGTTAATGCACATTTTCATGGTAATGTGATCAGAGGCTCATTAGCCACTTTCCAAAATGATCCTCTGCATTAATTAAATATAAAAATGACTCCTTTATCACTATAGAGAGGAAAAGGAAGATTAACATTGTTAATTACACCAGGGGCAATACCTTTTGCTTCTCTTTTTACTATAAACTTGCTAGCCTAGGTTAAAATCATCTTCATTCCTAGATAAGCTCTCATCTGCTTGGACTCATGAAAACAGTCTCTAGGTGGAACACTTCCCTTTAGTTTGGTTTATAAGAGTTTGAGTTATACTATTGTTTTTCTTTGGGTGGTGGAGGAGCAGGGGAGTGGATTAATCAATCTAATTTTTCTCTGAATTACTAATTGACATAAAAGTATAATATGGAGGAAGTAGTAGGTGGCATCTTCCCTGATTATGCCTCGGTTAAGCTGTTTATCTTCTGCTAAGAAATCAAGCCAGATTTCTGCATCCAGAAAGGACCACTGTGTTTGTTAAGGAGGCTTTGTTGTAGAATTTTAAAGTGCTTGTCTGTAGTTTTGCCTTTAAGTGCTTCCTAAATCTTGAGAAAATAGATAAGCCATACTCTTTATTGCTTCCACCTGTACTCCTTCATCTATTTACTTTATTTTCTCTACTCCTGAATTGTAGTGCTTATGATCTTTAATAAAGGGGGTGAAAATGAAGTATTAGCTTCCATTTAACTGGCTTTTATTCGATAAGTTAAAACCCCAGCTTAAAGGTCTTGTGTGTGTTTTCCAAGGGGAGCCCTCCTACAGTTTGTCCTTAACTTTGCGCTCTATTTTATTGAGTTAATGGAATAGATAAGATATCAAAGGAAACCAGTGATAGGCTCATATCATACACTGGAGCCCCGTGTGGTGTTGCAGACTGGTTTCTATTTTTATTTGGAGGAGCAGCAGCTCAGAGCACACATGAAAGTGAGCATGTTCTTAACCAGGTGTTCACGAGGGCACATAGCTGCCCCCAGAAGAGAGGATACTATATACAAAAGTGACTTGGGATTGGAAGCCTGTGTATTTCTAGCTGGTAATATTAAAGCAAATTAGCTCACACAAACATCAACAGCTGATGATCCAAATCATATGTATTTACTTATAGACGTAATTCCCAGGTCACCTGCCTTTTTGTTTCTTTTGTTATTATTTCTTACAAGCTAAGGCAAATTAAAGTTTATCAGGGGATGTGAAAATTTAAGACTAGCAGTGAATACTACCTACATGACCAAGAGCAAAAAGATTATTTCTCTGTAACAGAATCATTATGACATTGAACTTTTTAAAATTTTCTTTCTATATTTCTAGATTTTGCTATCTGATAACATGGGCCAAGTAGAATACAGTTTCAGATTTGTAACAAAAGCATATGTGCTCACTGAGGAGTCCAGTGAAACAATCAGAATAATGTACCTAGGTGTGAAATGAGGTCAAGTTTAAATTTGGTTGATATTTTTTGTTCCTACAGAGGAGTTAAGGCTTTCAGTTGGCAGAAGAAAAAGAATGTTGCTTCAAGAAAATTATTTTCAGCTGGAGTTGGGCCAATCCGGCTCCAGTATGAACACAGTTGCGAGAATCTAGGGTTTGTGTAGATCCAGTAACCTTCATACCAAGCAATTTTCATGCATCTATTAACTCTTATATGTGCCAGGAACACAACTGTTATCTGCAGTGATTTATTTTATTCAAAGTAGGTTATTTATTAACCTCTTAAGAATTAATAAATGGGTAATTTGAACAAGGCCCTTCTATTGACACGAACTAAATTGCCTGTTTTGTACTAATCTGATTAAATAGCCAGCTGGACCAAGAGAGCTGTAGTAGCTTGTTAGGCATTTCGGACTTAAAAACAGATTTATTTATGAGGGAGATTGTATGGTAATATCTAAATCTGTTGACTTCTAAGTTTGATTTTTCATACATAAATCGAATGTAACTTTTTGATTGATTACATAATGGGAATTTATCAATGGGGGTGTTCATTGGTGTTGAACAACATGTTCCAAATGGGGACAGATATTGACTGGTTTGGCACAACTGGAAGGTCTCCCCACAACCTGCACCCATGAATTAGTATCAAAACTGAAATGGAACCTTCATGGACAGTGACAACAATTACAGTATTGACAGCAGCTGCCTTGGAACTGCTCCCACCTTGGAACTCTCATAGCATTTTGCTTGTGCTTTTTGAGTTTCTTGTTTTTTACATTCATCTGTCTGGTATTACCGTCAAGTGTGTGTGACTGAATTGTGCACTCCTTGAAGGCAGGTCAGGTGCTTGACTGTCCTTTAACCCCCACCCTGCCAGCAGACACTCACTGAGTCCCACCATGGTTCCTTGAAAGACCATAGCCTCTGCCTCAACCATAGCTTCTAGTGAAAGACCATATCACCCTGCCTGCCTCTCTGCCCCATACCTAACAGCTGATTAAACCAGGAGCAGTCACCTAGTACATGAAGTTGAGGGTACAATTAGATTTTTTTCAGTCTCAGAAATATTTATTGGGAAACAGGCCATTACGAAGGGGATTAGAATGCAGAGGGAGAAAGAGAGAGATCGAGAGAAGGAGAAGGCTTTAAGTAGACTGGGAAGCTTGAGGGTCTGTGGTCCACCAGATCTACGAGGATAAAATATATTGAGAATCAGAGACACTTGAGAAAGTGTCTCTATGAGCACATGGGTCATGAGAAAGAGAAGCGTAAATGATAAATAGCAGGTCTTCAGAGAGGCCTCATTTCCCCAGTTCCAGTACGTTTCTATAATAAATTCTCCATTCATTTTAACTTTCTTGAATGAGGTTATCTATCCTTTACAATCAGAGGAAAAAATGAGGACACATCACAATAATGTCTTGCTTTTGTCAACCAATTAGCAGCTGCCTTAAACTCTAGCCGTGCTGTTCAGTTCAATAAACTACTTTCAGTAAGCTTCGATTGTCCAATATGTGCCAAGTCCTCACTTTTTCCATGGGGGATGCAAAGACAGATGTGACAGTCCTTGCTTTTGAGAAGCACACTATGGCAGTAGAAGGAAGACACAGAAGCAGAGAATTTTCATATAATGTGATAAGTGAAAATGTTGAATTAACAGAGATGTTGACAGACTTCAGGAGGAGTGCAAAGGGACTCGATGCGGGGTGGGGGCGGGCATTAGGGGGGATGAGAAGGGAGAGAGAATCAAAGAGATAGAAGGGTAAAGAAGTCCATGGAGGTGGCAAACAGGTGCTAGGTGTGAATGGACCTGGAGTAGGGGAACTACAAGCGACAAATGTTACTAAAACCTCAAGTAGCAGGCAAGCTCCAGAACATGGCCTGAGAGGTGGTGGGCAACACCAGGCTTTGGAGAGTATCCCATGTCCCAGGATTGTGTCTGTTTGTTGGTTTGTTTGTTTTTAAAGAGGGAGAAATCACTCTGTTAGAAGTTAAGAGTGTAGACTTGGCTGTGGTGCGTGTCTGGGGACATTGGGCTTGGGTTGGGGATGGGGTAGGTACCATAGCAAAACTACAAGGGAGGCTAATTTGGAGGCTGTTGCAGAGTTAGTTAGTGATAGAAATCATGTAAAAGCGAGGACAGAATTGAGACCCTGAGGAGGTAAATTCATTAGGCTTCTGGCTTGTGAGACCAGGGAGGTATAGTGAAATTTACAGAGGAGAAATAAGAGAAGGGACGTGAGTTCTGGAAAGAGGAGAGAAGGCCACTGAGTTCATCATGGGCTATCTGAGCAATGCTGGCAGACAGTGAATATTCAAAATGAAGACCTGGCATATATGTGTTCGGTGGATGAGATCACCCAGAAGGATATAAAAAGTGAGGAGAAAAACTGAACAGTGAGGAGAGTTGTGAACCAAGGACACAATATTAAGAAACACAAAAAGGAGAAGAAAGAAAAGGAGAAAAAGTGAAACTGTTATAGAGTGAGAAGGAAGAGAAGAATAGTGGGAGAAGCCAAGCAGAGAAGGTATTTAAAAAGGAGTGGCCAATGTGGTCAGACAGGATAAGAACTGCAGTGTCTTTGGATATGAAAATTTGTGGTATGCTGCCCGGGTGCCTCTTCAGGAAGGACTTGTTGCCCCAGCTGCTGAGAGCACTGTCAGCCCCTCAGGGACTGTCTTATCTGCAGAGAGCCCCTCACCCAAGGTTATTCCCCTCCCAGGAGGCTCAATCTCTCCAATGGCAGATGGATGCAAGTTTACATGGGCCTGGGCATCTCAGCCTGAATTGGGACCCTCTGAAAGGCAGCTCGAGCTCCAGAGCTCCCTGCAACTGTTGTTGGGCCTGCATCATAGTTCAGTTCTCCTTCTGCCCAGTCCTGCTTCTTTTTCCTCCCTTCCACAGAGGGAATGCTTCTCAGCTCTTTCCCACTAAATTCTGTCGCAGAATTGGCTTCCTGGAGAACCTAACCTGGAGCGAGGTCAGTGGTGACAATTACAGAGCATCTAAATAGAGAAATGTGGACAAAATCCAGAAAGTGGTGGATTCAAAGATGAGGCCGACTGCACTTTCAAGAAGTTTCTCTGGGATAAGGCAGATTATAAAAAATGGAGTTACTACTAACATTGGAGTACAAATTTTTTTAGCCCAGATTTTTTTAGAATGCAAAATAGCTTAAAATTGTGAATGTTAAAAATGAAAGTCGCCTTTACTTCTGCTTTGAAAAGTAAGATAAATTGATTTCACATTTGAACTATGATGTGCATAGGGTGGTGATAGTATAGTGATTAAAAAATAAAACATGGACATTTAGTTAGATTTTACTTTATCCAAGCCTTTTGAAGAAAACCTTAAATGTTGGAGCAGTTTTTTTGTTTTTTTGTGGGTTTTTTTTTTTTGCGGTACAGGGTCCTCTCACTGTTGTGGCCTCTCCCGTTGTGGAGCACAGGCTCCAGACGCGCAGGCCCAGCGTCCGTGGCTCACGGGCCCAGCCGCTCCGCAGCATGTGGGATCTTCCCGGACCGGGGCACAAACCCGCGCCCCCTGCATCGGCAGGCGGACTCCCAACCACTGCGCCACCAGGGAAGCCCTGTTAGAGCATTTTTGATATGAATAAAAATAAATATCTTAATGATTTAGGTAGGTTTAATAAATGAAGTGCTTTTCTCTACTATAAGGATCAGAATATCACATATTTTTTTAAATGTATACCTTTAATTTCTTCAAATTTTCACTACTTATTGAATTGTTCTAGACCCAGGAGAAGATCAGCTACCTCTAGGTGCATATCTTTCTATTTAGAGGAAATACTGGAGGAAAACATTTTCACTGGTTCCATGTTACACACAAAGGAGACATGTTGCTGAAAACTTAGCTAATAGATATGCTGAGATATTTGACTCTTCATCTCACCTGAATTTGCTAGTTAAGTGGGATAATCTGATTAGAAAATTCTTTAATTTCAATATTTGTTGAAAATAGTTCTAAAATACATTATTTTATTTACATGATTACATAACATATGCACATATTTATTCACTTCCAATCCTGTTAGATAGTAGCAAATGGGCTGCTTATCTTTAGCAAATTGTGATTTCAGAACTTTACAAGAGGAACTATTTATGAAGATTAACTGATAGTGAAAAATCTTTACACAACAGCCAATCACTGTTCAATAAATTCATTTTATGTGGGTATATTTTCATATATTGAATTTTTACAGGTCATTTACTAGGTATTCAATCAATCCTATTAAATGGTTAAGAAAGATACAAAAATTAAATCACTAGGTACTCAAGTAGAGGCCCTAGACTGTAGTTCTATGAAGGATTCTGCCCTTGAAAAGTTTATAATTTGTGAAATAAAGTTGAGCAGGTTGCCCAGAACAAGCTCTGCCTCAATCACTGTTTTCTCTCATAACCCTTTCTGCAGCACACACCATAAGAATTTTAGGTGTTATTCTTAATAAATGTCTTCTTCTTGTGACTAATAAGGATTTAGGTACCACTGGGTGGTAATGTTGTCTTCAGATTTAGAATTCTAGGTAATTCAAATACAACTGTGATTTTCATATCTTAATGCAACATTTCCAAAGTCATCCATATAACCTGCTCCGTCCATCTCCATCTCCCTTCCAGCTGTATTCGTTCCTTCTCTCTTAATTCTTTCACTCCCAATGTGGAGTAACAGCTTTAAAGTTTATTATGAAGTATTCTTTGTTTCTTTCAACAAAAAGCTTAAAAGGTAGCAGCCCCATATTCTGTGTTCCAACATATAACATCTAATTGCTAATTTGTGCCATTTTGTAACAAGCTATAAATCTTGCTTAATGGTAGTTTGGGTCCTAGTGAAGAATATCCCCTCACTGCTGCTTTATGTAGCTTTTTAGAAATACTATAGGAAATTTTTAGAAACTTGCTCTCATCTCAGTGGAAATTAGATTTTTTCTGAGCTAACCTTTTACTTCTAAGGCTCTTAAGGGTCTGTCTCAGGTACCTTTACTTAAATAATAAAAAGTTAAAAATTCTTTTTAAGGGTATATGAACAAAGAGAATTACTAAGTATGGTTTAAA
This sequence comes from Aethalodelphis obliquidens, assembly GCF_003676395.1. Lineage (NCBI taxonomy): Eukaryota > Metazoa > Chordata > Mammalia > Artiodactyla > Delphinidae > Aethalodelphis > Aethalodelphis obliquidens. The sequence goes on along the minus strand of NW_020838028.1, from coordinate 5,334,242 downwards.
AAATAATAAACCCATGGATTAAAGACCACTATTGTAATCAGTGATAGTAATATTTTCCTATAATTGAATTATGGTAGAATTCAGATATTAATGTTTTTTGATGTAAAGGAAGGTTTGGGAAACTTTGAGTAACCACAAATAATTACTCTGTACCCTCTTTGCGCTCAGTACTGTGCTAGATAGCAACAGAGGTTGCAAAAGAAGCATAAGCTAAGAAGCCAGTCTTCAAAGTGTTTAATCACAAAGCAATTAGAATATAAATGTGGAAATGTACAACCCTAACGTAGCAGACATTACAGAGAAAGGGCAGTTCTATATGGGTAAGGATAATCTAAGGGTCTTCATGGTTGTAGTCCTTATTTAGAGTGGCTTAGATTAGGAGCCAAGGTTTATTTTTAAATTCAGCATAATTATTGTATATCCAGTCAGCCATGTAGTATGTTTGGTGTCCAGGATTTATTGTAAAAGCAAAGTCATAGGATATTACTAATTGGACATATTTAGGGAAAATGGGACAAACGGCCTGACCAAAGCAGGATATGGGATGAGCAGAGTTGAGTATCTTGATCTTCCTGCAAAAATGAATGGACTTGGTGCCAGGCATCACTGCAGGGCTCTATAAACCATAAGGATGCAATCAAATAGCATCTCTGAAGTCAATTTAAATGATAGAATATGTGTAAATATTGTTTTCTTGGCACTTTATTTAAAAGAGCACAGCCATGCTAAGTTGATTTGCAATGGATAGATTTTGCCATTCACTCCTTAAGTGTGCTCTATATTTCCTTAGCGGCTCATATTTTTGTTTGTTTGTTTGTTTGTTTGAAGTTGGTTCTGCCTATGCAGTTGTGAATCTCACTTTTAAGACAACATGGAAAATAGTGCCCAAGCACAATGTGATACATAGGAGAGGCACTGAGCACAGAAGAACAGAGCCTTTGGAATCAAGCAATAGCACCACTTATTTCCTCTCTGACTGTGAATTAGTTACTTAACTTCATTGAGCCTTTGTTTAATTGATTAATATCAACCTTGAAGGGTTTTATTGAGGATTAAATGAGATATATTTAAAGGGCATAACACATTATGGGGATGCCATAAATGGTAACTTTTGAGGTTATGATCTCATTTCAGTGACCCTGTGAGTTAGCTAATATTGTCCCCATTCTACAAATGAGAAGACCAAGGCACAAAGTAATCAAACGACAAATTCATATTGTCAGCAAGTAGAACACCTGAAATTCAAACTGGGATTTGCCTAATGCCAAAGTCCATGTTCATTTTATTATAAATATCAAATATTCTTCTCCCTTTGAGCTTTCCATACTTATTCACTAAACTGATCCATAAATAGTGAGCTCCTGGCACATCATAGGTCCTCAATAAACATCTGATAAAGGAAGAAGGAAAAAGAAATGGGAGGGAGGGAGGAAAGGATGAAGAAAGGCAGTGGGATAATAGATGCTATTTATATTTCTCCTCAGAGGGTTCTACAGAGATGGCCTTTTCAGTATAACAAAGAGAAACAGGTCCTCTCTACTACCACTTTCCCCATCTGTTTTAACAGCTTAAATCAAATTGTCTCACCTATGAGAGCCCGTCAGTATGGGAAAGTGACTTGACACTCCCACTTTTGAGAGCTTGAAAGCCTTTCCCCACTTTCCCATAAATCTATGCCTGGCATGAATGATCCTTCACAACCTGCTGTCTTTCCTCATACATTCCTAACAGCCCAAATTTTCACCAAACCAAACTATAATTTCTTATTTGAAAACAACGTGATTTTCCCCATCTCTTTGCTTTCCATTGAAATGTCCCTTTTTCCTAGTGTGTTTTTCATACCCCTACACATATATTGATAAAAACTCTAATCCTTTGCAACTCAATTCAAAGCTCACCATCTGGGAAGTTCTCTCTGAACCCAAGACAGAGTAGGTTGTTCTTCCCAAAGCTTCTCCAGAATTTGAAATATAGTCAGATCCTTCCGTATTTATGTTTAGTTTTTCTGCATCTCTGCATTTCTACCATATCATACAGTGCCTGGTATTTAATACAAATAGGATCAAGGAATAGGAGTGGGGATATAGCTACAACTGCATTCACAAAAGAAAGCTTTTGTTTCCAGTATTCACTGAGTTCTCTTTGAAAACAAGATGATTTGAGAAACTACAAAATTATATATTTTCTTGATTTTGAAGGTGTCATCTGTTTTATGGTATTGTTACTTGCAAGGCTCATCATCAAGTGTAAGGACAGCTGGGGGCATGCAGAGTTGACAAGCTACCACCTTTAATATCCGTATTGATTGCATGCTGCATCCCCATTTCAGAAACAAGAAGATATTGGGGAGAACTCACATCTTAAAACTAAGGAAAAATTGTCATTGCTTTTCTAAATGAAACAAACAAGCTCTATCGGCCCTTCTTTCACCCCTACTGCACTCCTATTCCCTGACCTTTTCTACCAAACTGAGTATTTTATTATCCAGGTGGATTCAGCATATCAGGTCCTTTTCTCAAAATTGCCAGTCATGATGGATAATGATACAATTTTTATTCCTCAATTATCAAACTGGTCAATATACCTTGCTGTCCTTTCTTCCTAGAATTTCCCATTGCCTTTTAGCTCACTAAGTTGTAGCCCTCCTCAAAGCTTGGGTCAGGTACCACCTTTTCCAGGAAATCTTCCTGGAGTCCCTGAACTTAAGAATACCCCCTCCTTTTTCCTTCCAAGGTAACCAGTGCTTACCTCTGTCATAACATGTACCAAATGGTATCCTTTCTCAATTTACTTGTTTGTGATTTTCACTGGTCTCTGAATCTCCGGAGGGCAAAAACCCTGTTTTCAATCTAACTCAGTACCCACATAGATGTTTCTTGAGTAAAGGATGAATGGCTAAATTCCAAGTGAATTCTGTGTACAGGGCAATTTGTTGAAGGTGATATAAAAGCAGAATAAGATGAGATCCCTGCCCTCAACGTGTTTACTGTTACACAGTCTCCAGTAATACACACTTGTTCACAAATAACTATAATGCAAGATATAATATTAGTTCTATGAAAGAGAGAGAGAGAGGAACAAGGTATCGTGAGATGTCATAGTGATAATGATTTACTATATTATAGATAAAAATAAAGTGTCTAAAATATAATATGTATATATCATATAAAGCAAAACAGTGTTTTGTGTGCGATGAGATGAATTGATTATTGATTTAGTAACTGTCATGTTTCTTCATTTGCTGCTTTCCATGCTGTAAAATTGAATTAGCATTGGGATTGACATATATACACTAATATGTATAAAACAGATAACTAATAAGAACCTGCTATATAAAAAAATAAATAAATAAAATAAATTTAAAAAACAACAAAAAAATTAAATTAGCTATTTTGTGTAAAAATGGCTTAATACCTACTTCTTTTTATTTATATCCATCACTGAAATAGTAAACTATGGCTAAATTATTACAATATTCATTTTATCTCTGTCCCTCCTTACTATAAAAAGAATTCAAAGTGATCATTATAAAATACACTGCAAAATGTCTGAATTCTTCCTGATGACGTTGCCTTTGGTTTCATAATTACTCTAGCACCAATCTGAGAATTTGTCCAAGTGCAGCTATCCCAATAACGGTCATATAAAGCAAAGAGTAGCCTAAGAAGACCATGAAAATCATTTTTAAAACTTTAAGCTTTAAGTAAAACCTAGTCCAATTCAATAATATACTAAAAATAGATTTTTTCAATAACTCAAAACCATATTTATTTTACTTATTAGACATTATTACTTGTAAAGTGAGGATATTCTTTGAGCCATGAGGAATATAATGATAGTAAAGATAATGGCCCTCCTATACCCAATATCAATGAAGCTTTTCAGGAAACTAACTCAGTGACCCCCAGATAACTTGCGATAGAAAACTCAGATAGGGTAGAAGTTAAGATTTTGAATTTGAAAAACTCAGGATTTTAATCAGGATTAATTTTCTATTGCCACAAAATTAGTTCTAAACTGTAACAGAAATGCCCGACCAGAGTCTTATCCAGATTCTAGGGTAATCTAAAGAGGGAGGCAAAGAAGAATTTACTGTCTTGTTTGTGGTGATCATTTTAAGAACTAAATATAACGGTGGTGTCTCTACTTGAGGGTAAATTACTCTTAATTAACCTTCAAGAGTTTGTAAAAATAAAATAAAAATTAAAAATATTTTCAGAATTGCACTACATAATATTTAATGCAGTTGGTAGAACCTAGAGAAAGTAAGTCAATGACTGTACTCCAGGCAATAGTCATATTTCACTGGATGTGAAATGTAGACTAAAAAGTGTTGGGAAGTATTTCCTCCTGAACTGGCATAGATTAGATGGCTTAATTTAGTCTTTTCCATTCCACCTCCTGAAATAAAACATCACCAATAAAAAAAAGTTATCTTAGCAGATGCATAAAAATCACAGATTCATTTCTATGATGCTCATCTGCACAGTAGATTATTCACAGATATATTTGAGAGGAGCCTGTGACTGTTAATTCTTTTTCAGATGTGTGGGATCCATTTGGATACTACGTATTCTAAAAAGCTGTTAAAACTAAGTTAAATATTAGTTTAGAAAGAAGTGGCCTTACGAATCTTTCATACTGTCATTTCAGTCTCTTGAAAGCAAGGTAGCTAGGTCCTAAATCTCAGGAAAATGAAACTGTGGTTTCATAACTGATTAAAAACAACAGTGATAAAAACATTTAAAGCAAATGCTATCTATAAATAGCCTCCTCAGCAATTTCTATGTAAGGTCACATTCATTAGGTGGTCCTCTTAATGGATTATCATTTTCTGGCTAATTGACACCTCGTCTGTGACTGATGAACTGACCGTTGGCATCACTGAACTACCCAGTAACACTGTTATCAATGTGCTGATGACTGCTCCCCAGAGCTTCCCCATAAATACCTTTAGTTATTTATTTATTTATGCCCCATAAGTACCTGGTTCTCACTTTCCACAACAACCAGAAAATCATTTTAAAACTGGGCCCTTGCTTTGAAGTTTGCTTTGATGGCTTTGAAGTATTCACAGCTTTCCAGCTAGTATTATCTGTGTTTCATAGATCACAGAAAATCCTGAGAGAGGGAAAAAAAAATAAAAACACTATTAATTTGAGACGTAGAATCTTCCACTGATATTTTTCAAATAGATTTAGTTTGAATTTTAGATATCTTGTTATAAAGTGTTACTTTTAGACAGTGCATATGAGACAAATGTCTAACAGGACCTTAAAGAAATAGCCACATAAATTTTACTAAAAACATCATAGTATTCATAAGTGGGAACCAATGGGTGGTCATATATACAATGCCTAGTGTTGCCTTGAATCCTTCAAAAAGGAAACTGTCAGGACTAGTAAATGGTACCTCAGCCCCTGAGTGTGTTTTAATACAATTTGATTAGTTCCTGGATTACATAAAGATACAGAGGCCCACAAGAATCAAACTGCATTTAAATTATTAAATATCATATGGTTTACATTTTTTATGTTATATAAAAAAACATCTTTTTGTCTGTGTAAATCCTAGCAAAGTAACAGTACATTATTTACCAATTGTGAATATGAACATCTGTGGTTATTTCATTCAGCCCAGTATTTAAATTACCTTAATTCTCCACAAAGAAAAAATGGCTCTTTGATTATATATACTGTCAGGTAACATGGCCTGGGAAACAGGCTCTGAGACAAAGATTTGTACATGAGATGCTTAAGAGCTTTCTCAGGAACAACAACTGTGTGGGAGTGAAAGCAATAGCATCAGGCAGAAGGAAAAGTAGACTGGAATGCAATCCCAACAGAGACCTCAGATAACGGCAAGGGTTGCTGTGAAGCTGGGATGACCCTTCAGAATTGTTCCCATAGCCTGGCTTTGCACTCTTGCATCATCTAATCTTTGGAGGTGGCGGCTCCTGGCGAGCAGGCATAGCTTTGCACAAGGCCGTTGATTCCCTTTGGCTGAGGGCAGCACCCAGAGCAGGACAAAGCTCTGAGGCAGCAGCACCCATCGCCCCCAGGGGCTGGGTAAGTGAGTGCCTCGGTTCTGAAGGTGGAATCTCAGTGCTCAGCAAGCATCCACTGCATATACCAATTCATCCTGTAATATAGGGGCATAATTTCTAGGCTATAATAAAAGCCCCCTTCCAAAGGAATTCTAATCACTTATAAGACAACGTCAGGTTCCTTAAGGTTAGATTGTCTTTCTTTTCTTTATCCACTTTTTTGTCAGATTAAATCATTTTCTGGAGTTAAGAGTGTCATCGGAGCATATTTTGAGAATGTGACTTTGAAAGTCTGACCTGTAGAAATGTGATAAATTGTGTTTGGAGATTGATTTTGTTGACTGCTAATACCAAATCATGGAGCACTGTAGTTTCACTTACTAAATATTGCCCAGGCTATATTGTTGCACCCTGGGCTGCCATGGTCACCTCATCAGGATATTTTCTGTCCTGTGACTAGTGGCTTCAAATATACTCATCCATCTTCTTGTCCTATTACATTTTGTGTGACTGATGTTCTGTACCCATTAAAATTGATGGGAAAGAACAAAGAGAAGAAAAATGTGCCCTTCAACTAATTACTTCTCTGAAGGAGCGAATGAGAATTCTCTAGTACCAACAAGAGATTTAGACTGGTGGGTTTTCCCCCATTTATTAAGTGCTTTAATTAGCTAGGTTTACTAAACAGAGTCCCCTATTTATAAAACCACATTACTCAGTATGCTTTAAAATTCAACCTCCCTCTGAAATGTTTGATCTTTATAAGGCGAATTAATAGCTGTTACATTGTTTATAGTCAGGAGTCATTTTGGTGACTTCTCAGTACTAGAATCAATTAGATCAGATGCCTTCAATGTCAGATTTTTTCCCCTCTCATAAGCTATCCTAATGGCTCCTTTTATATTCTGTGCTAGCTGATAATTAAATTTACTATTATTGTAAACTGAAGCCAAAACCACAGTGATTTTGGAAGGCCCAATCATCCTAGGTCTTTCTTGGATCTGTTGAATGTTATCTTTGTTCTCAACAAATTGCGGAATAGCAAGGTATTTCTGCAGTGCTCGCAAAACATTTGTTTAATTACAACATGTAATGTGTTAAGGGAAGGGAAACCTGCCCACTTGCAGTTACCAGGCTTTGGCCTCTACACCTCATTTCTCCTCGTGTTCCTGTGTTTGAGTTAAAGGAAACAGTGTGGACTTATTTCTTAAGTGACAGGAGAACTTCACACTTTTTAAAATAATTTGACCAAAGAAATTATTTTGGAATTACCTTAAGAGAATCCCACTGCCCAGGGATCAAAGGGGTTATTTGAATACTATGGATAATATGGTCCAAGGAAAGTCAGGAAAGTAAAAAACATTCTTCCATATTGACCTTGGTCACAAGGATGGCAGGAGCTATTCTGAGACTTTGACCATAGGAACATGTCTGTGAACAGCTGTCAAATTGGATGTGGCCTAGCTCGTTTACATTTTTAGCAATAATGCTCATGTGCTATACAAATACTTAGACCAACTTTGGGGCAAATGGAACTAATCAGACTACAGTCAGCTCCTTTCACTTATGTAAAAAAATGGTCTCAATTAACACCATCCAAGAGAAACTTCTGTGTTGATGGGAGTATTCTACATCTGTGTTGTTGAGTAGTATGGTAGCCACTAACCCACTAACCACAGGTGGGTATCGATTGGTTAAAATGTGGCTAATGTAACTGAGGAACTGAATTTCTGATTTTATTCATTTTAGTTAGTTTAAATTTCAGTAGCCACATGTGGCTAATGACTACTGCATTGGATAGTGCAGTGAGGCTGTTGCAATGGATATGATTAAGGAATCATATCCAGTGCAATAGACTTTAAGATTTTATAACCTTAAAGTTTACAGTTCAATTTTTATTCTATCCTAGCATTTTAAAAAATCTTCTGTTGATTTCTTTTGTGAGGTGGGTATTTTGTTAAAACATGTACTGCTTCTTTAAAAACTGAAATAAAATATAAGCTCAGAAAACAAGCATTAAAAATAGGAATCTGGGCTTCCCTGGTGGTGAAGTGGTTGAGAGTCCGCCTGCCGATACAGGGGACACGGGTTTGTGCCCTGGTCTGGGAAGATCCCACATGCCGCGGAGCAGCTGGGCCCATGAGCCATGGCCACTGAGCCTGCGTGTCCAGAGCCTGTGCTCCACAACGGGAGAGGCCCCAACAGTGAGAGGCCCGATTACCGCAAAAAAAAAAAAAAAAATAGCAATCTTATGGAGTAGCCTACAAAGAGTTGTCTTAGAAACTAGAACACTGAAAGAATCCCCTCACAGAAAAGTGTTTAGTAAACATTTTGGTAGTAAAATTTCACACACACACACACACACACACACACACACACACACACACACAAAAACACCAGTCTTGCCATTTTATAACTTACAGATCTTGAAAGCCTGAAATCTGGGTCATTGAACATTAGTGGTGGGAATAAAGAATGAATTCATTTTAATCCAAATACAAAAGAGTTGTGTTTCTAGGCCTCAAAAAATTATCATCAGTTGGGGCATTCTGAGAAAAACAGTTCCCTTTCAACTGTAACAACAAAAATAAAATAATAAAATGACAAAATAAATAGCAGTATAATTAGAGAAGCAGTTTGTACTGAACCTCCTTTCACACTCTTCCCCAGTTGTAGGATTCCGCCCATCAATCATATACAGATCTGATAAATACTTGTGAAGTGCTCTTTCTTCCAAGACCTCATTAGTTCATTTTGGCTCTAATATTTTCTATGTGAGTATTATTATGTGAGTATTATTATGTGAGTTATGTGAGTATTATTTTACATATATTATGTATTATTCACATTATGTATTATTATGTGAGTATTATTATGTGAGTATTATTTTACATATATTCAATATTTACTACAAGGTATGTGCAATTCAGACTCATCATTCAGTAGTAAACCAATCTCCTTTGAATATAAATGTACTCTTTTAACCTGGTAAGGGTATCACAAGCCATTCATTCACTTCAAATCCTAAGTTGTGAGTCATTGTCTACTCACCTGTGTCCCACATTCTCTTCTCCCAACCAGCATATTCAAATTGTCAAGTTCTGTGATTCTTCCTCCATAATATTTTTCACCTCCACTTCTCCTTTCCTTTACTGCCAATCTTCTCGATTTATTGAATCCACACTTTTCTCCACTCCTAACGTATATCGATCCTGGTCTCTGCTCTTCACGTCATCTTCCACCCACTGCCAGTACATTGTTCTTCAGGCTCCTTTGCTCAAAAGTCTTTCCTGACAGCTTTCCACTATCTGCAGGACACAGTCGTGTTATACCAGTTACACCTGGCTTGGAGAACACTGAATCCTGAAAGCCTTCCACAATCACCTCAACTGGAACCAGTTTCTCTCTTCCCTATGTTAGTTGACTGTATTTCTTTTCAGAATAACTCCGAAATTCATAAATTAATGGGATTAGTGGGGAATTATTATTTTAGACATTGCAAAGCATTTTCAATGCCCTACCTTATGTTTAAATTTCCCTAGTAATTCTGAGATCTAAGTAGGACAGGCAGGATTGTTTCCCCATTTTGTAACGAAGGAAACCAGCTGAGGTTAGGAAAGTAAGAGAATAATTCAAGATTACACAGCTGGTAAGAGATCCAATTTCTGGATTCTTTCCATATTAATAAAATAAATGTTTCAATAAAAAGAATATCTCCAGTGCCTAGAATAGTGCCTCGCATATAATAACTGTTAAAAAAATATGTGTTGATTGATTGAATGAATGAAGGCCATTGCTAAGGGCCTTTTGAATATCATGACTGGTATTTGAACTGGCTTATCTAGGCAATGAGCAGGTGATCCAGTGATCATTGAGCAGGAAGGGTGCAGGTAAATTTGAGAAAACAATTAGGAAGTGAGATAAAAACTTCATACAGTGAGACAGTGGGAACTGAGATAAACAGGGGAGAGTGAGAGACATTTTAAAGAATGAGTTAAGAATTATTTCTTCTTGACACTAATTGAACGTGAGGTCAAAGGGGAAGGCAGAGACAAACATTCAGCCATTGTGTGGCAAGAGTGGTACCCATTCCAGAGAGAGATAGGCCTGGAGGAGGAACTGTTTCCCTTGAATATAGATGAGCCTTTATCTGCTAAGCCCTTTGGCATCTGATTATACTATATATTGTCGCATAATCTTTATGGAGCCACGTCTAATTATTCACATGTGAAAATGTTGTTTTCCTCTACCTTTTAGTACTTTATTGTTCCCGTGGCACCTAGGCCCCTGCTAGGCAAAAGGTAGACCCTCCAAGAGGAATGGAAATTGATTAATTTGAATATGATATAAACACTACGTAATTGAATTATGCTGCATCCTTTATTACAATGTAACTTAGGCTCAAGTTGTACAATTGAAAGTATTATTTTTCAGAAAATTAGCTCATCTGTAAAATTCCGGCTGCATTTTTCTCAAATGTGTTTTGCTACTGATGCTTTTTGAAGTGGAATAGAAGTACAATGAAACACACAAACTAACTTGTCCATACAGGAAAAGGTGCTTGGATTTTAAAGATTATTTTTTTCAAGTTTTCTCCATGGAAAACTAAAATAAACATTTAAACTTCCTCAAGCTTTATAAGAAAGAAACGTTCAAGTCATGAAGCAATGAATAATCTCTTCCCACCCCCCTCTTTTTAGCTGTAGTAGAATAAAATGGCTGGATTATTGTAGCCATTTGAGTCATGTGATTATAACTACAGTTTCTAGGGAACCAAGACTTTTTCCATCAGTGCTTATATTTGTTGTACCAATGTCAGAAACATGGCATTTGTTTTAAATTAAATTAAAATAATTTAATTTATGCTTTTAAAATCTATCTCTTATAAATAAGTGCATTAGTGACTTTTTGGTGTTATGACTAGTAAATTAACCCAGTGGTTAATAGTGACTATCCAATTAAATGCAATATAGATTTTAAGTGCATTCTTGGTGCAAGGCTGCTAGCACAGTGGGGCCTCCACAGGTGAATAAGACAGGAAATGGACCCTCCAGCGGCTTCACATCCTCAGGATAAGTCATTGTAGTGAGACAAAATGCAACTGATGACAAGGAAAAGGAGGGGAATTGTAACTAAGGCAGCCACACACAGAAACCTCATGAAGAACATGTAATTCAAGCTGTTTCTGGAACATCAAACAGATGGGGGTCAGCATTCTGGCCATAAGGACAGTGAAAGTTAAGGATCAGAATTCGGGGAATCTAGACTGTGCTGGTGTGCTGTGGGGGGAACACAGGGGACTCTGGGAAAGGCAAGAGGAGGAAGTGACCAAAAAACAAGACAGGGGCAGGTGGTGGGAGATTCTGAGGGTCAAGCTGAGGAGGGTGAGTTCTCTTTTAGATGTAGTTAGAAACCTTCAAAAGATGTTGTTTCTTGAGAAAGCAGTGGCAAAATCAGACCTATGCTTGGCTAAAATTAGTGGAAGTTACTATTAGCAAGACAGGTGTAATTTTCGTACCAGTTTTTAGGAATCGAATCTTTTCGTTTGTTTGCTTTCCAAATGAAATAAGGAGCTTCAATATATAAAACGGAGTTGCCTGGCTGAGTCTGGGAAGTTCAGATGGATGGACTGAGCGCTGTGAGCCCCAGGGAGCCCCCTGAGGCTCCTACAAGTGGGAATGGTGAGGAAAGCAAACAAGAGAGACGAGAGATTACAGAAAAATCAAGAGAACCGAGAGGAGGGACAGGGGCAGGCTTGGAAAGGGGGTCTGCGAGAGGGAGCCAGGCCAGAGCATCATGATTCGGTGACTGACTCCAGTGGAGGAGGTTAGGGAGAAAAAGGCGGCAGAGAAGTTTCTGATGTTTCACAATGGAGGAACTGGGAAGAGGACAGTGGCACCAAGAGGAAATACAGGTCTTTAGGAATAAGTGAGGACGGGCACGGAACCTGCATTCAAAGAGTCTATAAGATAGTGTGTGTCAAAAATTCAGACAAATATTGGCAGCTTCGCTCACTGATTTGAACATGTTTGAACATGAACATCCGACTGCCCAAAATCATGTCAGCACAGTCCAGGTTTAAACGAGGTGATTTGTTTGTATGTATTACTTTTTTTTTCTTTAGTGTATCCTAGAGCTTTGTTGTCCTGATCTTTCACGTTAACATTTCAAAACAACTTGAGAAATTACTAGAGGGAAGTCTTGACACCTGGCATGTGATCCAGGCTGATGTAACAAATTTTAAAATGTCTTTTCATGGGCAAGTTAAAAATGTGCAGCTTAGACAGTCGTTGAAACTCCATATGCCTCTTTTGGCCAACACAGTAATGCAGCTTGTGGAAATAGAAATGAACATTCAGAAATTGGAAGCATGCCTTTGTCTAAAATCTGGGCAATGTTTAAGCCTTCTTACACACTGCAACCTTTCAATTAGCCATTACCAGACTTAAGTAAAGAAGCAAATAGCTGGTGCTGGATCCCTCATCCTGTCTGTAGCTGAATCAGATTCCCTGGCTAAAGAGATGCAATGTGTTTAATAGCCTTTATGAACAGATTTATGCACCCAAAGATTCTGTTATTTCAGGAAGCTGTTATGAACAACAAGGCTCTAAATCGTGAATGCTTATTAGGCACTATAAATCATCTTCCCTTGCAATAAACATCAATTAAATGCACTTCACGAGCCACAATGCATGGAAAAGATTGATTCTGGAGACAGCACAGCCCTGCGTTACCTACAGTCAGGGATGTAGAAAAAGAATACCCATTAAATTAACATTAGCTTAAGAAAAATGAAAACTTCTGGAACAATTACAGTTGTACTGTTTTGACTGAGGGTGAAAAAATGACCTTTGTTCCAAGAGATGTGACTTGAACAATGCTATTCTGCATGAAATTGAGAAATTGCCAACGTTCCCAACCTGACTGATCGTGTGTGTGAGATCTTAGTTCCGCTTCATTAGGCTCTCGTGAATGAGTGGTAAATTTTCCCTATTTATACACTTTCTGTCAGGATATCATAAACATAGCCTGCCTAGCACATGTTTTTACTGCTACCTTTTTATTTATATATTAGTTGCAGCTTTGACAAAGAGTTAATTCCTGAATTGAATAAATATCCTCCTTTTCAAATATTTAGATAGGTATTAGGAATAGGTTAAAGTATATACACTTGCTACTTTTTATAACGTTACACATTAACTATGCAGTATTTCAAGATTTTAATTTTTCAATGAATGAAAATAAACATATTTAACTGGTTTCAAACTTTCTAATGCATAAATTTTAACACACTGGAAATGAAGCTTAATGGAGAGGCATTTCCTAAATGAAATTTTTTTCGTGTTCAATTTGAACAAGGCAAGTCTGGAGAAAGTGAATTGTTCACAGATGAATTCACTTGGATTTTATTTTGAGAAAAAAATTAAAGCAAGCTGTCTGTATGAATCTTCTTAGAGCCTATTTGAATACGTTTTTGAAATATCCAAATATATCTTAGAAATCGTGCAGTGTTTTCCAAGTAACATGTTACTAATAATTGTATAAAAGTACTTAATGTTCACAAACCATATTTGTGTGCGTGTGTATGTGTGTGTGTGTGTTTGTGTGTGGAGAAAGAGGGAGGGAGGGCGGGAGAGCAGTGTTATCCTATAACTGCATTGTTACTCCCTTTCATTCTGCTATGCTTTCTTGAGTGGGAAAGAAAAGAGTAGAGTTCCGTCTTGCTGTAAAATGCACACATAACCCTAGATGAATGGGGTCGTGGAGATGTGTCTGTCTGTCATGAGCAGATACCACCTTCTTGTTGATGGACTGAGGAACAGCAAAGTGGATCTTTAGGGTTCATTGTAGTTTCAAATTGTTAGGTTGGATTCCTTCACCTACAGGGGGTCTCCTCAGGACAGCTGTATAGTGTCTCTTTACCCTGGAGGATGTTCTGCAGAGTTTCTTGTGTAATAAAGTGGGAACTTTCCTGGGCCTCGGCTTTGAAGAGATGCCAGTCATTTGACTAGGGCCGCAGGGAGACAGCCCACGTCAACCAAACAAATGCCGAGCACAAAGACAACAGCAAAAGCGACCACTGAGCTCCATGGGCACAACTTCCCTAAAGAGATAAGAGAGGAGGCTTCCGACAAACCGCACCTCCAAGTCTTACTCCCAACTGATATCTACCTCTAGGAACATTTAACGTAGATCTATATTAGCCAGAATTTACCCGTATAAAGGAATTGGGGGACGAGACTGAAACGGTCCTTCCCTTACTTCCTTACCTTTAAAAATCCTATCTCACGTTCAAGACCCAATTTAAATGCCACCTGCTTCTTGATGTCTTCTCAGAGTTCTAAATAGAATCAATGGATCCTCCTCCCAAAATCCATAATATTGTCTGGGCCTTTCTTATGGAACTTTCACCAGGTGCTTTGTATTTTAATTGAGTGCATGCCTGTCTTTGTTCTCCAGAGCACCACCTATCTTTTTCATATTTGCTTCATTCCTGCACCCCACCGCAAATCCCACAGAAGACTGCTTTGCACACAGTAGGTGTTCATTAAAATGTCATTCATGTTCATGTTCAATGTTAACCTCACACTGTGCTCCCAAGGGTTAGATCTGGATAATGGCACTGATTATATTCAGTTCTATATGACTATCCAATGTCTGTCTTTTCTGTCAACCAGTAGGCAGCCTTCTAAACTTGATTTTCCAATCTGTTTAGGATTAAAAACAAATAAATTAACTTCTATACTGAAAGGTCCTTGAGGGAACTCTCCACTTCATATATCATTTTTGTATCCCACCGAGTTGCTTAATACAGGACTTTTAACAAAATAGATATTCAGTCAGTGTTTGTGGAACTAAATTGTTAAGTCAGGAATACCTATAAAACTCACATGAGTCTATTAACTGCTGAGCATGCATTTCTTATGTATGTTTCTCATAGAAAGTTAATGTACCAGGAAGACTTCATTAAGTTTTCATTATGCTTAACTCTAAAAAGGTATTGACATGGTTTAGAAGTCATTGATCATTAGTCACAAGATGCTGCTAATCTCTCTACCTGAGTAAAACAAATGAAGCTATCCAGGTTTAAAAAAAAAAAAAGTGGTCATGGGGCTTCCCTGGTGGCGCAGTGGTTGAGAGTCCGCCTGCCGATGCAGGGAACACGGGTTCGTGCCCCGGTCCAGGGAGATGCCACATGCCGCAGAGCGTCTGGGCCCGTGAGCCACGGCCGCTGAGCCTGCGCATCTGGAGCCTGTGCTCCGCAACGGGAGAGGCCACAGCAGTGAGAGGCCCGCGTACCGCAAAAAAAAAAAAAAAAAAAATTGGTCATCACTTAAGTTATTCCTTCAGAAGATTTCTGGACTATATTTAAGGATATGCATACCTCTGCCTGAATTCCTAGCCAACCTGTGAGAAAAAGACACAGCTATTGATTGTCAAACTTTGCCAAATCAAGTAAAAAATAAGCGAATTTTTGAGGGGTTTCTTTGCAATAGAGAGAATAAATCACACACACAAAATGATGAACACAATTATGTGTCAGTAATTCTGTCATTTTTTTTTAGGAAACAGTCTTACAAAATAAGAAAACACAGGAATTACAGTAATTCAGCTGTGATATTAGCAAGAGCAATTGGCTGAGTGTGAAAGTACTTGGGGGTCTGTCCACTTCCAGGTCCTGGGCTGGGCACCTCCCAGTTTCCTTGCAGCCAAGTTGGGGTCATGTACCCTGAGTTCACTTCTAACATTAGTTAAGTGCAGCCGGTGAGTCATTGTCACCCCATTGCCAAATACATACTCTTAAAAAATATCTTACTTATCATTCCCTTGCTCAAGAAAACTTTAGTAGCTCTCACTTGCCTATAAAATTACAAAACCAGGTATGATTAACAAGTGTTTTAAGATATCAGTGCTATGATCAAAACCACTTTTCTCTTAAGCCATATTTTCCAATTCTTCCTAATATACAGTGGCAAACTAGGCAGGTGGCTGACTTCTGACTTTATTTTGCACTTGGCCATTCCTTGTTCTCTGCTGGACACATTTTTCCACCTCAGGAATGCCTCCCCAGCTCTGAAGTCTTTCTTGAGCTCCTCAACTATACTTTCCTAGTTAATAATGAAGTTCATCACACTCTGACCTGTATTAGAGTTTTCAGATTTGGGGGACACATCCTTATATTTCTTTGAAAGAGGGGCCCTGTCATGGATTCTTCGCTCCTTCCACAATACCTAGTACAACGCCTTATTCATTGTGGATATAATCTTTAAGTAAACAAATGAGAACCCACAGTACCTTGGAGGGCACAGTACACACAACAGGTGTATAGAACCATAGAATTATATAGAATATTATATGGTCAAGACCACATTTATATCCAACATATGACTCCCTTGATAAATCAGTGTAGGGTACACTGTCATATATTTAAATTTAAACAGAAATTGTAGGTTACTCGCACCCATTTGGCATTAAAGTAAATGTTTTTTTCCTATTCCTATAGAATTGACCATCAGAAAGCACCTGGACTTAGACACAGCCTCTGATAAGATGGAGGACCGTATACTTTCCCTCCAGTACTTAAAGATCTTGTGTCAGTAAGATATAGATTAGCCATTTCCATCTAACACAAGGCTCCAATCTTGCCAAACATAAGGGGGATTCTGGGAGCTCAGCTAACCTGGAAGAAGGCACCACGGCCCTGGGGCATGGAGACAACCCGGGCTTTCATGGCTTCCACAGTGAATCTATGGTGAAGGTTGCATTGGCATCTCCAGGGACATTATGGGAATAGAATTCAGTTACTTCCAGAAGTGGCTGCTTCGTCCTCCACACTCCATAACACCAGCCACATTCAACTAGCAGAGTTAAGCTAGCGCAGTCTTGAATGAACACAGGAGCAAAACTTGTTCAATGGATGATGCCCAGCTGAAAGCCAAGAGAATCAACCCAGTTCTGGGCTTCCACTGCACTAGCTTCCAGAAAAAATAGCACATGGCTTTCATATGTTGGTCAATTCTATAAAACAGAAGAGCACAAGTGAAGTGAACAGAATGGCCACCTGTGCCTATTCACCGTTCCCTTTATGATGCCATTCAGTGGAGCCACTTGCTCAGTCAACAGTGTCTGGGGAGGTGCCAGTCCAGACCTGGGATTAAAATACTTAGAAAATCATAAACACAGTTAAGATGCATTCTGAAATATTTGTCATGGGCTTTTTCCTTAAGATTTTTTTGGGTATATATCGTTACTTTTTCTCTTCTGAATTAAAGACATATTTTGCTGTAGAATTTTGCTGTAGATAACTTGTAAATAAGAACAACAAAGTACTAACTTCCATATTTTTCTCTTTAACTAACTCACCTGGTGAATTCATTCATCACTCTTAGAAAAAGGAAAGACAGCATGTGATAATGAAGATATTATGTGGTAACTGTAGCCTGTGTAGGACCACTTGGGTTGAATTTCATTGTTAAATGAGTGAATGAATGTTATGGTGTCTCTGTTACTTCTTGTCTACTAAGATAGTGAGTGTGAATGGACAACTGTCATGCCCCCAAATTATACTTCTTTTTCTTTAAGGGCATGAGAGCGACCTATAAAAATCTCCCTACATGGTTTGCCTCTGTGTTGTGGGGTGAAGAGGGACCATATACTGGATCAATGTAGCAGAGACAGATATGGTTAAATTACGACACCCAAGCACATCAATGAACAACCACAGAGACTCCACTTATAACTCACTACACATGATGACTAAAGTTACTTTTCTTTTTTTCCTAAATTTTTTTCTAAACCGAGAAACTTAAGTAAATGTGCATGCTTCCAAAAAATTGGCCAGAGAAAAGCTATGAAGAACTATTACGTTAACAAACTTAGAAATGGAAAGCTTCTATGTTGAAAAAGATCGCAAATATGCTTGTTTGCTTACTGTTAGATTAGTACGAAAATAGCACCATTTAGAGACTCTTTCTGTGTTTTAGCACCTGATCCTCCTTAAATGGTCCCCGTCCTTCCCCTTTCTTTAGCCCACTGCCATAGTCAGGCTTTACATCTGGACAATTGTAGCACTAACTGCTCTCTCCCTGCCTCTAGCTCATTGCGGCATTGGGGAGGAAGTAGAGGAGGATGAGAAAAGTATTAAGACGATCTCAATTTCCTGCCAACTGTTAATTTATAGAATCTCACCCAGTGACACTTAAATATAGCTGAAGTTGTAATGCCACTGTGTTTTCACAAAGCATATGCACGGCCGTTTTTGGTGTTCTTTTAAAAATAGCCTTGGTTTCAATGCCCTTATCAGTTCATTATCAGCGGATTGTTTGTTTCATTGTCCAGCACAACTGTCTGATAAAATCCTTAATTATTAAGTATCTGATACTACTATCCAAACTGCTTTAATTACAGCACATTTTGTGTCTTGTTTTATTACGTTTCATGCCAGAATGCCCTGGCCAGGATCTTTAATAAGGCCATATTAAATCTAGGCTAGAGGTGAAAACTCATGAGGCAGCCTTGATTCTCTGCCTATTGTGTAGAGAATCTCATCAGAAAAGCCCCAAACTTCATTAAAGACCGCTGGATGTGGGCCCTCCTATATTGCCATTTACTTTAAGGGCTATCACTCAGGGGCAATTATTGGTGTGCTCCTCATGAGCCCTGTTATATTAAGGCAATTTCTACACCTAGGTTAGGCATTAATACCGCCATTATCTCCAACACAAATCCCCTGACAGTTAGAAAAGCAGGAGAAATTACAGAAGGATTAATCTCTAGTGCCTGTCCAAAAAGAAAACCTTCCCCCCGAGGATAGAGACGGCCGTGTTGAACTCAGTTAAGCTGTGTTAGATGTAATGAGAAAGAGCCCCCTGTGCCTGCCTCTGTCGGAGACGTTAGATGACCCTTTCTCCACTTGTCAATATCCCTTTTGGGCTTTCCTTCTCTCCACTCCTCCTAGGCTTCTCTGAGTCTTAGGGAATCTTTAAATAATTATGTTTGTGCTTAAAAAATAAAAGAGAGAGAGAGAAAAAACAACTAAGCTTATCCATGTGGGAAGGCTGGACAAAGTAATCCATTTCATCCAAAAAGAAGTAAAAGATAAAAAAAGAGCCTGGTGTTTTCACAAATCCTTTCAATTTCCAGTGTGCTTTTCCAGATGTGTTTGTGGGGATTGCACCATGAACCATGCTGAGAAAAGCAGATCATAGAATAAGGACAAAGAATCCCACTATGCACAAAGGAGTCAGAAGACAGGAGGCTGCAGTGACTTGGCAGGTCATTCCCCAAGCACCCTGCCTCGCCTGATAAGAATACCTTTGACAGGGGCTGATGCTGTTCTTGGTGCACCTCTGTGCTTGCCACAGAATCGCTGGGGTTTGGGAAAGGAATGATAAGGAACACAATGAATAACTAACAAAGCTCCTTTGACGAATGCAGTCATTTGCATTACAGCACAAAATAGCTTTGTTCCTGATGGGAGAGTGGCATACCTAGCCACAAATATTATTTGTGTCCTTCGCTGACATATAAGGGCAGTAGTAGACAGAGTGAGTGTTTGGTGGGTGGGAAGTTTTCATTCTTTACATCATAACTGTGCCAAAAATGTTGACCCAGCAAAGAATTTTTTAGATGTTATTGAGCTCAAAAACGAATGAGGTGTTTTGGTTTAAGGGAAAATATTTTTAATAATAATATACTTTCAAAAACCATTATAGTTGAAATTAATATCTCATATGGCCTTTATATAACAGTGTTAAAGGATGAATCACAGTTGAACTGTCTGCCTCAGTGCTACAAAAATGCTATTTTAACTCATTTTCTTTCCCTATCCTATTCAATAGGACAAAACAGATGGAGGTTTTGAGTGTATGAGGTTGAACGTAAGGGAATTTCTGGGTTGTAAACTATTTCAGAGGAAGCAATTGGATATATTTGTCACTTTCAGGTGATGTAGCCATTTGCCCAGAACACAGCAGAGATTATTGAATTTATCCACTCTTGGGTTACCACAAACTAGAAAATAGAAGATTGTGACCCAGAGCAGTTACCAGCCATATCTTCATCCCTTGTCTGGATCTGCTGCATGGTGATGACTGGTGACTCCCAATTCATAATGCAGAATGCCCCAGGGACTCAGCACTTGCTGGCCAAGTAAAAGCTAATATAAAGTGAGAAATCACTTATTCCACAAATCACTCCTAATTCATCATATGTTCCCCTTTTTTGTTGGTAAATTAGTTGCTATTCTCACTGAAAGTTTCTTTGCTCCTTTAAATTGCTTAAGTAGCATATACCTTCTGTAACCTTTGATATTCTAACATTCACTCAACAAACATATAGTGAACATCTAAGTGCCAAGCATTACATTTCATCAATGGAAAAATACAAATTTCTCCTTTAATAGAGGAGGAAACAGTATATATGTATATATATTTGCAATGGACCATACTTTGATACTTCATGTGCACCATGAGAGCACAGAGAAGAAAGGGACAATTTCAGAGAAATTGCAGCTCATCTCCAGAAATGTGAAAACCAAAAATGAGTCAGTGAATATTTAGAAAGACTTCCTAACTTAATCATCTATCCCTTGGACAGAGTGATTGAATCATATAAACTATTCAGAAAAATCATTCATGGAGACATGTGGACATTAGAAGGAAACTTTCTCACCCATAGGAAATGAGGGAACTTTTCTTTTTAAAATACTCCAGAGTATTGCTGCCCTGTGTGCACTAAGCCCCAAAACAGTTGCATATGAACTAATTCAACATCAAGGACAGACATTCTTGACTGAACTTTAACTAAAAGGGAAACTACCAGAAAAACTAAAATATCAATTTCCTCTGCTAAAAATATATCTTCTTTGCTCACTGCCATTTTTCCACTGCAGATATATATTCTTAAATAATAGACACACTTTCCCAAATAAATTCTTTTTCTGCTGCTTCCTTTTGAGTTGTAAGAACTATGATTAAATTTTAAACTTTCTGGGTCTTCCCCCCCACATACATAAATGTAACATATACTTACCAGAATGTAACCTTTGCATAAATGTATAGCATACAAACTGAATGTATAGCAGACAAACTAAATGTATTCCATAATCTCTTTTTCCCTCATCTACAGTGACTAATTAGAAGCAATCAGAATCAATTCTATCACAAACCATCTAGTAAACCTCTTTTTGCTCCCTTTTGGTTTTTGCCTTCAAGTTTTGTTACTTAAATCATTCAACCTTTCCCCTAGTCATAGCCATCTTTTTCTCAGTTACTTTGTGGTACTAGTTTCCCTGAATATTACAACAAAGGAATACTAGGTGAAGAAGTACTTCTCTTTAGAATTAGGGGCAGTGTTTAGAAAACTGACTTTTCTTCTAAGTATTTAACTAACATCGTTTTGCCTGAATAGCCAGCTAAAGATTAATGTCTTTGAAATGTGAACTAAAAATGCCACCTGGCAAATCAGTAAACAAAGGATGCTGCAGCCATCAAGCCATCGCATTACAGCCAACCCGATGGTGAAGTCTGAGGGAACTCAGGATGGAGGCAGGATTTGCCCCCATCTAGCAGTCAGCCACTGCAGTCACCCCCGGCAGTGCACCCTGAGGAGACTCAGGGTAAGAAGCACAGGATACTGGCCCCAGAGGGCTGAAGTGCAGATCAAAGAAATGATTTCAGTGAGCCCAGACTTTGCATCTTCCCATATATAGAAAAGCGTTAAATTCCTCAACCTGAGATGGTTTTCTTTAACTGACAATAATCTTTTGATGTTCTGACTACCTGGTCTTTTGTGGCAGAAATTCCTGTATATACTGGTTCCCCCCAACCCTTGCTCTTTGGAGCAGTCTCTCAGTTATCTGAGATGCTGTGTACCAGGCTTAAGTCCTCAGTTTTGTCCACTAAATAAAATATAACTCTCAACTAACTTTTAGGTCATGCATTTTTTTCAGTCGACAGAAGAAAAGTATGCCTAGAATAGTTGAGAAATTACAAAAGGAATACTATAATTAGTGAAAAATCTATTAACCAAATGTATAAAATCAAAGAATATCAACTTACTTTGTTGATAGTTGGCTTAATTGATGTGCATCTTACTCTATATGTGCATAATTATTTTCTAAATTCCAACTTGGCTGTAAGTGAAAAATAAACAGAATTAAGTGATTTGTATCATTGTGTTCCCTTTACTAAGTAGACTCTGCAATTGTTTTTGAAAAATTGCTGCCTAAATTGAATTTTTTTTCTTTTTCCTACACATTAATCAAACCAGATCCATTTTTTGCTGCTCTTAGGGTATCTGCCAATTCTTGTGTGCCACAGACTGAAAAATCAGATAAAAAGCTTGCCAAGCTATTTTCTAAAATAAGAGTAGACTCAGAATTAGATCTTATAGATTCCCTTTTGCATTATTGCATCACTTGGTACTAGGAGGTTTTGACATTTGACTACTTGAAGGCCTTTATAGATTTATTTCTGGGTCTCTAGTGAGCTTTGTTTAGATGAATTTGCCAGAAAATTTCCAAATTCCTTTTAGATTTTTGGCCACAATTGAAATCTCTACCTACAACATTTCACCAAGGGACATAAATAAATCATCCTCACTCTTAATACATTTGTGATAGTGGTGATAAGAAAGGTCAAAACTCTCCTTATAAAGAGACTCTGCAGGAGAGAAAGAAAATTAACTTGGGACTGGTCACTCTCTTGTATTGGCGGGACCTTCGTCCATGGGATTCAGGGGCTCAGGCTCCTTCCATTCTGTGTCTCTGTCATCCCCTGTGGCTTCAGAATCCTCTACTTCCGGCCAGCAGAAAGGGAAAAGGCAGAGAGTAGAAAACCCCAACCACTTCTTAAAAAAAGTCCTGATGAGAAATGATATAGATCTCTTCTGCTCTTACCCTTTTGGCAAGAGCAAGCCATATGGCCACACCTGGACACCAGGGGAGAGTCAGGAAATACAGACTCTGGCTCAGCAGCAGCTGCAACCACACCCCCCGCTGGGACAGCATGACTTTATGGTAGATAAGCAGCCACCTCAGCTAGCAGCTGGGAAGATGAGGGAAGATGCACAAATAGATAAGAATATGCATATACACAGATAAAATCATCTAGCTCCACCAATGTGCAAATTACCTTCCTAACGACACTCCCGATCGAGTTAATCATGTGCTGTGAATATTGTTTTCAGTGACAGTGGTGGTTTGAAATGCTCCCTCTCCTCCCCAAAAAGTTGCACATGCAGAACTACAGTGACAAAAAATTGTCTTAGTGACAAAGTGTATCCCATGGCAGCCTGTATTAAACAACTCAAATGTTGTTAAAATATAAAAAATTGCCAAAGAATAAGAGTAATTTTTTAAACCCATGCCATGTTCTTTTTCTTCTCACTTTTGCTGAAGTTATTTAAATATGTTTCATTGGTTTATTTGGTTCAGCTATTTACTGTCACATCTAACAAGTGATGTCAAGGAGAAATGTGAAACTCAGTTTCTACAGTATATTATTTCTGATGCTATATCTGTAGGGTAGCTTAATTTAGCTTTAAAAAAAAAAGGATTTATTCTTTACTTTGGCAAAGAGGAGGATTTATCTTTTGGTTTGTCCTTTGAATCATTCCCCTTTAGATAATAGGTATTTAATAAATATTTGATGAATTTAAATAGGCTTTAAATGATGTTGATCATGATGATTATGATGACTTTTATATAGAAACTCAGAGACAGTTGTATGTATTAATGAATGCAGGTTGAAATTGTTTTAGCTCTTATGATGTTCTGTATCATAGTCATAATCTTCGTTATTATGATTGTTATAGAGTGATGATTATAAACATGTCATTGATAAGATATGCCAAGAGTATACTTCATTTATTAGAGAATGTTCTGCTTTTATAAAAATTTCTTTATAGAGGTCAATTTGCTTTTTTAAGAATATATTTTAATACTTAAGATTCCCTTTGAGCATAATTAATTGTATTTCTAACAAATGTTAATATAATTGATAAGTGACAAATGATATCATCAATATGTCAGTTCAAGTAATAAAATGTACATACATTTAACAACTATTATTCTGTTAAACTTATTAAAAACATCCAATTTTCTTTAAGATATCTCATATCACACAGCACTATTTGTTGATCACCTGTGACAAAAGATGTTAGATACACTTTCCTGGATAGATATCTTTGCTAGGGCACATCTTACCTCCTCAGGAATATTAAAAAGTAATTCATTTTCTTCGAAATACTTTGAAAAGTATTCTAGGCTCATTGCCTCCATTTTAAAAAAAAATTTTATTGAAATATAGTTGAATTACAATGTTGTGTTAGCTTCAAGTGTACAGCAAAGTGATTCAGTTATACATATATATATATATATATATATATATATATATATATACACATATATTCTCTTTTGACATTCTCTTTCATTACAGGTTATTACAAGATATTGAGTATAGCTCCCTGTGCAATACAGTAGGTCCTTGCTGGTTATCTATTTTATATATATTAGTGTGTATATTTTAATCCCAAACTCCTAATTTACCCCTCCTCCACTTCCCCTTTGGTAACCATAAGTTTCTTTTCTATGTCTGTGAGTCTATTTCTGTTTTGTAAATGAGTTCATTTGTGTCATTTTTTTAGATTCCACATATAAGTGACATCATATGATGTTTGTCTTTGTCTGGTTTGCTTCACTTGGTATGATAAGCTCTAGGTCTCCTTTTTACCATGATTTATGTTAAGATAGCATTAGCTAAGATTATTGAGTTTTTACTAAGTACCAAGTGTCATTCTAAGAGTTTGAAGCATATCAACTCACTTGGTCTTCCTGATAGATGTATGAGATTGGTAGTAATATTATTTCCATTTTAACAGTGAGGAAGCTGAAGCATAGAATACTTAAATAACTTGCCCACAGTCATCATACCGCTAACTAGAGGAGTAGGATTTGAACCCACGAAGCTGAACAACAGAGAATTTGCTCTGAGCCACACTGAAGCTGCTTCTCTACTAACAACAACCAAAATATTGATTTTGCGGTACTTTTAACAGAATAGTTTTTGCAATGTATCTAAGTAAGCCTGATATCACTGAGCAGCCAATAATCGAATGGAATGCATATGTAGTTCATTACTACATTTAAAAGACAAATTATAGTAACCATTATTTCTCTTGATTTGAAAAATATTTTGATTTTAGAACATTCTCATAACAGGTAATATTTGAGGAAAGGGAAAAAAGTTGAGTGTTATTTTAATCTGCCTTATAAGTTAACTAAAATGACAGAGTTTTGGGTTTTTTTCAGTAAAGTAACCTGGAAAACACTAAAAATGTTTTCAATTGAACCACATGAAATTGCCATTTTGAGGGTAAAGAAGGGTCACATATTGGCAGTTCTATAAGATTCAAGCTATTGCCAACTGAATACCACAGGTATTTGTTAAAGAGTAGGTCAGAAATTATGATGGGGGGCTTCCCTGGTTGCGCAGTGGTTGAGAGTCCGCCTGCCGATGCAGGGGACACGGGTTCGTGCCCCGGTCTGAGAAGATCCCACATGCCGCGGAGCGGCTGGGCCCGTGAGCCATGGCCGCTGAGCCTGCGCGTCTGGAGCCTGTGCTCCGCAACGGGAGAGGCCACAACAGTGAGAGGCCCGCGTACCGCAAAAAAAAAAAAAAAAAAAAGAAAGAAATTATGATAGGGAGGTGAAAGGATTCAAAAGGAGTAAGACATGGTCTTCACGAGGGCTTATGATGCGAGTATAGGAAAAAGACACACACACCTGTAAATGTATGATGCCCCTCGGGGGATCTTACAGAGTGAAGTCGTGTCCAGATGCTAACTCAGAGAGTTTTCTCCGTAAAACCAATAGATGCACAAGGGCAGGATTGAGCACCCAGGCTTTCAAAAAGGGCACAGCGACTTCACTGTACCTCCGACGGACACGTTGAATGCGCTTGCCTAACTTCAGTAACTTCTGCCTGTGGGCCCTGCAGGAACTGTACACACTCTGATCTTTCATCCAGATTTAGGCTTGCACTCCAGCTAAAGTCTGTAGTTATATACTTACCTTCTCCAGGCCAGGTACCTGCACCCACCCCAATCCCCAGACACTATGCCTGCCTCCAGCATCTGACTTTTGTCTCTATCATTCAGGGGAGTGAGCTCCCATGTCCATGCTGATACCCTGATAGGGCTCAACCTGCTCCGTGGCCAACTTATTAATGTTACATAATAAAGTCCTTCAAAGTGACCAAAACAGGATTGTAATTTGAAGGAGAGACAATCTTTGAGAATCAGGGTATCTAGAGAAAACTTCACTGACATGGGTAAGCCTTGAATGGAAATTTGAACAACAGAATTTGGATGAATGCAAAAGTAAAAGGCTATTCAGGCTGTGGAAACAGTGGAGTGAAAAGAACAACACAGAGGGCCCATGGCTTGTGGAGGAGATGAGGAATCATCCAGTGAGGGTGAAGATTTCATGTAGTTAGAGATAAGAAAGATGAATTAAAACAGTTTGTGTCGAGTCCTCAGTGTTGGACTGAAGGCCTGGAGTCACAACCAGTAATAGCCACCATGTACTGAGCACCTACTGTGTGCCAGGTACTGATACCTTCTATTTTAGCAGATTAGAGAAATCAAAGATCAGCTAAACAGATAAGAAGCTGAGATCCAGAGAGGGGGTGTTATCAAAGGCTAAATTTTTAAATAACTTTTAATCACTCTTAAAGCAATTACTATTTAACAAGTTCAGATCTAAGTGCTTAACAAAAATTAAATCATTTAAACTGCACAGGAACCCAGTGAAGCTAGTACTATTATCATTATTCTCATCTTGTAACAGAGTTAAATGAGGTGCCCAGGGGTTACCTAACTCGCTCAAGGTCTTACAGTTTATAAATGGTGGAGCCAGGGCTCAAACACAGGAAGCCTTGCTGATTCAGGATCTGTGCTCTTACATGCTCTTTTTTTAGGAAAAAAAAAGGAAGCGGGGAAGCAGCAGGGCACTAAAAGGTTTTAAGCAGGATAATTACATAACAAGTGGCATGTAAGTATTCTTAGATACGTAACTGGGAGGTCAGGTGGAAGATTATATCTACATTTTTAAAAATAGATTTATTTATTGTTTATTTATTTTGGCTGCTCCGGGTCTTAGTTACGGTGCATGGGTTCTTCGTTGCAACATGCGAGCTCTTAATTGCATGTGGGATCTAGTTCCCTGACCAGGGATCAAACCCAGGCCCCCTGCAATGGGAGCGTGGAGTCTTAGCCACTGGACCACCAGGGAAGTCCCTATATCTATAATTTTAAACTGAGATAATTGAGGCCTGGATTACAGCAGGGTTGTGAGGGCAGAAAGAGAAAAAATATGAGATATTATGCAGGCAGAATCAAGCAGATGTGGGAACTAATTAGATATGAAAGGTAAGTGTGAAGGAGTGAATTATGAGGATGTACACCTGACTAGCAAGAATTATGATACAATGATCTGAAAAAGGAAAAAGTTGCAAGAAATATTTTGAGACAGATTTTGTGTCTGGGCTGGAAAATACAAGAGGAAATATCCAGTAAATGTTTGCAGATAGATACCTGGAGTTCCCATTTTATATGGGATATACTCATGTCATATTCAATACCATGTTTCTGTATCTTTTTCTCCTGCCTAAAAGGAATTTCCAGGCCTCATGCCTTTGAATCCTCAATGCCAAGCGCTGGACCTGGAAACATAGTAGATGCTCAAAAAAATATGATTGAATGAATAACAATTGCCCAGATAATAATAATAGCTGCAGTCTTGTGTCTCTAAAAAAATTGTAACGAAATGAGAACCAGATGTCAATTTTCTTTCTTCTGGAGATTATGGTTGCAGCTCTCTTTTCTTAATAGAATCAAAACTGGCAATCTGTGATACTGTAGAGTAAAATTTATTACCAGATGTTTAACAAAATATTACCTTAGAATTCTCTTAATGGTTTACTAGTTGGAATCAATACATGTCTATTACTTTTGTGTCTTTAATTATGTTTATCTAGAGTACTTGATTGCCAGACTGTAAGTGGTGTGGAGAAGCAAATTCTTTGCAGCTCTAAATGATATTGTAGTAAATTTTCATAAGAACATTCAGGTACTGAGAGTGACTTTTATTTTTTGATTATAAATAATAATGCATTTGCCACTATGACCTTCTGAATCTAAAACCATCCTGAAAAGCAGACTGATGGCACAGTATTCGCAGTTCAAATTTTAGGGGGGTTTCTTTATACATAATATCATGAAAGGTATGATTCTTCTCCTATGCTTATAATGTTTGAGATGCATCAGGAACCTGGAGTTCTTGCCTGATGTCTTGAACTGAATACTTACAGAGCGCTTTCTCCTTATTCCTGTCTCTCTCTTCTCCCTCTGTTTTCTTCGTTTGGCCTCTAGGAATATATGTTGTCTATACCATTCATTTGCTGCATGCTACTTGGTATTTTAAGCTATACTTTCATGCATAGAGAATTTCAGTTCCTTGAGGATGTTGTGTTTCAAGCTTCCAAGGATTCCCCTTAGCACCTGCAACCCCCCATACACACCACAAGCCTGTGTGTGCAGAGCATGGCCAAATGCCGATTATGGCTGACAGCCTTTTGTGATCCCATATCTCAGAAATAGTCTTTTAGTATCTCCTATAAATCCAATATTTTTCTATAATTATTATGATCATGAAAACATTATACGTGAAGAAGGAAATAAGATAGTGAAATAAAAATTACCTGTAGAAATGTGGTTGTAAAATGAAGCCAGTCTTTTTAGGGGTTGGTCCAACACAATTTCTATGCCTCATTTGTTTCTCTTTCCTAGGTTGACTTCAAATTTGTAATAGCTGTTGTGCTTCACAAAATTGATGGAAACCATTCATTTTCATAGTATGTATGCATTGCTAAAGAACCATCATAGCAAACCAGGAGTAGAATTACAATTAGAAATTAAAATTAGGAAGTTCGAATCTCATTTTTATTCCAAGTTTTTAGATGAGACCCCAAATGAACTAGTGGTTAAGTGTCACTCATTATAAAAACTTAATTAGGGGACCACTCAAATCTGAAACAGATGACCCTTTTACTTAATTATTGCTTCACCCACTTGGTCCTCTTCTATTGTTTGTTTTCCCCAGGCAGAAAGACCTATACTGCCTGCCCTTCAGACTACTGCTTCCCCAAGGACACCCAGAAACCTTTGGTGTACTCAAAGAGCTCTGTTTGTTTTATTTATAAAAAGCTCCTCTTATTCGGGTGTTTCACTCTTACAGGAAGGTGGCACCTTGTTGACCTCTCTGATAGCAAAGGGAAATTGACAAGCCTGAGCACCTAGTGTCCTCAACTACCTGCTAATGGTTGTGGTGCCCAGGCCTGCCTGGCAGCCTCGATCTCCAATTAAGCCTCTGTGGAAGCTAGGAAGCAGGCCTCTTAATTGGGAAGCTGAAGATACAAGGCAGGTTACAATTTCTGCCAAGACATGTTTCAGGCAGGCCAAGCTTCCTTCCTTCATCCTCATTCTTGCGTTTATATTTTGTTACCCTGCAGGACCCCTGCCCAGCCCACACTGCAAGGCATGGAGGTTATTTGGTGAACAATCCGAATACACAAAAGTCATTTTGCATGAGGAACTTTGAGCTCTATAAATAACCGCCCAGTGAACCAGGATCTGTGACGAATTTAGTCCTAATTGCACATTTTTCTCACCCTGCCCCCCACCTCCCATTAAGATATATTGTCTAGGACACATGCAAGAGATCTGTTTGCAGCTATCTTTTACATAGAACTGATTGTTTAATTGCAGATTAAAGATTAATGCAAGTATAATGATTCCAGGAGGACACTTCAGACAAAAGCATCCTGCATCAGGCTGCTTGCCTCCATTTTTCAATTTGACCATAAATTTGGCTGGGAATTAAATAGTAAGTAGCCGTGATTGCAACTCTGGTCTCTGAAGGCACTCACGGGAATGAAAATAAATGAACAGGCTCTCACACAAAGCATGTTTCATTATGGTCATTAGTGGGCAGATTCTCAGCAGTACTGAAGGTGAAATTGTCTAGCAGAGATGTTGGCACATGTCTGTTAAGAATAGCTGAGTCTTTATCTTTATTCCTAGACGCAGACGTAGAGAATGGACTTGAAGACACGGGGAAGGGGAAGGGGAAGGGGAAGCTGGGACGAAGTGAGAGAGTGGCATGGACGTATATACACTACCAAATGTAAAATAGGTAGCTAGTGGGAAGCAGCCGCATAGCACAGGGAGATCAGCTCAGTGCTTTGTGACCACCTAGAGGGGTGGGATAGGGAGGGTGGGAGGGAGATGCAAGAGGGATGGGATATGGTGTTGTATGTATACATATAGCTGATTCATTTTGTTATACAGCAGAAACTAACATACCATTGTAAAGCAACTATACTCCAATACAGATATTTAAAAAAAAAAAGAATAGCTGAAAAGTATGGTAAAAGGTATGGAAGTGGGCTTGGTTGGAGAGGCATTGCAGCATACGTTTTGAATTTTAATTCCTTTTGTTTATTATTATTGTTTAAAAAATTTTAGGCATCAGGTTTTATGCTACAGAATCACATAAATGTAAACGTATTTCATACAGGTTCAGCATTGGCATGGTGTAGAATATGAATATAAGTATAAATGAGGGTTAGTTGCTAAATATACCAACTCTGCATCAAACAGCCAAATAAAACATGTTAGTGATAAATGGGACATCATGAAAAGCCCCCAGGGACTTTTACCATATTCGTGATAATGATTTTGATTGAGAAATGCTTATCTTTGAATTGCTCTTGTGTTTTTCAAGTAAGAGAGGGTTTTTCCTTAAACCTTTGGCTTTGTGACATGTTGGCCCTCCATTGTGAGCATGAGATTAAATTTACTTCATCATTTTATTCTCTTGCTTATCAGTGAGCAAATTAACCTACATGATTATAAATAAGAGGACAAATCTGGCTGCTCTGGTCTTTTTTTCTTTACCACTGGTTTTATGCCCCCAAATAAGATATTTCATCCACAGGTACCTTGAATGTTATTACACTAATAAATATGTTAATTTAAAGAGCCCTACACATACTCTAGCTTATTTAAGTTATGTTGTTATTTGGGAATCTGGTTTTTACTCTTTACAAAAGAATAAAAGTCCAGAGGCTATTCCTATTATGATATATTAATGCATTTTCAAACATTCTCACCTGTTGATAATTTATATGAAAGACATAAACTAGTCTGACAAGACACACACTTTCCTTCATGTTCTCCACAGACTTATGGAAAACCTATGATTGAACAAATACAACTGTATTAAGAATAATGACCCAATAATAATTGGGTCAAAAAATCTAAAATGTTGTATAATCAAAATGAGTTTGTTCTCTTATATAATAAACACACACACACACAGAGTTTCTTACCATTGATGATATCTAGGGAGCTCTCCTGGGAAAAATTGATGGAGCTATGCTAAAGCTTGATAAACTTTTTGTTAAAACCATATAGCCTCAGAAACACAGTTCAGTGCCAAGGCTTAGTTATTAGTAGTGATGTTCCAAGTCAGAATTCTAAGGGAAGATACTAGTGTTTTTAGTTTCTAATGAGTTAAGAAATAAGGACCAAAGTAATACCTACCTCCCTTCCCAAAATAAAATCAAGCAGTTCTAAAAAAAAGTTTTGTTTCTGTTATGAATTCCATTCAAATATTTAACATCACAATTGACATGAAGATTTCAGGATAAGAAATAATGACTTTTACCAATGGCATATTAATGAGATACAATGAGGACACTGGCAGATGAAAAGAATGTGATTACATCCTGACTTGAACATGGGTATATATTTTCAACTGATACACAGAAGGAAAATCTGACCTCCTCTTGAGACTGGGGCAGTATTGATTTATCAGGAAACTAAAGTAGATGACACAATATTTTTTCTTTTTTTTTTTTACAGTCTAATAGATCAGTGAATATAGTTATGATAGTATTATGATAATATATAACTATCCACTTTAACTTGGTTCCATTATCATTTCAAAATTCTTATATGGCTGAGAGAATGATTGAGTAACTCCTCATGTGCACGAGATTATTTTATGAAAGAGGTTAACTAGCTGCTCACCATTTTCACTGAACAGTGAGCAGGAAGAAATAGTTTCAACTGAAGTAGCAGGTCCCTAAGTTGCATGGGAATCATGATCATTGACATTATCCTATCATCTGTCCAGAGCCTCCCTACACATGAGTTCTTGCTGGACACAGAGAAGAATGCCTCCTGTCTGGAAAGGTGGTTAGATGTAACAAAGGCATGACAAAAGAAATTCTGGAACAGCCATTTGTATAGATCTCTTTAAAGAAACGTAGATAGATATGTCCCTTTGTTCAAGATATCAATAACAATTTTACATTTAAAAAAATGAGGGCTTCCCTGGTAGCGCAGTGGTTGAGAGTCCACCTGCTAATGCAGGGGACACGGGTTTGTGCCCCGGTCCGGGAAGATCCCACATGCCGCAGAGCGGCTGGGCCCGTGAGCCATGGCCGCTGAGCGTGCGCGTCTGGAGCCTGCGCTCCGCAACGGGAGAGACCACAACAGTGAGAGGCCCGCGTACTGCAAAAAATAATAATAATAATAATTAAAAATATAAAATAAAATAAATGAGAAATTGTGAGAAACGTGGAAATCAACATATGCACATATTAAAATACTTTTTCTATCCTTAAAACCATTCATTTGATCCACCTGACTGTTTATCTACTCTGAATAACTCTTCTATTAAATGTGAGTGAACAATACTGGTCCATTACTTTGTAAAACTAGATCAAATGAATAATTTCCATGAACCAAAATGGTTTGTCTCTTGGGACCATGAAGTTCTTTGCATGTTTCAAGTCTGTATGTTTCATGCTTATGATATATTGGTACAGGAACTTTTCTTCTCTAAATTACCTATTGTGATTAGAAGGTTTGAATATGTCAGCAGTTTCTTCTCTACTCACAACAGCCATCTCCTTCACCAGCCACCTGTTGAGAGAGCAGCTGGCCTATTTATTGCCTCAGTGGCCTTGGTGTTCTTCCGAGGTGAGGCCAGTTTATCAACCCCATCCAAGCTTTGATACTGTTCACAAGACATGTGTGGCTGACATTAGCTCACTGCTAAGTCACCAGATGGCTGGGATATTTTCCACAGTCAAGTTAAGTTGGAACTGAGATTTGGATTTCTTGGTAAAGAATTCCTTCCCCTTTGTTTTATGTATGCTTATTGTACTAAGAATATAGATTTTCAATGGCTTAAGAGATCTTGCTGAGATTTTGATCTTTTTGAGACTTATTCTAGATTGAATATCAAAACATAACATGCTATGAAGATATAAAGTTGTTAGTAGTAGGTTTTACTTCTCATTCCAGAAATAACCAGAAACCTTCTGTGGGAAGGTTTCTACTGTGTTTGTACCTCTGTACCTCTGCACAATGTAGCTTTAATGAAGGTAATAAACAAAAACAAACTTACAGAAACATCACTGCTATCTAAGTGTTTCCCAGTGTCAGGCTCAATTACCAAATAGAAGCTCTTATATAAATATTTTATAATTTTTTAACTCTTCCCCTAGAAGATATTCTTTTCAGATATTCGGCACAGAGCAAGATAAAGGAGAAGAAATAGAAAGGGACAATCTGATCAACTCCAGTGAGAGCTCTATGTGGGCACTACTGATATTGTGTAGAATGGGGGACAGATAAAATTTCAACAGGGGGTAAAATGGAGAAGATAAGAGATTTCAAAACATGACTAAATAGTTATTGTATTTGATAGACTGAGAAGCCTCATGATGTCAGGCAAATAAAATATAAAAACAAGAACAAAATCTTAAATTACAGATAGTATTTTTCTAATAAGCCATATTTCAGAATTATCTCCATTTTGTTCCTCATTGTGTAAATAAGGTGAGCTGCACATAAAGAAGTATGTGGTGGTGAAAGAATGCAGCCAAGCACATGTACCCCCAAAATATCTATCCCACGACTTCCCATAATGCCTCATATTTCCACCATGGCAGTTGTTCTCCTGTGAGCTAAGTCATGATCTGTTAGTTCCTACCAATGTCACCCATCAAAACACCTCTAGTCATCTGTTCATTTCTCCTCCACTCTAACCACCCATATTTAGACATTCAGCTCAACAGCTAGGTTCTCTAACCCTCAGATTCTCTTCCTGCCAAGGTAGCCTATAGAGTACTGCCAAGTTAAACTTCCTCAAGCATGAAGAAAGTTACTCATTTTACTCAAAACCATATTACCTACACAACCAAGTCCAACTCATTAACTTGGTGTTTAAACCATCGCGATCTGCTGCTTGCGACCTCTCCCTGTTCATCTACATGAAAACTTGAGTCTGGTAAATTGGCCTTATCATATCAAAAATCTTCCATCTTGTGTGCCATTGATCCAGCATCTTCCCTTATCTTTTCCTTTATTTTCCATTTGAAAGCATTCTCCTTAAAGCCTCCTTTAAAACAAGCTCAAACCCAAGGCTTCCACAAACTTTTCCCTGGTCATCAGTAATCCCGAGACTTAAGTTCCATAGCACTGATCGTTTGCATCAATAATGTAGCACTTTTTTTATTTATCATTTTTATGTACACACCCTATCTCTCCAAGTAAATTAAGAGCCTCTCCAGGACAGAAACCATTTTTATTCATTTTTTATTTTTTTAACATATTTCTTGAGTATAATTACTTTACAATAGTGTGTCAATTTCTGCTTTATAACAAAGTGAATCAGCTATACCTATACATATATCCCCATCTCTTCTCCCTCTTGCGTCTCCCTCCCACTCTCCCTATCCCACCCCTCTAGGTGGTCACAGAGTACCCAGCTGATCTCTCTGTGCTATGCAGCTGCTTACTACTAGCTATCTATTTTAATATGGTAGTATATATAAGTCCATGCCACTCTCTTACTTGGTCCCAGCTTACCCTTCCCCGTCCCTGTGTCCTCAAGTCCATTCTCTACATCTGCATCTTTATTCCTGTCCTGCCCTTAGGTTTCTCAGAACCTTTTTTTTAGATTCTATATAAATGTGTTAGCATATGGTATTTGTTTTTGTCTTTCTGACTTACTTCACTCTGTATGACACACTCTAGGTCCATCCACCTCACTACAAATAACTCAATTTCGTTTCTTTTAATGGCTGAATAATATTCTGTTGTATATATGTGCCACATCTTCTTTATCCATTCATCTGTCGATGGACACTTAGGTTGCTTCCATGTCCTGGCTATTGTAAATAGAGCTGCAATGAACATTGTGGTACATGACTTTTTTTGAATTATGGTTTTCTCAGGGAATATGCCCAGTAGTGAGATTTCTGGATCGTATGGTAGTTCTACGTTTAGTTTTTTAAGGAACCTCCATACTGTTCTCCATAGTGGCTGTATCAATTTACATTCCCACCACCAGTGCAAGAGTGTTCCCTTTTCTCCACACACTCTCCAGCATTTATTGTTTCTAGATTTTTTGATTCTGGCCATTCTGACTGGTATGAGGTGATACCTCATTGTAGTTTTGATTTGCATTTCTCTAATGATTAATGACGTTGAGCATCCTTTCATGTGTTTGTTGGCAGTCTGTATATCTTCTTTGGAGAAATGTCTATTTAGGTCTTCTGCCCATTTTTGAATTGGGTTGTTTGTTTTTTTGATATTGAGCTGCCTGAGCTGCTTGTAAATTTTGGAGATTAATCCTTTGTAAGTTGCTTCATTTGAAAATATTTTCTCCCATTCTGAGGGTTGTCTTTTCATCTGGTTTATGGTATCCTTTGCTGTGCAAAAGCTTTTAAATTTCATTAGGTCCCATTTGTTTATTTTTGTTTTTATTTCCATTTCTCTAGGAGGCAGGTCAAAAAGGATCTTGCTGTGATTTATGTCATAAAATGTTCTGCCTATGTTTTCCTCTAAGAGTTTTATAGTATCTGGATTTACATTTCAGTCTTTAACCCATTTTGAAGTTTTTTTGTGTGTATAGTGTTAAGGAGTGTTCTAATTTCATTCTTTTACATGTGGCTGTCCAGTTTTCCCAGCACCACTTACTGACGAGTCTGTCTTTTCTCCATTGTATATTCTTGCCTCCTTTATCAAAAATAAGGTGACCACTTGTGCGTGGGTTTATCTCTGAGCTTTCTATCCTGTTTCATTGATCTATATTTCTGTTTTTGTGCCAGTACCATATTGTCTTGATTACTGTAGCTTTGTAGTGTAGTCTGAAGTCAGGGAGCCTGATTCCTCCAGCTCCGTTTTCCTTTCTCAAGATTGCTTTGCCTATTTGGGGTCTTTTGTGTTTCCACACAAATTATGACATTTTTTGTTCTAGTTCTGTGAAAAAGCCATTGGTAGTTTGATCAGGATTGCATTGAATCTGTAGATTACTTTGGGTAGTATAGTCATTTTCACAGTGTTGATTCTTCCAAGCCAAGAACATGGCATATCTCTGCATCTGTTTGTATCATCTCTGATTTCTTTCATCAGTGTCTTATAGTTTTCTGCATGCAGGTCTTTTGTCTCCTTAGGTAGGTTTATTCCTAGGTATTTTATTCTTTTTTGCAGTGGTAAATGGGAGTGCTTCCTTAATTTCTCTTTCAGATTTTTCATCATTAGTGTATAGGAATGCAAGCGATTTCTGTGCATTAAGTTTTTTATCCTGCTACTTTACCAAATTCATTGATTAGCTCAGTAGTTTTCTGGTAGCATCTTTAGCATTCTCTATGTATAGTATCATGTCATCTGCAAAGAGATGACATGATAATTCTTCGATTTTTCCAGTTAGGAATCCTTTTATTTCTTTTTCTTCTCTGATTGCTGTGGCTAAAACTTCCAAAACTATATTGAATAATAGTGGTGAGAGTGGACAACCTTGTCTTTTTCCTGGTTCTAGAGGAAATGGTTTCAGTTTTTCATCATTGAGAACGATGTTGGCTGTGGATATGTCATATATGGCCTTTATTATGTTGAGGCAAGTTCCCTCTATGCCTACTTTCTGGAGGGTTTTAATCATAAATGCGGGTTGAATTTTGTCAAAAGCTTTTTCTGCACCTATTGAGATGATCATATGGTTTTTCTCCTTCTGTATGTTAATATGGTTTATCACATTGTTTGATTTTGCATGTATTGAAGAATCCTTGCATTCCTGTGTTAAACCACACTTGATCATTGTGTATCATCCTTTTAATGTGCTTTTGGATTCTTTTTGCTAGTATTTTGTTGAGGATTCTTGCATCTATGTTCATCAGTGATATTGGCCTGTAGTTTTCTTTCTTTGTGACATCTTTGGGTTTGGTATCAGGGTGATGGTGGCCTCATAGAATGAGTTTGGGAGTGTTTCTCCCTCTAGTATATTTGGGAAGAGTTTGAGAAGGATAGGTGTTAGCTCTCTAAACGTTTGATAAAATTCACCTGTGAAGCCATCTGGTCCTGGGCTTTTATTTGTTGGAAGATTTTTTTTTTTTTTTTTTTTTTTTTTGCAGTACACAGGCCTCTCACTGTTGTGGCCTCTCCTGTTGCAGAGCACCATCTCCTGACGCGCAGGCTGAGTGGCCATGGCTCACGGGCCCAGCCACTCCGCGGCATGCGGGATCTTCCTGTACCGGGGCACAAACCCGTGCCCCCTGCATTGGCAGGCGGACTCTCAACAACTGCGCTACCAGGGAAGCCCAGTTGGAAGATTTTTAATCACAGTTTCAATTTCAGTGCTTGTGATTGGTCTCTTTATATTTTCTATTTCTCCCTTGTTCAGTCTCAGAAGGTTGTGCTTTTCTAAGAATGTGTCCATTTCTTCCAGGTTGTCCATTTTATTGGCGTAGAGTTGCTTGTAGTAATCTCTCATGATCCTTTGTATTTCTGCAGTGTCAGTTGTTACTTCTCCTTTTTTATTTCTAATTCTATTGATTTGAGTCTTCTCCCTTTTTTTCTTGATGAGTCTGGCTAAGGGTTTTTCAATTTTGTTTATCTTCTCAAAGAGGCAGCTTTTAGTTTTATTGATCTTTGCTATCGTTTCCTTCGTTTCTTTTTAATTTATCTCTGATCTGATCTTTATGATTTCCTTCCCTCTGCTAAATTTGGGGTTTTTTTGTTCTCCTTTCTCTAATTGCTTTAGGTATAAGTTTAGGTTGTGTATTTGAGACATTGCTTGTTTCTTGAGGTAGGATTGTATTGCTATAAACTTCCCTCTTAGAACTGCTTTTGCTACAACCCATAGGTTTTGGGTCATCATGTATTCATTGTCATTTGTTTCTAGGTATTTTTTGATTTCCTCTTTGATTTCTTCAGTGATCTCTTGGTAATTAAGTAATGTATTGTTTAGCCTCCATGTGTTTGTATTTTTTACAGATCTTTTCCTGTAACTGATATCTAGTCTCATAGCATTGTGG
This sequence comes from Aethalodelphis obliquidens, assembly GCF_003676395.1. NCBI lineage: Eukaryota > Metazoa > Chordata > Mammalia > Artiodactyla > Delphinidae > Aethalodelphis > Aethalodelphis obliquidens. The sequence goes on along the minus strand of NW_020838028.1, from coordinate 5,295,740 downwards.
TTAGAAAAGATATTTGATACAATTTCAATTTTCTTAAATTTACCAAGGCGTGTTTTGTGACCTAAGATATGATCTATCCTGGAGAATGCTCTATGAACACTTGAGAAGAACGTATATTCTGTTGTTTTTGGATGGAATATCCTATAAATATCAATAAAGTCCAACTTGTTTAATGTATCATTTAAAGCTTGTGTTTCCTTATTTATTTTCATTTTGGTTGATCTGTCCATTGGTGAAAGTTGTGTGTTGAAGTCCCCTACTATGATTGTGTTACTGTCAATTTTCCCTTTTATGGCTGTTAACATTTGCCTTATGTATTGATTTGCTCCTATGTTGGGTGCATAAATATTTACAATTTTTATGTCTTCTTCTTAGATTGATCCCTTGATCATTATGTAGTGTCCTTCTTTGTGTCTTATAATAGTCTTTATTTTAAAGTCTATTTTGTCTGATATGAGAATTTTTGATCCATCTTTCTTTTGATTTCCATTTGCATGGAATATCTTTATCCATAACCTCACTTTCAGTCAGTATGTATCCCTAGGTCTGAAATGGGTCTCTTGTAGACAGCATATATACAGGTCCTTTTTTTGTGTCCATTCATCCAGTCTATGCCTTTTGGTTGCAGCATTTAATGCATTTACATTTAAGGTAATTAGCGATATGTATGTTCCTATTACCATTTTCTTAATTGTTTGGGGTTTGTTATTGTAGGTTTTTTCCTTCTCTTGTGTTTCCTGCCTAGAGAAGTTCCTTTAGCATTTGTTGTACAGCTGGTTTGGTGGTGCTGAATTCTCTTAACTTTTGCTTGTCTGTAAAGGTTTTAATTTCTCTGTTGAATCTGAATGAGATCCTTGCTGGGTAGAGTAATCTTAGTTATAGGTTTTTCCCTTTCATCACTTTAAATATGTCTTGCCACTCCCTTCTGGCTTGCAGAGTTTCTGCTGAAAGATCAGTTGTTAACTTTATGGAGATTTCCTTGTATATTATTTGTTGCTTTCTCCTTGATGCTCTTAATATTTTTCCTTTGTATTTAATTTTTGATAGTTTGATTAATATGTGTCTTTTGTGTTTCTCCTTGAATTTATCCTGTATGGGACTCTCTACACTACCTGGACTGGATTGACTATTCCCTTTCCCATTTTAAGGAATTTTTCAACTATAATCTCTTCAAATATTTTCTCAGTCCCTTTCTTTTTCTGTTATTCTTCTGGGATCCATATAATTCGAATGTTGGTTTATTTAATGTTGCCCCAGAGGTCTCTAAGACTGTCCTCAATTCTTTTCATTCTTTTTTCTTTATTCTGCTCTGCAGTAGTTATTTCTACTCTTTTATCTTACAGGTCACTTTTCTGTTCTTCTGCCTCAGTTATTCTGCTATTGATTCCTTCTAGAGAATTTTTAATTTCATCTATTGTGTTGTTCATCATTGTTTCTTTGCTCTTTATTTCTTCTAGGTCCTTGTTAAACGTTCCTTGTATTTTCTTCATTCTATTTCCAAGATTTTGGATTTTCTTTACTGTCATTACTCTGAATTCTTTTTCAGATAGACTGCCTATTTCCTCTTTATTTTTTTGGTCTGGTGGGTTTTTGCCTTGCTCCTTCATCTGCTGTGTGTTTCTCTGTCTTCTCATTTTGCTTATCATACTGTGTTTGGGGTTTCCTTTTCACAGGCTGCACGTTCATATTTCCCATTGTTTTTGGTGTCTGCCCCCAGTGGCTAAGTTTGGTTCAGTGGGTTGTGTAGGCTTCCTGGTGGAGGGGACTGTTGCCTGTGTTCTGGTGGATGAGGCTGGATCTTCTCGTGGTCAGGACTGCATCCGGTGGTGTGTTTGGGGTGTCTGTGAGCTTATTATGATTTTAGGCAGCCTCTCTGCTAATGGATGGGGTTATGTTCCTGTCTTGCTTGTTGTTTGACATAGGGTGTCCAGCACTGTAGCTTGCTGGTCATTGAGTGGAGCTGGGTCTTAGCATTGAGATGGAGATCTCTGGGAGAGCTTTCACTGTTTGATATTATGTGGAGCTGGGAGGTCTCTGGTGGACCAATATCCTAAACTCGACTCTCCCACCTCAGGGACACAAGCCTGACATCTGGCTGGAGCACCAAGTCCCTGTCAGCCATGTGGCTCAAAAGAAAATGGAGAAAGAGAGAAAGAGAGAAAGGAAGAAAAGAAGGCAATAAAATAGTTATTAAAATAAAAAATTTAAAAAATTATTAAAAATTTAAGAAAATTTAAGTAATAAAAAATGAATTAAAAAAAAAGAAGAGAGCAACCAAACCAAAAAACAAATCCACCAATGATAACAAGCACTAAAAACTATACTTAAAAAAAAAATGAATGTACAGTACCCTAAGACAAATGCTAAAAGCAAAGTTATACAGACAAAATCACACAAAGAAGCATGCACATACACACTGCCAAAAAGAGAAAAAGGAAAAAAATATATTTTTTTTATAAAAAAGGAAGAAGAGAGTAAACAAACCAATTAACAAATCTATCAATGATAATAAACTCCTGATACTGAACTAAGATAAACAAAAAACCAGAAACAAATTAGATGCAGAAAGCAATCCCCAAGTCTACAGTTGCTCCCAAAGTCCACTGTTCAATTTTGGGATGATTTGTTGTCTATTCAGGTATTCCAGAGATGCAGGTACATCAAGTTGATTGTGGAGATTTAATCCAATTCTCCTGAGGCTGCTGGGAGAAATTTCCCTTTCTCTTCTTTGTTCACACAGCTCCTGGGGTTCAGCTTTGGATTTGGACCCACCTCTGCGTGTAGGTCGCCTGAGGGCATTTGTTCTTCATTCAGACAGGATGGGGTTAAAGTAGTAGCTGATTAGGGGGCTCTGGCTGACTCAGGCCGGGGGGGAGGGAGGGGTATGGAATGCAGGGCGAGCCTGTGGTGGCAGAGGACAGCATGACATTGCAACAAACTGAGTTCTCCTGGAGAAGTTGTCCCTGGATCACAAGACCCTGGCCATGGTGGGCTGCACAGGCTTCCACGAGGGGAGGTTGGATAGTGATGTGTGCTTGCACACAGGCTTCTTAGTGGCTGTAGCAGCAGCCTTAGCATCTCATGCCCATCTCTGGTGTCTGCACTGATAGCCGCAGCTCACACCCATCTCTGGAACTTGTTTAGGCAGTGCTCTGAATCCCCTCTCCAGCACACCCCGAAACAATGGTCTCTTGCCTCTTTGGTAGTTCCGGACATTTTCCCAGACTCCCTCCTGGCTAGCTGTGGCACATTAGCCTCCTTCAGGCTGTGTTCACGCAGCCAACCCCTGTCCTCTCCCTGGGATCTGACTTCCGAAGCCCGAGCCTCAGCTCCCAGTTCCCACCTGCCCCAGCGGGTGAGCAGACAAGCCTCTTAGGCTGGTGAGTTCTGATCAGCACTGATCCTCTGTGCCGGAATCTCTCCGCTTTGCCCTCTGCACCCCTATTGCTGTGCTCTCCACTGTGGCTCTGAAGCTTCCTTCCCTGCCAACTGTGGTCTCTACCAGTGAAGGGGCTTCCTAGAGTGTGGAATCTTTCCCTCCTTCACAGCTCCCTCCCAGAGATGCAGGTCCTGTCCCTATTCTTTTGTCCCTGTTTTTTCTTTTTGTTTTGCCCTACCCAGGTATGTGGGGAGTTTCTTGCCTTTTGCAAAGTCTGAGGTCTTCTGCTAGCGTTCAGTAGGTGTTCTGTAGGAGTTGTTCCATGTGTAGATGTATTTCTAATGTATTTGTGGGGAGGAAGGTGATATCCACGTCTTACTCCTCTGCCATCTTGAAGGTCTCCAGAAACCATATTTTAGACCTATGGTCTCACTAGTATCTATCACATTGCCCTACTCAGATTAGCCACTTACTTGCTGTTCATGGATGCTAAGGATCAATTTACCAGGTTAAGAAGAATGAATTGATTTTCATAATACTTTATATCTGTAGATATAAAACTAAAAAGTTTTATTAGTTTTTATGCTTTTTGGCTGCAAGTAACACAATACCTCACTAAAAGTGGGTTAAATATAGGAGTTCAACTTCATTTTGATCACATGAAAACATTTCAGGAATAATTTTTCCCAGCCTAGATCAGTGGGTCAATGAGGCCTAGGCCTTGAGTTGGCTTCCTGTCTTTATCTTAGCCTTCTCTTCATTGTCACAAATGTCTACTGTAGCTCCAAGCATCACATCCTCCCATGGATAAACTTCAGCTGGGAAGGCTGATAAGGTGTTTTTCCTTGCCATCTTTCTCTTTTCTCAGGAAGAAAAATCCCAGAAATACTTCAGTAGACATCCCCAGAAATAGTTTAGGTCAGTGAGTGATTATATGCCTGTCTCTTAGCTGTTAAGAAAGCTGGAAAAGAAGTATCTGAAATATTTAGCTTCCATTATGGGAGCTGGGGTTCTACAAAAAGGAAGAAGGGAATGACTTTTGGGCAGGCAATCAATCATATCTATAACCAGTAACATTCAGAGTCAAGAAACAGTGGTTAAGTACCTACCATACTAGCTACTTTCACATATGTTGAGTTATTTATTTCTCAAAGCAATTCTGTGAGACTGGTAGTATTTTCCATTTTAGAGATGAAGAAACTGAAGCTCAGAGAGGTTACAGAGTTATCGAAATTAACTAAGTAGGAGAGATGAATTTTTAAGTCCTTCTTATAAGGCCAAGGCCAGGGTGTTTTCTACTGTGTCTCTGAGTCTCAAAGCAAAAAATTTTGATGATAGATGGAGAAGAAAATATCTAACCAGAATAGGAAAGGGAGTGTACCTAGCATATAGTAAGAGGGGAACTAGAGACAGAACAAATAAATTGGCCTTCTAACAGTGAGGCTGCCTATAGGGGATGGGGGAAGTTTAGCCAAGGATCAACTCTATTTAAGAGTTTTAAGAACTTTTCAAAATTATACAATTATTTCTATTTATATAAATGGAAAAATATTTAACCTTTTGAGAAAATTCATCCTGACATTATGTATTATGTATGTACAGTTGACCCTTGAACAACGCAGGTTTGACTGCAAGGGTCTGCTTATACGCAGATATTTTTCAATAATAAGTACTGCAGTACTACACAATCCATGGTTGGTGAAATCCACAGATGCAGAGAAAACACAAATATGGAGGACCGACTATAAGTTATATGCAGATTAACCCCCATGGTTGTTCAAGGTTCAACTGAATAGCATTTGAGGAGCTGTCACAAAGTGGAATTTTTCAGAAGATACAATGTATGGAGAATCTAAAGGATAGCCTGTATTTCAGCTGAGCTTTTAAATATTCTCAACATTTTGTATTTTATCCTCTTTGTCCAAGAGTAGATAGTAGGAGTCCTCCATAACCAAGGATTATGGTTTTTCTTTATTTTTAAATTTCATTGTTTAAGGTTTTCCAAAAAGTGACAATTTATTTTCATTTTCTCAGTAAGTTTACACAAGATTTCAAAGGGAAGAATCTCAAAAAGAATAAAAAACAATATATGTCTCTTTTGAGATTTCTTTAGATTTTTATGGTGTCTTAGGACTTCTGGAAAACAGCATCCTAAACATCTTTTTGTTGTTGTTGTTGAAGCAGTTGGGGAGGAGAAAGGAGAGGGTGGCTGGAGTTACCCCAGCCCCCATCTAGAGCTTCAGAGCAGTGTGTACAATTGATGCATGGTATGCTGTTCCTTTGTAAAAGCACCAAGGGTATTAAAATACTCCTATTATCTGTGCTTAGCCTCAAGCTTCTTCTAATGATCCTCCCAGATCCTGCAAGAACTCAGACTAAATCGACTCTACGAGTTCAACTGGGAGCATCACATTGACAATTAATGGTTTTCATCAGGATCCCTAAATTATGACATCTAGCTGCAAGTCATTTATTCTTTCAAAGGTTCTTGGGCAGCTTATTGAAATATCTAACCTTTGCTCTGACCTTCCCTCTCAAAGGAAAAAAATAAACAACCAATCAAGTAGAAATTCTTTGTGACTTATTCAGGATCCAGTAGTATGCACGTTACATTTATGCAAATGAAACCCTCTTCATTTGTCATTTGAACTTGTATTATTTTCATCTAAATTTTTTGTGCTTATTTTTTTTCTTTTAAGTTGTATTCTGTATCCCACTCTGAAAAAAATGCATTTTTTAAAGTAGCTAAATAGCTGAAAATACGTTAAGAGTTTATGGGTAAGATCCTGCTCTTCCTGTTAGGCCCATCAAAAAAGTTCAACAACTTATTTGTAAAAGAAAGAGAAGAATGATCTGCATTATATAGATGACTTTTGAGTGTCCTATAGCAAAACTGAAGGAGTGCTATTCCTCACAACTGAGTTTTTCTTGATCTATCATAATGTGAAATTGAGAAGATATATTTGGAAATACATAATCCTAAAAGATCAAAGCAAATCCATGTGAACTTTTGAACCTGAACCTACCTTAATCAAAATTGCAGGACTGAAGAGGTCATTTATGTGCTGGCTTCTTCCCACTACAACCAATTGACTAACTTGATATTGTAAATGTCAGTGCCTTTTCTCATTTCAGTACAGTCATTAAGAATTTTTGTTCAAAACCTGACTCTTCATGAACTAGCTGTGTGACTTGAGATCAGCCACTTAAAATCACTCCATTTGTTTCTCACCCATTCAAATAGTATAATAGAGGGGTCATTCTACCACAATGAGTTTTTTTTTAATTTTTATTTTATGTGGGAATATAGTTGATTTACAATGTTGTGTTAGTTTCAGGTGTACAGCAAAGTGATTCAGTTGAACATATGCATATATCTATTTTTTTTCAAATTCTTTCCCCATTTAAGTTATTACAGAATATTGAGCAGAATTCCCTGTGCTATACAGTAGGTCCTTGTTGGTCACCTATTTTAAATATAGTAATGTGTACATGTCAATCCCAAACTCCCAATTTATCCCTCCCTCCCCCCACCTTTCCCCTTTGGTAACCATAAGTTCATTCTCTAAGTCTGTGAGTCTGTTTCTGTTTTGTAAATAAGTTCATTTCTATCAAAATAAGTTCATTTGTATCATTTTTTTAAGATTCTGCATATGAGCGATATCATATGATATTTGTTTTTCTGTGTCTGACTTACCTCACTTAGTATGATAATCTCCAGGTCCATCCAGGTTGCTGCAAATGACATTATTTAATTCTTTTTAATGGCTGAGTAATATTCCACTATATATATATATATATATATATATATATATATATATATATATATCTCACATCTTCTTTATCCATTCATCTGTTGATAGACATTTAGGTTGCTTCTATGTCCTGGTTATTGTAAATAGTGCTGCAATGAACATTGGGGTGCATGTATCCTTTTGAACCATGGTTTTCTCTGGATCTATGTCCAGGAGTGGGATTGCAGGATCACATGGTAGGTCTATTTTTAGTTTTTTTAGGACCCTCCATACTGTTCTCCATAGTGGCTGTACCAGTCTACATTCCTACCAACAGTGTAGGAGGGTTCCCTTTTCTCCACAACCTCTCCAGCATTTATTGTTTGTAGACTTTTTGATGATGGCCATTCTCACCTGTGTGAGGTGATATCTCATTGTAGTTTTGCGAGATTACATGCTGAATACATATGAGGAGAATATTTAACACTTGGTGACTAGTAAGTGCTAAATGAGTGTGAGCTATTAAAATTATTATTTTCCCTATTTTCATCTCACCTAATATAACCTTGACCAAGCCAAGGAGTCCAAAGACCAGACAGATTTCAGTTCCCCAAATTTGCTACAAACTGTGACTTTGCACTACTCACTTAGCCCTTATGATTCTGTTTCCTAACTCTTAAGGTGAAGTTTCGGGTCCAAATATTCTTTGAGAACACATTAGTATTTTATTCGCATGCAGTAGGTCAGGTGTGCCTACACACCAGTCCACCCACTGATTTTTTGTGTTCATTCAAACCGCAACCTCCCTCTGGCCTCTATGACTGGTCCCTACCATGCTCCCCAGTCTGACTCCCTAGTCATCCATATCAAGCTTCAAAAATTGCCCCCCTCTCCAACCCCAACCTCTTCCTAGAAAAATATACTTGCTCTGGACCCAGTTTTCTTAAAATCGTAACGTTGACACAAGTTGGCCTGATTAACTCATCTACAGTAAAGTGAAGTGAATGTTAATCTGTTACTATTCCCAGATAAAACATGTGTTGTTTTTATTTTTTAATTGGAGTTGGGGGTGGGGAGGATAAGGAGAAAGAAGAATGTCAGGCACCATGACAGAAGAGGCTACAGGAGGAGCCGGAAGAAGCCTATCTCTGGTCAGGCAGCGCTTGCATTATCCTGTCCTGGGCACAAGCCAAATCAGACAGCCTGAACCCCTTACTTATCGTGAGATGACTAGATCCTTGAGATGGACTATTCCTGTGTGTTCATTCCAGTACGGAAATGACATGCCAGGAAATTCCCAGAATGCCAGGACTCACTGGAAGTGTTACTATTTTTACTGCCACCTGTTTCCTACATTACTATTTGTGTTTATTTTGAAATATAATTAGAGGCAAGGCAGCTTAACCATCTCTATGTCTGCCTTGGCTACAACTTAATCTCAAAAACAAAATTTAACCAGAATATACCTAAAATATTTTTCAAATGTAACACTTAATGAGATAAACTAAGACGAAATACCATTTAGAAGAAAGAAGAGAAAACTAAAAGACAGCGGGAACTTTTCAATGTTAATATGTGAAAAATCACAGCCAATAGTTTCCAGTTTTATGTAAGGCAAAACAATGGAATAGCATGGACCTATGTTATAACATAGTGCTATTTTTAAAACATTTTGATACTTTATTGCCAAAAGTTTTCCTATACAGCCTAGATGACCACTTGGTATAGATGTTATAAAAGAGATTCAGATACTGAGGGGAGGTTAGACAGTATGACTTCCAAGGTCTCTTCTAACACTGAAAAATAAATTTGATAAGACTCCTATTCTGTTAAATCCACTGTTTGAAATACTTATTGAATTGAGTTGGGGATAGAAAAGCCAGAAAAAACAGGATAAACATCTTAGAGTTGCAATCAACCCAACTGAGGTTCAAATCCTATTGCTTATGAATCTTTTTATGCAACATAAGCAGAAATATGTAACATTTAGGTGCAGTAATCTAAAAGAGTAATTGTAAAAATTGAATTAAACAAGATTGTGTCTAATGCATCATGCTGGACACAGAGTAAGAGATGAATGAATGAGGCCTCATTATTTGTGTGTACAGTCCACCGGGAGATGGCAAGAGAAATGGCAATAGGAGGAAAAGGCAACAGCTGGGAGAATATGCGTGATGACAGAGAATGAAGGCGGTAGACTGACTAAGATGGGAAAGTGGAGAATGAAAGCAGGGTAAAGAAACCAAAGTAAGAAAAGTGGAGAAAGCTTTCCCAGATAGACAACCAATAGTCAAAGCCACATCCATACAGTGGACTAGTATGTGTCCAGTTACTGTGAGTTCAGCCATCACTCCTCTCCCCACTCACTCTTCTCCAGCCTCCTTTCCTCTCTGCTGCCCACAGATGCACAGAACGCTTCCTCCTCTGGGCCTTTGGAATGGCTGTTTTTCTCCTCAAGTTCCTCCAGATAGACATATGAGCATTCCTTTTTCTTTTAATTAGGTCTCTGTTCAAACGTCAGCACCTCAATGAGACCTACATGGACCACAAAAAGAAAAATTACAACTACCCTCTCCCACTCTCAATTCTCCTCATGCTGCTCTATTTTCTGCTTAGCAAGTAACAGATAATTGTCTTTTCATAGCACTTAACAAATAGATGAAGTATTTATTATATTTATTGTATGCTTGTTTCATTAAAATGTCAACTCCATGAGGTCAGGGATTTTGTCTGACTTGTTCATTTATATTACCTCAGTGCCTAAAACTGTCTAGCACGTGGCAGGTGGTCAGTAATTTTTTTTCTGTGAATTCATGAATGAAAATTGAAGGGAAAGAAAAGGAAGAGGAAACTAATCACAGACTCAGGAAAATTATTTTCTAATTTTTCATTTTAATTAGTATTCCCAGTGCTGTGACAGGAGCATAACATTACACACTAGAAAGGTCTCAACATCTAATTATATTTTAAATTATAATTGTTAGCTTTGAGTTTTAATAACATCATTTGCCTTCTATTCTACTGTAACTGACTCTAAATAGGCCTACAACTTGAAAGACTATAAGCAGGGAACGTCAACTATACGTATTAAATTGTTTAATATTGTAAACTCTAAAAATATGCTGGTCTCCAAAAATTAGCTAATTATGCAAAATATCTATTTACATGTTTGGTTATATACCAACAATATTCTTTAATTTATAAGGCTTGTCTCTTGATATCTAGTAGAAATATTTGAAGCTCTGATATCTAACAATTAAAATTATAGTGAAAGCAACTAGTGTAGACAGAGCACAGGTTTTGTCACACTTGATCACCCTTTTCTATATCATGCTCAACCACCCTAATGAGGTAAGATGGAAAATGTCTCCTAGCTGAGAGGTGAGAGTTTTCTCAAATTGGAGTTCTAAAGTTGAAAAAGTTGTTCTTTGTTGGGTAAACATAATAATTGACTTTTGTAGCCTTTTAGAAAATACATATGTATGCAGCCTTTTTAAATCTAAAAAGAAATGCATTATATATGAATGAGTGAATAAGAAATGAGTCAGCTATGTTTCTTTCAATTAGCATCCAAAAAACCAGTACATAGTCATGTCAAGGGCTCCAAATAGTTAACTACTATTTCCATAGTAAATGTTACCAGGTATTATTGTTAATCTGGTGACGCTTCACAGCCTTTTAGTCCTGCAAAAGTACATTCTGTTATCCCTTCCACGTTTCTTTATCCAGCATCCTAAATCCTGTCCCAAGTCAGCAATGCCATGAAGTGTTCAGATAATCAATGTGGAGCAGAGCATTTCTAAAAAGAGTACATGGAATCTCAAACAATTTTTCAATTCATATTAACAATGCTTAAGCTATTATTTATTAGGGTGCATATTACAAGCATATGTGGGCCTCACTACTTGGGGAGGATGTGGAAAACTTAAGTTTAGAGGAAATTATACATTGAATAAAATATAGAAAATAAAATCTATAATGAAAAATTATTGAAACACAATATTTGTTGGAATAAATATCGCAGGTCACCTGGAATGCAGGGATCCTTGTCATCTTAATCCTTGTCATATGGCCATCATCAACAAAGAGTGGTCTTACCACTTTAATGATAACTCAAAGAATCCAACATATAGTAGCTGATGGACAAGTGACAACATCTGGGTCTCTATACCAGGACAACACCATGATGAAAGGACCCTGACAATCACATTTAACTTTTCTTGACTGGCAGAAAAAAAACAAACATAATGAGACCCCCCCTTTTTTGGGGGCTCCATGGCATGGCATGTGAAACATCCCTGACCAGAGATCATCAAACCCATGCCCCCTGCAGTGGAAGAACAGAGTCTAAACCACTGGAACACCAGGGAAGTCCCAGAGACCTTTTTATAAGTACTGTTGCTTGCTATTTTACTCAAGTATTTTCCAGGTCAATTTTTCCCCTTAAAATATGACTATATATAATTATAAAATTTTTAAAATCCATGAAATAGAGGATAATTTCTGCCCTTCAACTTCTATGTTAAACAGTGTTTCAACATTCTTATAATAAACCCAGGTGTCTATTAGAGCCAGCATTCTTCAACCTTAATGGAATAAAGTGTCATTAAAACGAAGCTTACAAGTGGGCATGATCTCACCCTCTAGGAGACATTTTTGGTTGTCACAATTGATGGTGTGTGTGGGGTGGTGGTGGGAGGGGTGAGGCTACTAGCATCTAGTAGGTAGAAGACAGGGATTCTGCTCATCATCTTTAAGGCACAAGAAAGCTTCCACAAGGAAGAATTCCCCAGTCTGAAATGCCAGCAGCACCACTGTTGAGAAAGCCCAGCCTAAAGGCGATTGTGCTATTCAGCAATCCAGTCACCTGGGAAATCATTTCCACCAGCTGCTCCTCTCATGCTTCCTGTATTAAAGTAATTGCAGGGGTAATGGAGCAGTAGATGTGAATGGAACTTACCTCCATGTTTCGAATCTCATCAATTTACTCACTGTTTAAGCAACAAGAGGAAGTCAACTCGCCATTCTTTAAACTAAATTTGTTATTTTACTTTATTTTGCAAGACTTAGACTTCATAAACTTTGGATATTTTACAGAGATTTTTCTTCTAAACAGAACTCTTAACTTTCTAAAGCTGCCATTTGATAAGTTTAGGAAATTAGTAAAAATGTCATGGTGACATCAGTTGACCGTGATCCTCGGCTTTCTAAAAGTTATCAAATTGTACATTTCACAAGGGCCCAGTTCAGCCAGTAGTTCTGTGCTCTGGTTTCTAGTTAACTCAGAAATACTTATCAGAACTAGGAAATCAATAATAGAATCTCTCTTCTTGTTTTCATTGCCTTATTTGATAAGCAGTTTTGCTAGGAATGTAATATTTGGATTTAAATTAACAACCATTTCCTATATGCTGTACAGGGATTAATTAACTAATCCAGGCAACAGGTTGAGAATGAAGGAGCAATGCCTCGTGGTGGCATAACAAGAATGCTGAGAGCCAGCCCAGGCTTTAATCCCAGCTTTACCACTTGTTGTATGACCTTGGCAAAAATCAATTAAACCAATATTTACCTCTGATTTAAGATTAGGATCATCTTTAAATCTCCTGTGAGTAGGGAGATGAATATTGGTGAGGCAATTAACTTATAAATTGCTAAATAGATTGCAAATATCAGGCACTAACTTATCTGTACTGACTTCACATGTATTTGAAACTTACAATGAACTGAGGTTTTGAGGGCTTAAGTGACTTTCCAAGTATACATTGGTAACAAATAATCTAGAATAAGGATTCAGGTCTTCTGACCACTAATCTAATGCTCTCTCTCTGTATAACATTTTACTTCTTTAAATTTTTACCATCCAAAAATCTCTGGAGCATGCTTTCTCAACATATCTAAATGCGCCATAATTATCACTCTCTGATAAACATTGGATAGAGAACCCTTTTGAATGCCATGCAGATAAGAAAATAATATAAATAATTTCCATATTTTGTTGAATTCCTACTCTATCTCACATACTGGTTGTTTCATTTATTTTCTCATTACTTTGTCATAACTTTTAGAGATCAGCATTATTCTCCCCAGTTATATAGATGGGTAAACCAAAGTTTGCAAAAGTCATATGATCAACCTGAAGTGACATACCTGCCAAGGGGCAAAGCTTGGAATCAAACTTAGGGCTGAACAGTCATACATTTTCCCTTTACTTTACTTTGCCTTTGTGCATTATAATGGCACATTGATGAATATCTTGTCATGTACTGTTTAAGCAACCTAAACCCTCAGAATAGTACTTTCTCTGGGTTACGGTTAGGGTTAGGGTTAGGGTTAGGGAAATAGTACTTTCCCTTCTTTACAAGGACGTCATGTGCAGCATTGGACATAAAGAAAAGCTAAGTATGTAAGTATGGCTCAGGCCTCTCCCTCTCTCTTTCTCATTCTCTCTTGCTTTCACTCTTTCCTCCCTTTCTCTTCCCTTTCTCTCTTCTTATGACAAGAAGGTTTAAAGAAAAGTAAATAACTTATGACGAATACACATAAAATGAAGACTACTTTTAAATATGGCATCTTTATATAGTCTTAAAAAAAAGATGTTAAAGTCCCACAGGAGCATCCTCTCATGAGTTCAGCTGAGGATTTCAGGATTGTCTGTCCTCTATGATCCTCTACTTTGAACTTCTGTTTTGCGAATTTCCCCACACATTTCAAGAAATTCCTACCATCTACCTCTTGGTGGAATTGCTTTTCTTCAGTTTCATCTTCTCAACCCTAATAGTACATAACCTCAGGTCTGAGTTATTAGAATAATCTTCTGAGGGTTCCAACAGGACAGAGCAGAGTAGGCTTTTGTACTGTGAGGGGCACAGAGTATTCCAGGGTGAGTGTGGGTGTTGCCGGAATCTTTGAGGTTGCTCTCCAGATGGCGCAGCACATCTGCCACTTTACTTTTCTGAGTGTCCAGTGGGTAACTCGTAACTCATACACACACACGCTCACTCACACACACATACACACCACATGCCTAAGTTATCCCAGGGCCATATGAATCCTCAGAGAAAGTTGGTTCAATCAGTAAGGGAAAATTGAGGCAAATAAAGTAATAGTGAATAATGCTGCTTTTCACTCTCCAAGTGAACTATTTTCCCCTGTTGCTTCATGGATAATTTTAGTGGGACATTGGGAGAGCCTGTGTCATGAGTCGCCAACTAGTCCTAATTCTAAAAGGAAAAGGCTACCTGTGCAGTTCTTTAAAATTGTCTTTAACACTTTTGTTCTCTTTAGAAATTGCATGTTATATTATGAACTGATTAGGCCCTGAAGACATCTTCATGTATTTAATAAGAGCTACTTTTGATCATATGATATTAATGGTGGCCTTCGGGCGACCGGCAAATTTTTACCTCTGCGCTTTATTCTCTTGGTCTGGTTCCTAGATGTTTATTAATGCCCACTATAGACTGAATAAAGATATTTTCACTTGATATAATTTTAATTATCTAATTCATATCTGTTTCATTCATACATATTCATATGAAAACCACATAACCCCCAGAAAAATGGAATGTATGCTATGAATTGATTAATGTATCAAGCAATTGTATCAGTATTTGTGTGTTCTTCATGATGTTAAAAGATGCTTTTTAAGTTAAAGATTTATTTATTCAACCACCCATAACTCCTACATGCTACCATTAAAATCTTAAAAATATGAAACAATAATAGTTAATTTTCACATATTAAAGCATCTTAAAAGATAGGAAAAACCCATCATCTAAGATTAATTTTTTTTTTTTTTTTTTTTGCCGTACGCGGGCCTCTCACTGTTGTGGCCTCTCCTGTTGCGAAGCACAGGCTCCGGACGCGCAGGTCCAGCGGCCATGGCTCACAGGCCCAGCCGCTCCGCGGCATGTGGGATCCTCCCAGACCGGGGCACGAACCCATGTCCCCTGCATCGGCAGGCAGACAGGCAGACTGGTGCAGGCAGACTGCACCACCAGGGAAGCCCTAAGATTAATTTTTATGTTATCTCCTTACTTATGCAAAACTCTTGGAATTTATATCTCGCTTGCAAGAAGAAAAGAAGAAAGAAATCTTAGATCATATGAAAAGCATGTGACTATTAGAGAGTTTCTCTCCCCCAAATTAATGAAGGGGTCATAAGAACAAAAATATACTATGCTTAGCAGGGAATCTTGAAGAGCAGAGAGGAGTGTGTGTGTTTGTGTGTGTGTCTGTGTGTGTGTGTGTGGCACTCAGAGTAAAATATATCATAAGGAAAGGGTGTTTCAACTTGGCTCTGTGATTTGAGCATTTTACCGGGATGCAGGTGGTAGAAATCTCTGAGTCCCGCTCTGCCATTTAAAAGGAAACAAAGGGAAGGAACTGTTTAATGCTGTTTCACCATCCTAGCAGTCACATTAAAATGGAACTACTTCAAGTTCTCTCAAATATGAGATCTTTGTGGTGCAAGAAAAATCAGACTTCATTTAACATTCTACTAGTCACTCCTTTTGGATTATTCTTTACACCTTTGAAATGACCAAGTCACTCTGGGATAGCTATTTGTAAGCTGCTACTGCAAGATGACATTTAAAACGAATGAAAGAGTTATAGACAGCATCCTCTCTAAATAAACAAAATCAAGCTCAGCTCGAAAGCTGGTGTGGAAATGCTTGTTTCTGTCCCACTCTTCTGTGCATATGGCATTCTGGAAATTATAAACTCTGTTTTTACAGAACTACAATATTTATTACCAGAGGAAAATAGATTATTAATTACAGCCAAAGGCTGCTTTGATTAAATATACAATTAATTAGCTATGCTAAGCTCATCCATCCCAGAGCTCCTAATATTTTCAGCCCGATGATTCTTCTAGTACTTTTAATTAAAATTGTTTAAAAAAGCCACAAGTTAGTTGCATGTGCACTTAGACTGAAGTTATCTCTTCAGTGTTTCACTGGTTTCCGTATGCCATGTAATTAATCTTTAGTGATTAAATGTACATAAAATCATTGGAGATGAAGTGTAATTTGTGCAGACATGGAACAATGGAGAGCTTTTTACCAGGCCTTGGCAGGATTGTTTTATCTGCTGAAAATTATTTGAAAATCGTACATATGTTAATTGTTTGAAGGAACTAAAATTACAAAAATATGCCCGTCTCCCCCACTCTTCCAAACAGAGAAAAATAAAAATCAACACTGTTAGTACAGAAAAATGTTTGTGGCAGGTTAAATTTAAGAATATAATGACTCTATCTGCAATTACATTCGCTCTGGTCCTCAGTCTTATTAGCTTCCTGAAGGAGAGATAAGGTCGTGTAAAACACAGTTTTCAAAAAATGGCCCCAAATACTGTTGTCTAATTTTACATGCATGCCGTTAGAGAGACCCAAAGCCTTGAGTTGGTTACAGTTTTTCATACAGTCCAGCTGCTGTTTTGGAGAAGTTCTTTCTGTTTGAACCACTTCTTGTGATATGTCCACTGAGGTAAAAACACAAGAGAACCCAGGTGGTCTTTTCTCTGGCAACTTTGTCATCACACCTCAGTGGGCCACTGAACTGCTGTGAGGGAGTAACAAAACTGTGTCACACCTGTGGGAGGCTGAGCCTTGAACTGGGCCTCTCAAGGTAAAAGTTCAATGGCAGATTGACGGGTCCTTGAGTCACCTTCATGTCTGAGCTTTATTTGATTCACTTATAGAAAACAAATGGGTGGGGGGTTCTTTTGAACAAAGTTTTAAATGACTTCAGTGTTGCATAAGAATAGTGCATATTCATGCTTATGTATACTTTTATAGATTTTCTTAGGACTGTGAAGGTCTTTGAATAGCATCTCGTCTAAACTATTTATTTTACAGAAACATTTTTTCACTGTTCAACTGGAGTTTTCTTGTCCTAGGGACAGATGTTGAGACAATTATCTATACCCGTGACTGCCTACAGTTGATTACTTAATTGTAGTCTTATGAATTATTTACTAAAAGAAAATAGAATAAACCCACCAATCCTCTTGTCCAGTTTTTAGAGCCTCTGTACTTCTATTGATGTGTAAAAAGAATTAATAGGAATTTTAAGAAAAATCTTGGGATTTTTTTTTTTCACTCAGGAACTATGTGATCTTGTGGAAATTGCTTAAGCTGTTAAAGTTTAGTTTTTTTATCTAGAGGATGAGTTTAATAATAATTCCTTCACCTCTAGGAGCAGAGAGTACTGAGTGGAGTATGTGGCACACAGTAAGCACTCAACAAATTTTTATTATTGTTATTATCTTTATTATCCATTTCAAGGTACACATAGAGACAACGAAGTTAATGAAATTACCAGGGCAAATTCCAGCTATATTATATAAAATAGTATCCGTTGCTATTTTAAATGCATTTACTTCGTCTTCTGCCTCAGGCAGCTATCTATTTTTTTATAAATATAGAACAAAATATTACTTTTCAAAGTTCTTGAATTTGAGGAATTTGGAAGCATGGTGTTAGGAAGGTTATGGGCACAAATTCAGGTAGCTTTACTTGTGGATATAAAAGCTTGCAAATTTCCCTGGGAAAATTCCCTTTTTACCGTAGTTTCATGTCATCAGTTGAGCTCAACAAGTGTCAGAATGAATTCAAATGGCAGAATTGATTGCTGAAAATGATTTAAACCTCCCGCTCCTAATAGGGTGATGGCTGTTTGTTCAGATTTTTGTCCTATCCTTTCAAACTGGTATGAAAAACCTTTCATCTTCCAAGCACTAGGTTAGAGATACTGGTAGTGAAGAGGCAGTTATATATCATGCAAGTTCTACTTTCTTGTGTTAATCCCCATGTTCTAAAACTCCTATATATCCACTTGGGTAAAATATCTTTCTAAGTTTATATCCCACACAAAGCTATAAATGATTCAGGTGGAGGACCGTAGAAAGTACAAAAGTGTTTGTATGTGTGTGAGTTTGTGAGTTTATATGAGTGTGTGTGTGAGAGAGAGAGAGAGAAAGAGAGTGCATGTGGTGTTTATAGTGAGAAAGTTACCCACTTTGCTAGGTGGGTACTAAGCAGAAAGGCAGTTTCAGAACATTGGAAGAGTAGTTTTTGATTTCTACAATAATCACTGAAAATATAAGTCCATAGGAGATGAACAACATCTACTTAGAATGCCTTTATACCTTTAATACTTAAAAAATCAACTTCTACAGCTTGTATTTCTTTACAGGGTAGATTTAGTCAATTAGAGTAGAAAATCTGCCACTCTGATAGGTCCCATTGGAATATGCATGAATGAGAGTATCAGAGTACCATTTTACAGCCCTATCCATCCTCCTTCATTTGGACCATCCACACTGTCCTCATTTTGATTCAGGCACTGATCATTCTCTCCAAGTAACTTCCTAAACGGTTTTCTTGCTTTCATTTAGTTACTTCTCACCATAGACTTCAGAGTTACCATCCCCAAACCCAAATGAGACCATGCTACCTTTCAGATGAAAGGTGTTGTCTAAAACAAATACCTCGCCATGGCCCATTGAAGACACTGGGATCTTGTCAAAGCCTCCTTTCCAGCCTCTTTGTCCTGCACTTAGCCAAATGCCTCTGTATTCAGTCACACCAGATCTCTTACCAGTTCCCAGAGCACTTTCTCGTTTACACTTTTGCCCTGGGATTCCCTTCCTTACTCTCATCTTTGCAACTTATGAAACTCTGCATCTTTTAAGACCACCCCAAATGTCAAGTCCTGGAGTCAAATCACAATACTCCCAAGTATAGCTGGCCCTTGGAGCTTCCACAGCACTCTATTAGTACCTTTATGGCAGCTCTTTAACAAGTTTGCTTACAATTACAGATGTATATGTTGTTTTGTCCTAGCAGATTGTGAGAGCAGGTGCCTTTCCTTATACCTTCTGCTCTTCAGCTTCCACAGCGTTCAGTTGGGGATAAAGTTCTTACCTCACACAATTGTTCTTGGGTGTGAACAAGATAGTAAAGGCCAAGGACTTTGCTCAGCTCCTGGCATTTTGTGAGGAATGCTCAGTGCTAACCGGTAGTATTGTTATTATCGCTGCCAGGCCTTTAAGCACAGGTATTATCTTCTATCCCCAGAGAATCACCTGGTCTCTGTCACTCAAGAGTTACTCAGGAAGGAAGGGAGGGAAGGAAGGAAGCATGAATCAACATCATAGCATGTCAGCTGCCTTAGCTGTATTATTTTTGTGATCCCATCCACCACTATCTGAGTGGGTATTATCATCTCCTGTTCCAGATGAATTAACTGAGGCTCAGAGAGTTTACATAACCTACTCAAAGCCACACAACTGATATTGAGAACTATGTTCAGACCCCAGTCCTGAATGATTCCCACGTCCTTGTTCTTTTGTACTATAACACTGAATGGTGGGTGGGTCTCTTGAGCAGAGCAGTTGATGCCTTTCCTTGTCACTCAAATCCATTTTTACGGTAGATTTAAGTAAAAGGAATAATATGGGTAACTGGGCTACAAAGTAGAACTGGGCAGTGAGAGGCATGTAGTTTGCACATAAACACAAGTAACTTTAATGACAAATCCAATCACATTTCTTTTAACATGAATCTTGATAGAGAAATATATGAAAATTTATTTAACACATTTTTTGAGTGTCAAGTACGTGCCAAGCATGTTTGGGGCCCTTAAACTACAGTACTAGACAAAACGGTTAGCTTCTTGTCATTTAATGTTTGTTTCACAGAAGCATTTAAATAGCTAAGCATTAGACCACTCTTACAGATAGGGGACAGCAAACCTCCAGTGAAGATGTCCTCAGCATCTTTGATGTTGTCATGACTGATGCCCTGTTACAAATAATTCACTATTTCGTCCCTCATTAGTAACTATGTAGAGCACTAATATTCCTTTCATTTCACTGATAGTTATTTTTAGAACTTCTTTGGCACTGTGCTAGTGTGGCTGAGACCCAAAGTTATGTTCTTGATATCCATATATGCTCTCATCACAAAAATGGGACCAAGAGATCTTGTCCAAGCACTAAAAGCACATTTTCTCTTGTTCAGGGAACATGAAAGATGAAGAGCTCTGTTCGAATCCTCAGTTGCTGATGCTATTTATAGTAATTTTTAAAGAAAATCTGGGTCATTTAATTACAATGAAGTTTCTACCCAAGGAAACAATTTGAGTTCATTTTAACAGCTTTTGCCCCATATATGCCTTATGTCTTTACACCCTTAGGCCTGCTGCAGGAAATTTTATGTCTCCAACAGAATTTCTCATTAAGTTTAACATACTTGGATCTGATGTGTCAAAGCTCAATGGATAGGTTTATTAATAATCAACTACATCAGCTTAGTATTATCTTAGGAAGTAAAAGGTCAGTAAGTAGTTGTTATCCTACCATTTCATCAGTGGACTCTTCTCCAAAGACTTCAAGTCATTATTCACTGCTTATAGAGTCACTTGAGATATAGTCTTTTTATAGTAATGAAAGAACTCCTACAATTAGCCAGAAGGCAGTCATCTATCTTTTTAAATAGCTCAGCTTGGAGGAGAACAGGATTTCGGGTGATACTCAGTAGATGAATTGTTATGACAATGATAAAGTTGGTGATAGCAATCTGTGTTTTTCGCTGTAGGGGTGTGTGTGTGTCTGTGTGTGTGTGCCCAAGAAAAAAGACATTCAGTTCAGAGCAAGAATTTATTCCTCTTAAAGATATGCAAATACAGAAACAAACTGTAGGAAGCTAGGTATCCATCAGTTTCTTATTTGCTAACTCTAAATGATTATAGCATAAATCCATTTGTAGCTAATAACAATATTTTGAGACATTTTATTTTCACGTAACTTCAATCTCATCAAAAAGTTATGAGTAGTACAAAGAATTCTCAAATACCATTCACCTAGAATTTTAACATTTTAAAATTTAACATTAACTTCTTATGTGTACTTTTTCTCTCTCCCTCCTCTCCTCCCCACCCCATCTCTTGCTCCCTCTCTCTGTCTCATCAAGTCATAAAGGTTAATATCCCCAATAATGTGGAATCTAAAAAAAGGGTACTAATGAACTTATCTACAAAACAGAAATAGAGTTACAGATGTAGAAAAAAAACATGTTTACCAGGGGGTAAGGTTGGGGAGGAATAAACTGGAAGATTAGGATAGACATATATACACTACTATATAAATAATAGATAACTAATAAGGACCTACTGTATAGCGCAGGGAACTCCATACTTTGTAATGGCCTATATGAGAAAAGAATCTAAGAGTGGGTACATGTATATGTATAACTGATTCTCTTTGCTGTACACCTGAAACTAATACAACATTGTAAATCAACTGTACTCCAATAACAGTGTTTTAAAAAAGGGAAAATCCATTGCTTCCAGATAGAATAGACAGAGAAAGACACTTCTGGGCCTTGCTGACAAAAGTATGCAACATGCCTCTAATCAAGAAGCAACACTAGACAAAGCCAAACTGAGGGATTGTCTACAAAATAACTGTATACATATAATATACAAATACTTTACATCTGCTATATGATCTCAATAAAAGTTACATTTTTAGTTCTCCCTTAAAAATGTGTGACTTTTGCTGAATCTGAGAAACTAGAAATTGTATTTTTCAATGCAACTCATTTTGATAGTAAAGTTAATTTGCAAAGGTGGTAAATTTTGCTTTTACCATATTTTGGTTGTTGTTATTGTTTAAATCAGAGGAGTTTCATGTCTAGTTAGTCAGAAGGAGACAGAAGACACACTCAAAGGGTTTCATTGAAGAAGGCTGTATGAAGGAACACTTACAGAGATATGAGCAGAGCTAAGAGAACAAACACAGAGAGTAGCAACAGAAAGAGAACCCCTTACTACCTGCAGACATGAAGGTGGAATGTAAGCCAGGGTGCGAACCAAACCTGGCAAGAGCTGCCATCCTGAAAGCCAGGTGGGGAGGGACTAGATAAAGACAGAACATTACCTCTCCTACTATTGGTCAAACCAAACAAAAGACGTAAAGTAAGGGAGCCTGGTGACATGGAGTATGGTTATCAGCATCCCAGGGTATACAGAGCTGGGTAGAAAAGAGTAGACTGTGGATCTCAGGGACAAACCAAGAAACACCATCTCATGTGCCAAAGAGGAGAAGCTTCCATTTCTTTCATTGAGGGGAGGGAAAATAAATTCATTTATAATGAGGTAAATAAAACTATGTTGTATATATTTTAATTTATTTCCCCCAGTAAGAATCAAAACTATCATAACCTGTTCCTTAAAAACAGGAATAATTTTTATAGAAAGACACTCTTCAGATTTGATTTGTTAAATCCCAAACGGGAAAGCTTGGAAGAGAAGTGTGGCAATGAGAATAAAGACAGAAACAAAATACAGAAGAAGGGATACAAAATTAAGACAGAGAAAAGATTATAGGGGGAAAAGCAATTATGAAATACATCCCCAAGATTTCCTATAACCAAAATTATAAATTGGTTCAAGAACGGCTCTGACAAATTCACAAATGATGGTCTATAACATCTTAATAAGAAAAATTGAAGATGAGTCTTGCTTGCATTTGGGAATACCTCGCCATCAAAATGTACTATGGAAGGGACCAGGAAACACCATACTGTCCTACCATAGTGACCTCACAGTGTCACAATCAATTAACTAAACCTAATATTAGGCTTTTTAAATATCTCATTGAAGTCTGCAATTCATTAATGTTACATATGGAAGCATTTTGAATAAATTCAATTCTTTAGGTTGTAAATGTGTATTATGTCACACAGGGTCCATAAGGGCAAATCCTACAATGTCACGAGTTATAGGTTAGGTTACAGTCTCTATTGGGGGAACGTGCAAATCAGGAGTCAGCAGCACAGAGGGGACCTGAAACTGTTGGACATGCATTGGGTCTGTATTCCAGTGGAGGGACGCCACCCCACTGTTGTTCTCTTATAGGCACACTGTCAGTAAGGAAACACAGAAGGTTCAGGCTGCCTGAGTTAGAAGTCAGTTATTTCCAGTTTTCTGGGAAAGCCAGCTACACAGCACTGAGGGCCTTTGGAGCTCAAGGGAAGCTGCAACACCCCACACACCAGGAAAATGAAGCTACCAACCCTGTAGTCCAGACAAGCCAGAAGGAGCCCCAGGATCACTTCTGAATAAGTCTGCTCATTAGATCCTGTGTGAAAATTACCATATTCTCTTCCCAAAATCTAGTAACAGCACTGTCAAAAGAACACTGAACTACACAGACTTTTTGGTTTAATAAAATCTAACGTTTCTTATGTTCTCAACTTCTAAAATTATGTGATCATCACAAACCTACCAGTGATTGTTTTGTTCATTGATAATGTTTTTAAAATGGTCAAAATTAATTTTAGTCAATCTCTCACCAGGTTGTCTTCACAACATTTTGCACAATTCCTATTCTGTGAGTTCTTTTTACTATAAATATTTTTTATGCTGTGCTGTCCTCAACTTACATAACAGACGTCCACCTAGAATCAAGCATACCAAGTTTAGAAAAAAGCAATATGCTTTAATTCCTTAAAATTGTTTTATAGTTTGTATATGACAAGTGTTTTCATGAATATAGAGTTCAGAGTATTTTAAATTCCTTTCATACCAAACATTTTAGTAGCAATTTAAATATTGCTTCTTCCTTATATAAACTGTTATTAGGCCATGTTTTTACACCACCTTTGTAATTATCAAGTAGAGAATTTGATCAGCATTCACATAGGGACTCTAATCAAAATTAATTTCACAGTTATTCATGAGGGTGGGAGTTCTTGTAAACTGTCATGTCCAATCAAAATTACAATACTCAGGTCTGAGGCTCTAATGTAAAACATGGGACTGTAGTTGATAACACTGTATTATAGAATGGAAATTTGCTAAACGAGTAGAACATAAATGTTCTCACTTAAATAAAACTTAAGGAATTAATTGAAGTGATAGATGTGTTAATAACTAGTTGTTGGAATCCTTTCACAATATATACATATATCAAATCATCACCATGTACATGTTAAATATCGTAGAATTTTGTCATCTCTACCTCCATAAAGCTGAAAATAAATGAATGAATGAAACAATAACATTTTATAAACATTAAAAAAACAATATTCAAGTGTTTTATGCTTGCTTATTCTCAACTTGAAATTGTACATAATCCTTGGTATTCTATACTTCTTCTATTGAGTATTCCCATATGTATTCTCCCATGAAAGGCAGAGATGCTTAAACACCCTTATTTTTTACAAGAGGCACAGAGGTTTGGAAACCCTAATCATCCCAAACAGCTGACTCTGGAAATGGAACCTCACCAGGGTGACTTGGTCATTTATGCACTTGTTTGCACTACAAAAGGAAAAGCGAAAAGCCTGTTTTCTTTCTGATACTCAAGAAAATTTTGCATGTGTGTGGATTTGGAGGACTAGTCCAAGTAGAGGAGTTCATATCCAAGCTGAGGCCACCAGTCACACTGGGGAGGTTGTTGACAAGTAGCCCAGATTTTGCAATTTATCCCAAAGGGTAAATTGATTGTTCATTAAACAGAAGCTTCATCAAATGATGCTATGATTTGGTTTACATATGAAAAGCTATATTCTTTACTTAACATTCACAAGTTGCTTATGGATTAATTAGCCCATCTGCCACAACAAATGTATTCATACTTTTTTTGCATTAATTGCTGAAAAGTTGATCTTTTTCTCCTATTCACTTCTCTCTATCAGTAAAATGGAAAATAATTTTTTAGAAACAAGACACTTTTTTCATAGCAGTAAAAATGTGTATATTTTTCAACTTATCAACTAAGTTGATAAAGTAAGTGCAGGGGTGAGAGGAAGACCGTCTCTGGAAATGGCTTCCCATGATTAGTTCTTCTTTTAGTCACTTATCATCCATTTATTTGTTAGCTTATCTGAATATCTTAGAAGTGCTTCAAGTTTGGCATGATTAAGGCTACTCTTTCCACTTGCTTCCAATCCCAAATCCAGTCTTTAATGAGGATAACCACGTCTCTATTTCTCCTCAACTTCTATCATTGGCATCTTCCTTTCCTCTTTTATGCTGTTACCAATTCTGATAACCTCTTTATCAATAATGTGCCTGATTTCTCATTTACCTCAAATCAGGTAACTTAATCACCATTTCAGAGTCCAGTCACCCCACTCTGGGGCCACAAGCCTCTTATCAAACAGCAATCCCATGAGTCTTTTCAGTTATACTCTAGTTGCTAGGTGGCTTTAGAACCAAATCAGTTTTGGCCACAGTTCTCAAAAAGCCAGATGTTAGAGTAATAGAGGGAATTATCTCATATGCTTCTCTTGTTTATTATGATGCTCTAACCTCTCACTCATTCCATTTAGCAACCACTTTAGAAAAAGGTCTTGTTCTCTACACCCTGCTTAAATCAAATCACCAGGCTTCTTGAAACCCTTCCACATGTACCCTTCAAAGCACACCCCATAATACATTGGTATATCTTTTTTAATTTTCAAATTACCTTTCATTTCCTCCCATGGATTTTGCTCCCAACAGTCTTCATCCAGTTTTTTTCTCCTGAAAATCAACTTCCAGCACTTCTGCTTCCTTCTGTTTACTAGGCACCTAGAACAGTTTGGATCGACACTCTTAACTACCTGTATTAACTGGAACACATTTAATAGACGGCTTCTCCTTCTCCAGTTTCATTTCACATATGTTGTCCATACAAAACCAAGACTGAGGCAGAGAGGAAGGAAGAGGGAAGGAGGAGTAAAGGGAGGGATGGAGAGAATATGATGGAAAATAAATAGAATGATAAGGATATGGCACCATGAAATACCAAATACCTCGTTGGTTTAGGATCTAACCATTTGGAAAAAAACACAAAGTTTTGCTATTCATTTATTTGTTAGTTTACTACAGAATTTTTCTATAGGTTTAAAACCTCAGGTATTCTTCCAACATTATTCTTCTCCCTATCTGAAACTGATGATAACTGAGCAAAGCAACTGCCAGAAAATCCCAATTAAAGCTAATCTTTTTTCTGTTGTGAAAGGCATAATTTATAAAAGGGTGACCTTTTGGTAGGCTAACAGTATGTTGATGAACTTCAAGTGAAGTGAAAAAAAAAAGTGTTTTGTATCATCAGTGCTTACATTTTCTAAGGGATCATATGGGGCAGCAGAGCCTTTAAAGGTCATAGACTTCTTTACTTCGAGAGATATTAAACAGCTTATGAAAATAGAGGTCAGCTGCATGATAACTGGAAGAAAAGAGCGTTCCCAATGGGGAAGTAAGATACTTCAGATTATATTGACTGTCCTTTTTTAAGACTGTATTTGATTATCTTAAAGGAAAAAAAAAGAAATTTGCATATAAATGCCATGATTGTAAATGAATGAATGTACAGTTCTTAGAATCAATAGCTATTGATCTTGCTGTATGAAAGCTAACATCTGCATATACTAAGCATTGCAATAAGAACTAATAATTTCACAGCCTAAAATACTCTCCAGCAATTTTTATATTTCTGCAGAAATTTTTATACTTTTCTGAACTTTGCAAAAATAATCTTATTTACCTTATTGGAACATAAAATAAATAATCATTATCAGTAAGGAACTCACTTTTTAAAAATTATTCTTGCTTTGAAGATCACTAAAACAAATAAGAAACAAAGGAATATCAAGACTAGATTGTAGACAAGGTGCTGAGCCACCTTGGGGAAGAAATAGAATAATGGCATTTGTCTGTTCGTTATTTAATGACACACAATTTATGCATTAGTAGGATTTAATGTATGACTGGAAGAAACCATGGCCACAAATTATTTTCCCTTTACCCTCAGATATTGCTTGAAGTTCCTTCAAAAAGGGCTCTGTTGGGCTTCCCTGGTGGCGCAGTGGTTGAGGGTCCGCCTGCCGATGCAGGGGACGCGGGTTCATACCCGGGTCCGGGAAGATCCCACATGCCACAGAGCGTCTGGGCCCGTGAGCCATGGCCGCTGAGCCTGCGCATCCGGAGCCTGTGCTCCACAACGGGAGAGGCCACAACAGTGAGAGGCCTGCGTAGCGCAAAAAAAAAAAAAAAGAAAACAGGGCTCTGTCTTCTTTCATTCTGCCATTGTTAAAAGAGTTACTTCAGATGCAAGGTTTATAGGAAAAGGTAACATTATTGACATAATTCCAGTAGATTTTAAATAGTTGATAACAGATTGTGACCAGGAGTTCTTTTCAGAGAAGGAAGGGTATGAAATCTTGTACGAGTAAATATTCACTAAGTTAAAGGGACACCATGAAGCAGGAAACGTGTGGACAAAAGGGCAATTCTTCCCTAACACATAGATACTGACAGAGCAGTATTATCTACCACTGGATCATCTTCCATAACCCTGGAATTTATAAATACTGACCACAATATGAGACACAGAGGATGACGCTATTCATCATGAGAGGCCAGATTTTAGGTTGTGCTTTTCCATCCTGGAACTTCTCTTATCATTTGCTGACTGCAGGTCCTCAGGAGTGGTGGCCTCAGCCCAGAGTGCCTGTCATCCAACAGCAGCTCAAGGAGTGAATGCTGGTCAGTAGGTGTCCCGCGTTCACATCCTCCTGTATGCCCAAAGTCATCAAGCCGTTCCAAGGTTGTGCCAGAGAAAACTCAGTGGGAATGTTTAAGTTTAGTTCGTGGAGAAAAGAATGAGAGAGTAAATGCACAGATTAGTGAGTGTGCACTTTGGTAGGTACACACCCAAATCTCAAATTGATGTTTCTTACTAGTTATTCGAGAACTGTACTGGGTCATATGGTGCTGGTGAGGAAACTTAATTGCTCAATTTCTGAAGGCACATTAACTCTTTCAGGGTCGATTGAGCAAATTAGCTCCTCCAGGTCATTAAGCCCATCTCTACATGACATGATGATTTCTACCTGGCATTGTATCATTTACCCCCAAATGCCCCACGTTTGCTTTGAGCATGCACATGTTCTTTGTCTACTCAGGGAGAGAAAATGTGCTCATTTGAATGTCAGCCAATCGCT
Source organism: Aethalodelphis obliquidens (assembly GCF_003676395.1). Taxonomy (NCBI): domain Eukaryota; kingdom Metazoa; phylum Chordata; class Mammalia; order Artiodactyla; family Delphinidae; genus Aethalodelphis; species Aethalodelphis obliquidens. The sequence goes on along the minus strand of NW_020838028.1, from coordinate 5,267,617 downwards.
CTCTGGCTGCAACTCAGTGATTCCCTTTGATTCTTTTGAAGGCACCCAGGGATCTCTAAGATTTACTGGAGCATAGCAGTTATCAGAGCCTCGCCAACAGGCGGATAGTTTAGTTGTCTAGAAATGGTATAATTTCAGGGGTTTTGAGCACAGTACTGTACTCCCAAGTATGTCTTCCTATTTGCAAAAGCCAATATTATTGATTCATTGCAGGTGGGAGTTGTGAAGTTCTTTCAGGATTCTGTAGTCCTTTATGAAAACACAACTTCCACTAAGAGGCTGTGCTATCAGGACCCATTTTAGGGGAATAAATTGATGACAATTTGAGAGCAGTCTCTATACTGTCTCTCAAGAGGGTGATCAGAAAAGAGTGTGGTTGTTTTGGGTGCCACAAATGTGGGGGAACATCAATGGTCCTACATAAGCAGGTGTGGGAGAGTATCATCACTAAAAGAATAATTTTTATCTCCCAAATGCCAATGGTTGGCCCAACTGAGAAGCAGTGATGGAGGGCAAAGACAAACATCACCTCTTCCTCTGTTATGTCCAGGGCTACACTGGAGAGTCATAAACTGGTATAAATGGAAACAGGCAAGGAGGCAAGGGACATGGTATGCTCACTCAGAGGTGTTTTAGAGCAGTGCTACTTTCTTGTGCATATAAATCAGCTGGAATCTTGTTGAAATGCCAGTTCTCATTTAGTAGGTCTGGGATAGGGCCAGGGATTCCGTATTTCTAATCTCTTATGCTGCTGGCCTATGGACCACACTTTGAATAGCAAGGATTTAGGATAATATGCACATGAGCAATAATCTGGTCTTGGATTAAATGATGAATATGAAAGAAATTTGACAATATCCCCCCAAATTCGATTTCAAGTCAGTAAGACTGATTAAATATTGAAAATACCACCAAGAGATTGATAGATCATTTTTTAAAAAGGATATACTTAACATTTCTACCTAGCTGAAGATTTTGAACATTTGCTGATGTTTGTGTGCTGTTTAAGTTTTGAAATCTTTACTAATAATTCTGATGATGTGCTTGCTAAAGGTATAAGAAATAACTGTTTTCCTAGTCTCCTTCACTTTCTCCTGCTGATGAAGAGTTCAATAAATGTCAATGTCTGATTAAATATTCCTTCACAAAATTCTTAGCAGAGCTGGTTTAAGCCTCCCCTGCCCACCTTTTTTTAATCTATCATGACAACCTCTCTGTTCTTTCCTCTGAGATGAACAACGTCCTTTTATCTTGCAGGTCAATGGGAAGGATCTCTCAAAGGCCACCCATGAAGAGGCAGTGGAAGCTTTTCGAAATGCCAAGGAGCCCATTGTGGTCCAGGTGCTAAGGCGAACACCTCTCAGTAAACCAGCCTATGGGACGGCCCCAGAAGTGCGGCTCGTGAACGCCAGCACCCAGACGGACATCACCTTTGAACATATCATGGCCCTGGCCAAACTTAGGCCACCCACCCCTCCAGTGCCCGACATCTGTCCATTTCTGCTCTCAGACAGGTATTTTTCTGTCATTTCTCCCAAAGCCCTATTTGTTGTCATTCGTCATTGAAAGTAGGTGTTGGGAAGAAACAGTCACTGTAGCAAGTTGACAATTATGGAGACAAGCTCTCAGTTCTGTTTGGAAAGTGTCTGTAACTGTGTCTCCATCCAATTAGTTCTCAGCTGTCCTGCTTACTTTTCCTGACCTGCACGGTTGTTTCAGCTCAGGAATCATACTTGCTGAGATGCTGAGTGAAAAAGTCTGGCTCTGATTAGTTCATCTTCATATTTCCAGTCAACACAAGCCTCACACAGCTCATGAGAACTGGTCAGGGAAACAGCTTTTCTCACCGAAGCTGCCAAAAACCTTGTTAAGACAGACCCAGAAGTGGCATGTTGGCACTATATTCTTCTCTGTGTGTCGCCTCTCTCTTTCTCTTTTGCTTTTCTCTTCTTTAAAGGAGAAGCTAGGAAATTTATTAAAGTGCAATTCTCCAAATGAAGCAATTACCTGATATATTGAGACGTGAACCAAAGATCCTGGCTGTCCAAGAAGAAGTATAGAGCTACAAAATAAGGAATTATTAAAGGAATATTTCTTTTCAATTTTTACCTGAGTTAAAGGCAGTTAGAGATAGTTTATTCAAATAATGCTATTATTCAAAGCTTGCAGCTTTGGAAGTTTGTTTTGCTCCACACACTTTGTTCTGTGAACTTTTAAGCAAATATTCAAACATTATTGAGAGCTTGATTTGTAAGAGCAGTAGTCTCTTTAGCCTGCATTTTCATTGCCTACTGCAATCCATGCTCCATTTAGTAAAAGGTACACTTGGTCCTGACACCCGCCTGCCCTTTAGTGGCTTCTGTTAAGTCCAACTCAGTGGGTCACACGTGTACATTAGAATCACCTGGGAACTTTGAAAAGCAGTATCAATGCAATGCCTAGATCAATCCCACCTCAGGCCAAAACCCAGGCATTAGAATTTTTCAGAAATTTCCCTAGGCAATTTTAATGTGCAGCCATGCTTTGGAAACCACTTTTTGAAACTTCAAGTCCCAGGAGGGCAGGGGCTCTGTTTGTCTGACCTACGATTCTAGTCATCTATCCCTTACTTATTAAATAGCCCCTTGTGTCAGGTACTGGAACTAGGTACTGGGCATAAAACTGGGAACAAAAGATAAAGCCACTGCCTCCTGGAGCTTATATTCTACAGTGGAGATGAAAAATACACAAGCAAACAAATATACAATATTCATTAGTAGAGTGTAACCCAGAGTAGCCATCCAATAAATACTTTCTTGAATGAATAATAGCTAACATTTATTAGCTAACTTAACATGTTTTAGGGAATATTCCAAGTGTTTTACAATTATTAATTCATTTACTCCTCATAAAAACATTCTGAGGGAGTACATTATATTATTACCATCCCCATGTCACAGATGAGGAAGCAAATGTTAAGTAATCGGCAAGGTCATACAGCAAGGAAGCGACAGGGCCAGGCTCCTGGGCCCAAGAGGTCTGACTCCACTGCCCACTCCCTTAACCAGTACGCTGTGTCCTCTTCCCAAGTCCTGCAGATCATAGCTGAAAGGTAACCTCTTCTAGCAGACTTCTTAGGACTGTAGTAGGTACTCTCATAGTGTCTCTATTTTTCCCTTAATTATCTCACTATATTAAAATTCCCACTTTGCTGCTCTACCCAATTAAAAAGACACCAACCGATTTCCAGCCATTGGCATAGGGCCTGGCATCTGGTAGATACTTGGTAAATGTTTACTGAATTAATAAGGTGTTCTTCACAGCAGGGCTTCCTACTTACTAAGTCAAAGACCAGGGAAACACATCAGATGCCCCAAACAGCAGGCTCTGATGTTTTACCAGCCCAAATGGGCTTCTCAACAGGGAACTCTCCTTACTATGTAACAACCTAAATGGGAAAAGAATTTGAAAAAGAATACATGTATATTTATAATTGAATCACTTTGCTGTACACCTGAAACTAACACAACATTGTTAATCAACTACACTCCAATATAAAATAAAAAGTTTAAAAAAAAGCCAGTCCAGCTTTAAGCTAGGAGGGTTCACCTGTTAGACCAGCAAGCAAGATACTAACTGTACTGCTTTTGCTATTTGCGTGAAAATCAGAGAATATTAGAGTATAGTGAGAAGAAGCTGGTAGAATATTTACACTGACTGTGTGAGGGCACCAGGATGGATCTCTCTGGCATTTCAGCTAGTAATGAGGGGACTAATTTATGCTACTAACTCCAGTTTGTTCATAATGTCCAAAATGGCTGGGCTTAGAGGGCTCACCTGAAACCAACTTGGTTAATTTCACTTAGGCCTTTTCACTGACTTGGAAATACTTATGGAGGACCTCATGCCCTTTGCTGTTCAACTGTGCTTAGCTTTCATATTGTATAATGTATAGTGTCTCTATCATGGCATATAGCAATTTGAAAGGAAGGACTTCTATAAATTATGAAAACCATTTCCCCAAAGTTAAAGGATACGTAGAAGTAATATACAATGCCTTGGGTCCTCTGCATTCCCTTCACTCCATCAGTTCTCTTTGTCCTGAGAAATTTTCTAAAGGGATTATGCAAATCTGTGGCTTATAGGAGTTTCCAGTGAGTTATCACCATGAACGTTCTTTAATATTTGTGGACATGCCTTTTATCAAAGAGGGAAAGATGTGGGTTATGAGGGAGAAAGAGGAAGGAAATCTTGAGAAATGGGGGCAATGTGAGTACGATTTACAATCTGAAAAACACAGTGCCCACCCTACCTGCACATCCACGGGTTCTGCATCCAAGGATTCAACCAACCTCAGATTCGATTTTTTTGGGGGGGAGGGGGGTACAGATAACAACTTTATTTGTCCATGCCAGGATTAAGTTGCTTAACAGAGAGACAGAGGGTGGTGGGAGGCTGGCATACACAGCACCATTTACGTCGAGGAGGCAGAGCATCACTCCTACCACGGTACCACGGCCTTCATCCTCCTTCCTCCTGAAGTGCCCCTCGCAGTCAGCAGGCCCCTGCCCCACACTCACCAGAATCACGTGCTACCGTACTTCTTCCCCCCACTGTCCCAGTACAGAGCCCACCACATCTGGAAATGTCTGTCTTTACATTCATCTATCCACTGGGTCGTCTCATGGCTGCTGCGAGGTAGCTGGGATAGCGTCAAGGTTGGAAATAAAACTAAAAATTTGATTTTTTGATCCACGGTTGGTTGAATACTCGGATGAAGAACCCAAGGACACAGAGGTCCGACTGCGCGTTTAAAATCAGACTTCAGAACCGGTTTGAGGCTGTAATTAGGAAATTGGAAGTACTTTGTTATAAAATACCCACCTTCGGGTAGACTTCAGTCTCAAATGCCACACACCGATGCATGGATCAAGTCCATTCGATGGAATGGAAGGAGGCCAGAGTATCGATATAGCACCACGGCGGGGGGGAGGTCGCACATCTGCCCCTTCACAGAATGAAGCTTGACCCTGAGCCATTATCTTAGTATTCTCTCAGAAAATCAAATTGATGGACTTCATATAGGGGGAGAAAGAAAACAGTTGCTCTTTCTGCGGTGTAATTCGTTTAAAGGCTAGATCACTAAAGGTCTTATTGGCGAGCGGTGAAAACTAAAGTGAAATTCTAAAATTAGTTTTAATCTTGGGAACAACCCTTTTGATCCATTCCTATCATATTGCTACATTCCCCATAGCTGCCATTCTCTTCATCCGATGGAGCATGAATTTTATGAGGACGATGAGTATCTTTCCAGCTTGCCTGCTGATGCAGACAGAACTGAGGACTTTGAATATGAGGTAAGATCATATTCACACCACTTCACATTTCTTCATGAAGTTATGGTTGAGGCGTTTTGCATAACAAAGAAAAAATTAATTTATTACTGTGAGAACTATTTTGTCTATTATATATCTAAGGCAAGAGCTTTTAAATATTTGTTTCAGCTATTTGGCACTGGTATTTTAATTATATTGGAAAACATTTTTATAATACAAGCCTGAAAATAATTTGCTCACATTTTTGTTGCTTTATATAAATAATATTATGGCAGCTACATTTTTTTTTCTTCGTTTTGTAATGTAAGAGAATTTCCAAGTAGAGTTTGGAAAAGAAATTACATTTAAAACCGAGACTGTATTTACTATTTTCATTCATTGTGTAGTATTTTTATTTTAACTGATAAACTAAATCTGATATTATTTTTATTCCCTTTCACAAATTCAATTTTTTTTTTTAATGACTCAAGTACTCTAAAGAGCAGTTTCTGTGACTTTCTAGATTAAGAGATGACCATGTTTAGCCTTCACACGGTACATGTCAGAGTATCTGTACTGTGTTATGAAACAACTCCAAAAGCCCATCTATTAATTACTTAAAAGCTTTCACAAAAGTTAAAGAATTTATCCTAATATTTCCTCTGCTTCTGCAGTCTATAAATCTTTGAAAGGTTTCAGACTACTCTGACATTTGGAAATAAAGTAGATTGAGGAGGTAAAGAAGCTCTGGTAAACAGCCAGAGAACCTGTGATTATCTGCCCTTTTAATGCTTTCAATGATGTCATACAAGTTCAGCAAAATGTTCTTTTCCATTTTACAACCAGGAAATCCTGAAATCTCTTCCCTTAGGGGGATCTGAAATCAAATAAGGCCAATTCAGTGAAGCTCACCTAAAGCAAATAGATGTTTATTTGAAATCTTGCCCCTGCAAAAGTCATTGCTGGGGATTACAGAAATCATTATTTCTTTTCAGCCAGAATTTAGAAGGGTGTGCAATGATACCTAGTATCTGAGTTGATGGTTTTGTTGCTGTTGTTCGTGTTAATTTCTTATCCCCTCCTCTCCATTAATTTGATTGAAAATTTTATTTTATAAATCTGCTTAAGTACTGGTATACACTGAAATAGCCATTAAGTTTTTCCCATTCATGCAAAATAAATTACAAAGTTGAGTCACTTATCCAAATAATTCAAGATTAAATGATGTTTTTCTTTCAGTTAATTAATTGCTTTGGGTTTGGGGAATGGATTTTTCTAGATCACTTCAGCTTTTTGTTTCGTTTGTGCCTTAAAGCTTTATTAAAATACATCTGTGTGCTAGGGGAGGACTTGGGAGAAAGACTTGCTTAGGCTAAGCAGGTTCACAGTAAAAATTCTTTTAATTAATTAGCATATCTTTGACTATTACAATACAGACAGATTCTATAGTGATTACTATTGCTGAACTGCATCCTCTTTTCTGACCAATGTCAGTCCCTAGGAGAGACCAGCATCAGTGTGATGACAGTGGTAAATGCTCAGACAGGCCTTCTGTAGCCTGCAGCCTCTACTAATCACACCACCATGGTCATTGCTTTGCTGTCAGCTGTGATTCTCTTGCCAAAGTCACCTTTCTGAGTTATTGAAATAAAGAATATTCCCATGAAATTTAAATAAGGAAGAAGTTACTGTGACAGGCTTTGGTCTTGAGAAGGGATACATTTGAGAATATCTGCATGGCTAAAAGTAGGGGTGGAAGCACTGGGGAATACCCCAAGGATAACTGACCAAGCTTAGGAGAGAATGGCTCTACCCAGTACACCTCAGTCTGTTATGCTAACATGGCACAGTGTCACACGCCATCCCTCTTGTTTGCATCAGATGAGACTGTGAGCTCTAGTCAGTCCTCTGCTATCACCAGAGCTGACTGTGGACAGGGAGATTTAGAAATGCTGCCTTTACACAGTATTACACTTAGAAGCAGGCTGGTCAAGTGTTTCTGTGACAGGCTCAGATGACCCCATCTCCTCCAGGAACTCTGTTATAACCCAGTAGCTGTGGGGATGCAGTGGATGCAGTGGTCCTTCAGGAAGGACCTCTTTTGTGCCACTTAGAGAGTATTATGGAGAACAGAGGTCTAATGGCCAAACAGAGGACTTCATCTCAGAAAGAGGTACTCATTCCTCTTCAACCTAAACATGAAAACACATCAATAGGCAATCGGAAAAGTAGAGACAGGACTCCTTTCCATCTGCTTTCATTCAGTTGTACCATAAATATTTAATGAGCAGTTAAAAAAATATGCCAGGTTCTTATCTAAGTTTGGGATTGATGAAGCCTCTGCCCCAGTGGAGTTTAACCTTTAGGAGAAGGAGATGGACAAGAAACAAGTAAGTAAAGACATATTATATCAGATGGTGATTAACTGCTAGTGGACAACAAACGGTGTGGGTAACAGAGGAAGGAAGTGCATGGTGTTGGGATGAGGTGTTGCTCTCTTATACAGGGTGGTCAGGGAGGGCCTCTCTCATAAGAGACCTAAAGAGAGTAAAAGAGCTAGCCATGTGGATTCTGAGAGAGGAGCTTTCCAGACAGAGGGAAGGGCAAGTACAAAGGACCGGAAGTAGGACCACAGCTGGTGGGCTCCAGGAACAGCAGAGGCCGGTGTGCTCTGGGGGCAGAGGCAAGGGCGTCGGGCAGCGGTAGGAGGTGAACTCAGAATGAGTAGCTGGTGGAGAGCAGGGCTGGGTTCTGCAGCCCTCGTAAGATCCCTCTGCTGCTGAAATGAGCTTTAAGATGGGCATGCAGAGCCGCCAGCAGAGCCTCCAGCAGAGCAGTCGGAGGAGGGTGGGAGACTGGAAGCTGACTGGTGACAGAGGCAGGGGTAAGACATAGTCTGAAAGCACAGCATTCATCCTGGCCCGGAGGGCTTTGCCTGTGTGTCTGCACTTCCATTCCTCGCCTCGTAGTTTTAATATAGTTTGTGCTCGGGCGGGTTTTTTCTTCTGACTTTTCGAGGGCAAAATATCATAGGCCAGAGTGAAACTCAGCTTCTGGCATCCACTGGAATTAGCATAATAAATCTACTCTTAAAAGACAAAAAGAGTACAGAACTGAATTTCTGAACTTGCTGAAAAACAAACTGTGCAACTATATAGGCACCTTTTTAAAGGCCTACTTACTATTGACTCAGTGAACCAAAGGTGATCTGTCTATCTTGTGAATACACATTTAGGGACTTTTAGTGTGTGGATTATTGACCCAATAGACCAAAACAGATCTGACTATCTTGTAAAGACATATTTAGGGACTCTTTAACATGCAGATTATTGCATTGATAGATGGTAACAGCTCCCTTCAGAACCATGATAGACAGCAAATGCTTCTTTGGAGATATTATAGTCAATGTGTCAATGCTATGGTGACTCTGGTGTGTTAGGGACCACTGTGAAATTTTTATGACACCCATATCTCACCATGGCCTATCACCACTTTGCCTCAGAAAATTATTTGCCTGGGTTTTAAATCTCCCCCCAGTGCTTCAGAAAAGTCTCAGCAGACCAACCTGTATTAAAAGACTCACAGCTTGAAATTTGATCGTTTTAAACAATAATGGCACTGTTTTCTAATTAAAAATGTAAAGGATTTTAATTTCATTTTTGAAGGAAAAAATAAAAATATCAAAATTTACACAATGCAGCCATCATAAGAGTCAGGGTGCCAACTCTTACTTCCACTGAAATACTGAGGATTAAGCACTCCTTTTTCTGTATTTTCAACTTTGTTCTTTTTTTTTTTTCCTAGAGCCAGCTAAAGGTTGAAATAAATCATAAATAGCCTTTAGCAAGTCAGAGGCGGATCTCAAATCCGGCCTTTACCAGAAATAATTTAAAGGGAAAGCCTTTGAGAAAACAGAGCTCTTTTGTCCAACTCCTAATAAAGGTATGTTTGCTACTGCCGGAATGCAAGGAAGACGTTGAATTTTCTGCACCATTTGCCATCAACTCTCAAAACTCAGTGTTGATAGAGGACAGTCAGAAAATTAATAAGTACAACATTTGGATAGTATAAAACATCATGTTAGCCAAGACAAGCAAGTAATTTAAGCCACATTTCTGAGCTTGGTGATTTTTATCATTTAGAAATGCTGCTTGAAGTTGTTTTTATTCCTTCCCCTAAGATTAAGTTGAAGAAACATATCCAATAGCCTGAGTTAAGTGCACATAGAGTTTCCCTTGTGTGTACATTGTCATCACTATGAAAGAGGATTTAGAAGTTTGCTTGGAGAGGTATTAAAAGTAGAAAAGAGAGAAAGACAAGTATGTGTCAGAGTTCTATATAATGTTAACTGAAACCCAAACTTGGGCTAGTATCTACAAACAAGAAAGAGCATTTAGCATATTAATTAACTTCCTCTTGGCAATTCTTATGCAAAGCGTAAGTAAACCCTTGTGCTATGCTGAGAAGTGTCATTTTGCAAAATTTATTTCCCAGAGCTGGATTCCTGTGAATACGTGCAGAATATTTGTGAGAATTTAAGTATATAATCCCTCTTGTACATAGTTAAAGAAAAGAGAATTATGAATCAGGAAGATGTTCATTCAAAAGAGTAGTTAAGAGGATAAGCATTAGTGAGATTTTAATCATATCTTTTTGAGCAACTTCATGATTTGTGAGCCAACTTTCAGAAAAGTTTCCTTAGTGTGCACATATAGAGCTGTGTGGCTCCTTTCTAGGCTGTGAGGGCAGAGGCCTTACCTGTGTGTTCATCATTGCCTGATATCACCTGTCTCATAGCAGATGCTCAATATTTGATGCAGGAATATATGAGGATTCACATTATTGTCTGTATGGACCAACCTTTGAGCAGCACAATCCCTTTCCACCTTTTGCACAAGGGAATTGGAAAGGAGCTTGAGACCACCATGCAGTTATAACAGATATCCTCTCCCTTTCTAATAGCTATTTGTTCTTTTTTTCTTTTAAAGTTTGTACTGTTTTACTGACCTCTCCCTATTTACCTCACCCCTCTAGCCCCTGAAAACCATTTTTCTACTCTCTGTTTCTAAGAATTTGACTTTATTTTGTTTTCTTTATGTTCCACGTGAGTGATACCACGCATATTTTTTTTCTCTATCTAGCTTATTTAACTTAGCATAATGCCCTCAAGGTCCATCCCTGTTGTCACAAATGACAGAATTTCCTTCTTTCTCATGGCTGAATAATATTCCATTGCATGTATATACATACACATACAATGGACTATTATATATTATATATATGTGTGTGTGTATATATATATAAAATATATATATATATATAAATATAAAATATTCTATAAATATTTCTGTCATGATTTCCTGGGTTATAGTTATTTATGTACTTATCTTTTTCTTCTAAATAGTTTTTATTTTTTAACAGAAGTGACCACTTCTAATTATCTTTATATCACCTGGAAAGCCTAGCACATGCCCTAGTTCATGGGGGGCACTCAGCAGCATTTGCTTGATAAGTGAACAAAGTATTGACCATTGCTGCTACTGTTCTTATTTTATGAGTCCTGAAAACAAATACAAAGGGTTACATGAAGGGAAGGAAGAAGAGAGTTGATGGAGAAGAGAAATTTGAAATAAAGTGTGAAAGTCTTTGAGTTTTTTCCCCATAATAATTCAGCTAACAGCCCTGTTGTTAACCAGTTAACATACACTTGTGCCAGATCATAAAAGAAGAAAATCTGGATGTTTTCGGTTACCTTTCTAACAAAGAAGATGCACATGTTTTACCCCAAATTTATAAGCTGGAGGACCCTAGTAAATAAACATGCTAATTTACGTAGGTAAAAATGACTGGGGTTCAGTTTGTGTTAGGATAATCATATGCCCTGGTTTGCCCTAAACTGTCTCCATATACGAATACTGTTCAAATTTAACTATGAATAGCATCCTCTTCCATTTTCAAAAATGTCCTTTTCCATACCTTGTATGGTTGTCCTAGTTTTTATATTTGTTGAGCCTTAATGGAATCTGAGATTTTGTAATCCCATTTTATATAATCCTACTAGTACAAGCAGAGATGACTCAGAAGTTCCTAATTTGAATACCCATGTTTACTAAATTGAACAATTTTCCTAAGTCATGAATTTCTATTTTAAAAAAAAGGTCTTCTTAAGGAGTGGCTAGAGAGAAAATGCCACAAAGTTGGAAATAGTCATCAAGGTTATTGTAATTCTTTTAGATTTCTTACTGAAAGAAATGAGTTTAGTATGGCTGTTAATTTGGTCATGTAATTTCATAAAACAAATATGAGGCAAATCTGTCTTTTGCCTCACTGATTATGACAACACTAAACTTTATTTCCTAAGAAAACAATGAAAAGCAAATTGAACCTTCCAAGTTGGTGATTAAACAATGTAACCAAGGGCACATTTCTTTGACTAGGAATCTAGATAGAAAATGAAGATTCCTTATGCTACGTATATGAATTTTATCAAAATGCTGACATTCAGTTTTTGTTTGATGATACTCAGTGATACACATTCAGATGATTTCCTTGCATTACTGAAAGGTGTTCGGGAAAGGTTGGGTTTAAGGTGAACATTTGCATATGAAATCATATTTTCCCAATGACTTCTATTCTGCTTTCAAAGAACAGTTTTCATAGGTACAAAGAAAGAAGAGCTATCTGTTCCAATATAAAGCAAATCACAGATAAGCATTCCAATGTTCCTTTCAGAAGCAATGTAATCAAGTGAAAGGAATCCAAACTAGGAGTCTGGTCCCAGTTCTAGCTCTGTTTCTTGAAGGGACCACTTACCTCTTCAATCACAGCATCCTCACATGTGAGCTCTGTGAGGCCACTAGTGTTGGTTATGGAATGATTTGTCAGCATCTAGTTCTTCCATGTAATACAAAAGCAAAGTGACACAAATGCATAGTCAAATCCTTAAAAATTTTACAAATATTTTAACATTTCAAACATATCAACCGACACTTTATGGGTTTTTATAAAGAGAGCACACACCCATGTAAGACTCCACATTGTGAGTAGTTGTTCTGGTCTGTACAGACTGTACAATAGTCTGGTCTGTTGTACCAATTGTAGCAAGCAACACGCCCTCTCGCCCTGGCTTTAGCTTTAGTGTTTAGAACAAGTTAACTCATATACATTTGCCAATTCAGAATGTCAGATGCAGTCTGTAGGCACTAGAAACAAATGGTTTTATTTAAATACAGTGTTTATTTTTTAATTAGGAAAATTATTCTAGTTTAGATTTTTTTCCATCAATTTATTATCTCTGAAAAAAATGTTGGAATCTTTAAAGAGCATGTGTTTTGTATTGGCATATCGTTCTACCTTTTCTCCCTTAAGACATAAGCTATCGGTGATGCCCTAGTTCTCAGTTATGTGGTGAGCCCACCGGTATTCACTATGTATTAAATAATCTAATTTAATATCGGTAAAGGGGAAACTTGCATGTACAATACAGATGGGCCAAGAATTATGGTAAATCTGATCTATGTGTTTGAAGTCCAAAATAAAAAATTTAAATATCATTATCCGCAATTGTATTACCTGAGTTAACCACAGTCAACATTTAATGTGTTTCCCTCTTTATGTACATTGTTTTTTTTGTATAACTGAAAATTTACCTTTTTGTTGGGTATTTATTTTTCCAGATTTTCTTGGCTATCATAAAAAGCTACAGTGAAGTGCTTTATACATAAATCTATCTGTATTTTTTCCAGCTTTACTGAAATACTGAGTTGGCCAAAAAGTTTGTTTGGATTTTTCTGTAAGAGATGGAAAATCCCAAATGAACTTTTTGGCCAGCCCAATATAACTGCTGTATAACATTGTATAAATTAAAGATATACCACATAATGATTGATACATGCATATGTTGCAAAATGATTACCACAATAAGGCTAGTTCATACATCCATCCCCTCACATGATCACCATTTTTATGTGTGTAATGAGAACATTTAAGATCTACTCTCTTAGCCACTTTCAAGTATATAACGTAGTACTGTTAACTGTAATCAAAACGCTGTGCATTAGATCCCTAGAACTTACCTTATCGCTGGCCGTTTGTACCTTTGACCCACATCTCCTCAAACCCCCCAACCCCAGCCCCTGGCAACCACTATTCTACTCTCTGGTTTTGAGTTTGGCTTTTTTAGATTCCACATATAAGTGAGAACACAGTATAGCCTTTCTCTGTCTGGCTTATTTCACTTAACATAACGCCCTCAGGGTCCATCTACTTTGTGGCAAATGGCAGGATTTCCTTCTTTTTATGGCTGAATAGTATTTCATTTTGTGTGTGCATATCATGTGTATGTATGATATATATATATATATATATATATATATATATATATACACATATATATCACATTTTATGTATCCATTCGTGGATTGATGGACACTTAGGTAGTTTCCATATCTTAGCTATTGTGAATAATGGTGTACTGAACATGGGGGTGCTGATATCTCTTTGATATCTTGTTTCTGTTTCCTTCGGGATTGCTGGATCATTTTGTAGTTCTATTTTTAATTTTTGAGGAACCTCCATACTGGTTTTCATAGTGGCTGCACCAATTTACATTCCCACTATCAGTGCACGAGCTTCCCTTTTCTCGCCATTCTCACCAACACGTTATCTGTCATTTTGACGATAGCCATTCTAACAGGTATGAAGTGATTGATATTTCATTGTGGCTTTGATTTGCATTTCCCTGATGATTAGTGAAGTTGAGCACTTTTTCATGTACCTGTTGGCCATTGTATCTCTTCTTTATGAAAGTGTCTATTCAAGTCCTCTACCCCCATTTTTAATCAGATTATTTGTGGTTTTGTTGTTGTCTTTGCTGTTGAACTGTATGAGTTTCTTATGTATTTTGGATACTAACCCTTTATGTGATGTGTGATTTGCAAATATTTTCTCCCATTCTGTGCAATGCCTCTTTATTCTGTTGATTGTTTCTTATTCTGTGCAGAAAGTTTTTAGTTTGATGTAGTCCCACTTAATTATTTTTGCTTTTGTTGCTTGTGCTTTCGGTGTCATACCCAAAAAATAGTTGCCAAGACCAATGTCAAGGGGCTTTGTCCTCATATTTTCTTCTAAGAGTTTTATAGTTTCAGGTCTTATATTTAAGTATTTAATCTGTTTGAAGTTAATTTTGTGAGTGGTATAAGACAGGGACCCAATTTCATTCTTGTGCATGTGATACCCAGTTTTCCCAGTAGCACTTATCTTTTCCCTATTGATTATTCTTGGCTCCCTTGTCAAATAATAGTTGACCATAAATGCTTGGGTTTATTTCTAGGCTCTTCACTCTGTTCCACTGGTCTATGTGTCTGTTTTTTATAGCAGCATCATACTATTTTGATCACTATAACTTTGTAATATGGTTTGAAATCAGGAAGTGTGATGCCTCCAGCTTTGTTCTTCTTTCTCAAGATTGATTTGGCTATTTGGGACCTTTCTGGATCCATACAGATTTTAAGTTCTTTTTCTATTTCTGTGAAAAATACCATTGGAATTTTGATAGTGATTGCATTAAATTTGTATATGGCTTTGGATAATATGGACATAACAATATTAATTCTTCTGATCCATGAACATGAGATATTTTTCCACCTATTTGTGTCTTTTTCAATTTCTTTCACGAAAGTCTTACAGTTTTCAGTGTACAGATCTTTCATCCCCTTGGTTAAATTTACTCCTAAGAATTTTACTGTTTTTGATGTTATTGTGAATAGGATATTTTCTTTATTTCTTTTTCAGCTATTTCATTGTTAGTGTAGAGAAACAGAACTGATTACTCTATGTTGATTCTGTATCCAGCAATTTTACTGCATTCACTGATTAATTCTAGTAGTTTTCAGTGGGATCTTTAGGATTTTCTGTATATAAGATCATATCTTCCACAAACAGAGACAACTTTACTTTTTCCTTACTGCTTTTTATTTCTTCTTTTTGCCTAATTACTTGGGCTAGGATTTCCAGTGCTGTGTTGAGTAGGAGTGATGTGAGAGGACACCCTTGTCATGTTCTTGATCTTAGAGGAAAAGCTTTCAACCCTTCACCATTGAATATGTTAGCTGTAGGCCAGTGATATTTGGCCTGTATTATGTTGAAGTACATTCCTTCTATACCCAATTTGTTGAGAGCTTTTAATCATGAAAGGATGTTGAATTTTGTCTAATGCTTTTTCTGCATCTATTGAGATGATCATATGATTTTTATCTTTAATTCTATTAATATGGTGTATACAGTTATTGATGTGAGTATGCTGAACCACTCTTGCAGCTGAGGGATAAATCCCACTTGATCATGGTGTATGATTCTTTTAATGTACTGTTGAATTTGGTTTGCTAGTATTTTGTTGAGAATTCTTGTGCCTACATTCATCAGGGATATTGGCTTGTAGTTTTCTTATTTTGTAGTGACTTTATCTGATTTTGGTTTTAGGGTAATGCTGGCCTTATAAAATGAGTTTGGAAGTGTTCTTTCCTCTTCAATTTTTTGGAAGATTCTGAGAAGTACTGACATTAATTCTTCTTCAACTGTTTGGTAGAATTCACCAGAAGAACCATCTGGTCCTGGGCTTTTCTTTGTTGGGAAGTTTCTGATTACTGATTCAATCTCCTACTTATTATTGGTTTATTCAGATTTTCTATATTTTCGTGATTAAGTCTTGGTAGATTGCATGTTTCCAGCAGCTTATCCATATTTTCAAGGTTATCCAATTTGTTGAGTGTAATTGTTCATAGTAGTCTCTTATGATCCTTTGTATTCCTGTGATTTCAATTATAATGTGTTCTCTTTCATTTCTGATTTTATTTATTTGACTTTTCCTTCTTTTTATTCTTAGTCTAGCTAAAAGTTTGTCCATCTTTTATCTTCTAAAAAAATCACCTCCTACTTTCACCAATAATTTCTTGTTTTCCTGGGCTCTATTTTATTTATTTCTGTTCTGATCTTTGTTATGTTCTTCCTTCTGCTAACTTCAGGCTTAATTTGCTCTTCTTTTTCTAGTTTCTTGAAGTGTAAAATTAGGTGGGTTTTTTCTTTTTAGTTTTTTTTTTCCCCTTAGTGTCAGCATTTATCACTAACTTTCCTCTTAGGACTGCTTTTGCTGCATCCTGTAAGTTTGGGCATGTTGTATTTCCATTTTCATTTGTTTCAAGAAATTTTTTGATTTCCTCTTTTATTTATTTTTTCATTATTGGTTGTTCAGCAGTACGTTCTTTAATTTCCATATATCTGTATATTTTCCAGCTTTCCTCCTATTTTTTCCTCCTATTATTGATTTCTACATTTATACAATTGTGGTCAGAAAAGATACTTGGTATGGTATCAGTCTTCTGAATTTGCCAAACTTGGTTTGTGATCTGACATATGATCTACTCTGGACAATGTTCTGTATGTGCTTGAGATGAAAGTGTGTTCTGCTGGAGCTGCTGGATTGAATGTTCTGTATATGTGCATTAGATTCATTTGGTCTAAAGTATACAGTTCCCCCTTCAACAGTGGGAGGGGGGGTAGGTACACCAACTGCCCCATGCAGTCAAATATATATAAAAGTGTGTAACTGTACAATCAGCCCTCCATATCCATGGTTCCACACCCACAGATTCAACCAACCATAGATTGTGTAGTATTGTAATACACATTAATTTTTTAAAAATACACATGTAAGTGGGCCCCTGTAGTTCAAAATTGTGTTGTTCAAAGGTCAATTGTATTTCAAGTTCAATGTTACTTTATTGATTTTCAACATATCCTTACTGATTTTCAATGTTTCCTTATTGATTTCTTGTTGATGATCTGTCCATTGTTGAAAGTGGGGTATTGACCCCTCTATTATTATTGTATTGTTCTCTATTTTTCCTTTCAGGTCTTTTAGTATTTGCTTAATAAATGTAGTTGCTCTGCTGATACATATGTATATTTTTACAATTGTTATATCCTCTTGACAAAGCGACCCCATTATCATTATATAATGAGCTGCTTTGTCTATTGTAATGGCTTTTGACTTACAGTCTATTGTCCCTTTTGGTTTCCACTTATATGGAGCATCTTTGACATGGTGGAATTTGAACCATAGGAAGGCTGTAGAAGCACATCTGATTTACTTAACAGAGAAAACTAAAGCCCATGAAGGTTAAAGATTCACCTAGCACATTTACTTATTAGCAGAAGCTGGACAAAATTTCCTCTTTTTCTTAAAAAAAAAAAAAGCAAAACATTTATTATAACAAAAATAATAGATATTCATTATTTTGTTTCCTTATTCATATTCCCCTTTGGCATATATTATACTCTTGAAAATTATACTCTCTAGAAAAGAACACATACTCAATAATTCACTTTTCTTTTATAAACAAACCCAAACCAACACATCCTGAAAAGTGATCACTTATAATTTATCTTCTGAGAGAGGTCTAAAAGTCCTAAATAACCATTGGAAGGATAGTGTGTTTTGAGAGGATGTTTATGAGTAACTAGAGAATCCACAAACAGCTGTTGAAACTTTTTGCAGCCAGGGAGTTCATAATCCTTAAAGAATTTTTTCTTCCATTCACTTATATGCAAGTACCTGCCAAATAAAGGCAGTTGTGAATTCCCTTAAGCAAAAGTTTTAAATTCTTTTAATGTTTTAAAGTTCTTTCAGTTCTTTAAAAAAAAAAAAAAAAAGAAAAAAAGAACATGAGAGAATTTAGTTGGGAAATTCATAAGAAAACTATGATTTCCCTAAGTGAAGACACTACTGTTTGTAGTTAAGAATGATTTAATCACTTCCTGTCTGATAGGCACAGAAATTAATATAATCTCTTCCTCCAAAATGAAAGTGAAAGGGACTCAAACCTTTTTTCTCTCCTTCACATATCCCAGATGATCATCAGAGTTCCCATTACTGACTTTCTTCTGTGTTAACTTAAAGGTCCAAAAATTTCCAATGATATGCATTTATTCACCTTAAACAGTTTTTAGTAATGCAATAAAACCTGATGTAGGATAGGTAAACTATAGGACTCATAGTAATTCACAGAGGTGGCAGCACATGTGAATATTCAGTTAGTTTTACTCTCTGATTCTCAGAGGAGGAAATGCATTAACATTATCCCAACTCAAAACCAGACTCGCCATTCCGTATGCAAGTTGTATTCTTTATGTCTGTCAAAAGAAGAGAAAGCAAGATATTCTCTCAGGGACTTCTCTCAGGTGTGGGGAAGTTATTTTTAGTATCATTTCTTGTCACTTTTCTTATAGGTCTTGAACACGTGCATAACTATAGTAGCCATATAACAAAGTATAGACTTCTGTAATATAGTAATGAAGGTGATCAATGTCTTATAGATATCAGATCAATCACCTGAAAAAGATTCTAGAAGATTTTCTGACACCCAAATTATTTTGCTTATATTCCAACTGTATAAAATAAATTACCTTCATTAGGTCCTCGTTTTTGTCCCTTATAATTAACTTATCCATTAATTTGGAAGAAAACCCTTAAAAATTGTATTACTCACAAACGAAGGCCTAATTATATCACTCTGATTGGAGGAAAAATTATATTTAGATATATTAGGAATCAGCCTGAAGTGAGCTCAAGTTAAACTCCACTGCTTATTATTTGTGTGACCTCTTGTTGCCTAAAGTTCCTCATCTGCGTGAAGAAAATAATATTAACAATAAGTATTTCTTAAGATTAAATGACATAATATATGAGAACCTGTAGTACAGTGACTGGGATATATATTTATATTTTGAGTGTGTGTATTTATATGTATTTTCCATCATTTAACCATTGTAAGGCTCAATTTCATCACCTTGAGTGAAGAATATTTAAGAAGGAAGGAGAGAGAGTTGATGTCTCCTCACAACTAGGGCACCTACCAGATGCTGGTGAGGGACCTCGACACCCAAGGGTATGGGCGGAACCCCCGAGTGACTGCGTAGGACATAGAGGGAGCGAGTGGGGAGGAGAAGTGGAGGCGGGATGGGACCAGCACCCCTGAGGGGTGGCTGGGGGAGCGGAGGGGTTCCCATGACTGGAGAGTCCCACTCACCACAGGGGATCAACAGGGACAGGGAAAGACCCTCGGGGGTTCAGAGGATTGGAGGGGAATGGGGCTAGTGTTTTGCATACCCACTCAGGCCCCAGGGAGCCTGCTAGTGTCCCAGGCCTGGTCCTCTGCACTCCTGGGCCCTCTCTGGCAGTGTGGGTCCTGGGGGCAAGGGAGGGAGGAGGGGAAGAAGAGTAGAGGCAAATGGGGAAGAATCCTAGGGGATCAGAGGATGGGGGAGGAACATGGCTAGCATTTCCCCCACCCAGCTGGGCCCCAGTGAGCCTGCTGAGGTCCCAGGCCTGATCCTCCACACTCCGATGCCAAAGGCACTTCGGGGCCCCCTCCTGCCTCTCTGAGATTAAGCCCCACCCCCCACACCCCAGTGCCTTTTCCTGCCACATAAGTCCTGAGTCTAGACCCCACCCCTGCCTAAACACAGCCCCCAACTAAGCGCCCCAGCCTAAGATCCACCCCCCACAGCCAAAGCCTTTTCCCGCCTTTTTTTTTTTTTGCTACTGCAGTTCTGTTTTACCTTCCAGTAGTTGTTTCACTTTTCTAGTATATATGCTAGTTTTCTAATCTTATTTTATTTTTTATTCTTTATTATTGTTCTGCTCCTTTTTTTTTTTTTTTGGCCACACTGTGTGGCTTGCTGGATCTTGGTTCACAGGCCAGGGGTCAGGCCTGAGCTCCTGTGGTGGGAGAACCGATTCTGAACCACTGGACTGACAGAGAACCGCAGCTCCCAGGGAATATAAATTGGAGTGAGGTCTCCCAGAGGTCCTCATCTTGGCACCAAGACTCAGCTCTACCCAACTGCCTGCTAACTCCAGTGCTGGAAGCCTAAGGCCAAACAACCAGTAAGACAGGGACACAGTCCCACCCAACCAAATAAATGAGACAACAAAAAAATACAGATGAAGGAGCAAGGTAAAAACCTACAAAACCAAATAAGTGAAGAGGAAATAGGCAACCTACCTGAAAAAGAATTCAGAATAATGATACCAAAGATGATCCAAAATCTCAGAAATAGAATGGAGGCACAGACTGAGAAAATGCAAGAAATGTTTGACAAAGACCCAGACAGACTAAAGAACAAGCAGAGATGAACAACACAATACCTGAAATGAAAAATGCACTAGAAGGAATCAAAAGCAGAATAACTGAGGAAGTAGAACAAATAAGTAAGCTGGAAGATTTTATCGGCATAGAGTTGCTTGTAGTAGTGTCTTAGGATGCTTTGTATTTCTGCAATGTCTGTTGTAACTTCCCCTTTTTCATTTCTAATTTTATTGATTTGAGTCCTCTCCCTCTTTTTCTTGATGAGTCTGGCTAATGGTTTATCAATTTTGTTTATCTTCTCAAAGAACCAGCTTTTAGTTTTATTGATCTTTGTTATTGTTTTCTTTGTTTCTATTTCATTTATTTCAGCTCTGATCTTTATGATTTCTTTCCTTCTGCTAACTTTGGGTTTTGTTTGTTCTTTCTCTAGTTCCTTTAGGTGTAAGGTTAGATTGTTTGAGATTTTTCTTGTTTCTTGAGGTAGCCTTGTATAGCTATAAACTTCCCGCTTAGACCTGCTTTTGCTACATCTCATAGGTTTTGGATTGTCGTGTTTTCATAGTCATTTGTGTCTAGGTATTTTCTGATTTCCTCTTTGATTTCTTCAGTGATCTCTTGGTTATTTAGTAATGTATTGTTTAGCCTCCATGAGTTTGTGTTTTTTACGTTTTTTTCCCTGTAATTGATTTGTAATCTCATAGAGTTGTGGTCAGAAAAGATGCTTGATATGATTTCAATTTTCTTAAATTTACTGAGGCTTGATTTGTGACCTAAGATATGATCTTTCCTGGGGAATGTTCTGTGTGCACTTGAGAAGAAAGTGTAATCTGCTGTTTTTGCATGGAATGTCCTATAAATATCAATGAAATCTATCTGGTCTATTGTGTCATATAAAGCTTTTGTTTCCTTATTAATTTTCTGTTTGGATGATCTGTCCATTGGTGTAAGTAAGGTGTTAAAGTCCCCCACTATTGTTGTGTTACTGTCGATTTCCTCTTTTATAGCTGATAGCAGTTGCTTTATGTATTGAGGTGATCCTGTGTTGGGTGCATATACATTTACAATCCTTTTTTTTTTTTTTTTTTTTACGGTGTGCAGGCCTCTCACTGTTGTGGCCTCTCCCGTTGCAGAGCACAGGCTCCGGACGCACAGGCCCGGTTGCCATGGTGCACGGGCCAAGCCGCTCTGCGGCATGTGGGATCTTCCCGGACCACGGCACGAACCCCTGTCCCCTGCATTGGCAGGTGGACTCTCAACCACTGCGCCACCAGGGAAGCCCCCATTTATAATTCTTATATCTTCTTCTTGGATTGATCCCTTGATCCTTATGTAGTGTCCTTTCCTGTCTCTTCTAACATTCTTTATTTTAAAGTCTATTTTATCTGTTATGAATATTGCTACTCCAGCTTTCTTTCGATTTCCATTTGCATGGAATATCTTTTCCATCCCCTCACTTTCAGTCTGTATGTGTCCCTAGGTCAGAAGTGGGTCTGTTGTAGACAGCATATATATGGGTCTTGTTTTTGTATCCATTTAGCAAGCCTGTGTCTTTTAGTTGGAGCATTCACGTTTAAGGTAATTATCGATATGTATATTCCTATTATCATCTTCTTAATTGTTTTGGGTTTGTTTTTGTAGGTCCTTTTCTTCTCTTGTGTTTCCCACTTACAGAAGTTCCTTTAGCATTTGTTGTACAGCTTGTTTGGTGGTGCTGAATTCTCTTACCTTTTGCTTGTCTGTACAGCTTTTGATTTCTCCATCGAATCTGAATGAGATCCTTGCTGGGTAGAGTAATATTGGTTGTAGGTTCTTCCCTTTCATCACTTTAAGTATATCATGTCACTCCTTTCTGGCTTATAGAATTTCTGCTGAGAAATCAGCTATTAACCTTATGGGAGTTCCCTTGTATATTATTTGTTGTTTTTCCCTTGCTACTTTTAATAATTTTTCTTTGTCTTTAATTTTTGCCAATATGATTACTATGTGTCTTGGCTTGTTTCTTCTTGGGTTTATCCTGTATGGGACTCTCAGCACTTCCTGGACTTGGGTTGCTATTTCCTTTCCCATGTTAGGGAAGTTTTTGACTATAATCTCTTCAAATATTTTCTCGGGTCCTTTGTCTCTCTCTTCTCCTTCTGGGACCCCTATCATGCAATGTTGTTGCGTTTAATGTTGTCCCAGAGGTCTCTTAGGCTGTCTTCATTTCTTTTCATTCTGTTTTCTTTATTATGTTCCACAGCAGTGAATTCCACCATTCTGTCTTCCAGGTCACTTATCTGTTCTTCTGCCTCAATTATTCTGATATTGATTCCTTCTAATGTATTTTTCATTTCAGTTATTGTATTGTTCATCTCTGTTTGTTTGTTCTTTAATTCTTCTAGATATTTGTTGAACATTTCTTGCATGTTCTCGATCTTTGCCTCCATTCTTTTTCTGTGAACATTTCTTGCATCTTCTTCTTCTTTTTTTTTTCTTTTGTGGTACACAGGCCTCTCACTGTTGTGGCCTCTCCTACTATGGAGCACAGGCTCTGGACACTCAGGCTCAATGGCCATGGCTCACGGGCCCAGCTGTTCTGCGACATGTGGGATCTTCCCGGACCGGGGCACGATCCCATGTCCCCTGCATCAGCAGGCGGACTCTCAACCACTGGACCACCAGGGAAGCCCTCTTGCATCTTCTTGATCTTTGCCTCCATTCTTTTTCCTTGCTCTTGGATCACCTTCACTATCATTATTCTGAATTCTTTTTCTGCCAGGTTGCCTATCTCCACTTCATTTAGTTGTTCTTCTGGGGTTTTATCTTGTTCCTTCATCTGGTACGTAGCCCTCTGCCTTTTCATCTTTTCTGTCTTTCTGTGAATGTGGTTTTTGTTCCACAGGCTGCAGGATTGTACTTCTTTCTTCTGCTGTCTGCCTTCTGGTGGATGAGGCTACCTAAGAGGCTTGTGGAAGTTGCAGGATACAAATTTAATGCACAGAAATCTCTTGCATTCCTATACACTAACAACAAAAGATCAGAACGAGAAATTAAGGAAGCAATCCCATTTACCATTGCAATAAAAGGAGTAGAATACCTAGGAATAAACCTACCTAAGGAGGCAAAAGACCTATACTCAGAAAACTATAAAACACTGATGAAAGAAATCAAAGATGACACAAACAGATGGAAAAATATACCATGTTCTTGGATTGGAAGAATCAATATTGTAAAAATGACTATACTACCCAAAGCAATCTACAGATTCAATGCAATCCTGATCAAATTACCAATGGCATTCTTCACAGAATTAGAACAAAAAATTTTACAGTTCACATGGAAACACAAAAGATCCTTAATAGCCAAAGTAATCTTGATAAAGAAAAACAGAGCTGGAGGAATCAGGCTCCCTGCCTGACTATAATACAAACTATAGTATGAAGTACAATACAAACTATAATACAAAGCTACAGTAATCAAAACAATATGGTACTGGCACAAAAACAGAAATATAGATCAATGGTACAGGATAGAAAGCCCAGAGATAAATCCATACATCTATGGTCACCTAATCTATGACAAAGGTGGCAAGAATATACAATGGAGAAAAGACAGCCTCTTCAATAAGTGGTGCTGGGAAAACTGGACAGCTACATCTAAAAGAATGAAATTAGAACACTACCTAACACCATACACAAAAAGAAACTAAAAATGGGTTAAAGACCTAAAAGTAAGACTGGACACTATAAAACTCTTAGATGAAAATGTAGGAAAAACACTCTTTGACATAAACCACAGCAAGATCTTTTATGACCCAACTCCTAGAGTAATGAAAATAAAAACAAAAATAAACAAATGGAACCAAATGAAACTTAAAGGCTTTTGAACAGCAAAGGAAACCATAAACAAGCCAAAAACACAACCCTCAGAATGGGAGGAAATATTTGCAAATGAAGCAACGGACAAAGGATTAATCTCCAATATGTACAAACAGCTCATATAGTTCAATATCAATAAAACAAACAACCCAATCAATAAATGGGCAGAAGACCTAAATAGACATCTTTCCAAAACAGAAATACAGATGGCCAAGAGGCACATGAAAAGATACTCAACATCATTAACCATTAGAGAAATGCAAATCAAAACTACAATGAGGTATCACCTCACACTGGTCAGAATGGCCATCATCAAAAAGTCTACAAACAGTTAATGCTGGAGAGGGTGTGGAGAAAAGGGAACCCTCTTGCACTGTTGGTGGGAATGTAAATTGATACAGCCACTGTGGAGAACAGTATGGAGGTTCCTTAAAAAACTAAAAATTGAACTACCATATGACCTAGCAATCCCACTACTGGGCATATACCCTGGAAAACCATCACTCAAAAGGACACATGTACCCCAATATTCATTATAGCACTATTTACAGTAGCCAGGACATGGAACAACATAAATGTCCAAGGACAGATGAATGGATAAAGAAAATGTGGTACATATATACAATGGAATTACTCAGCCATAAAAAAGAACGAAATTGGGTCATCTGTAGAGATGTGGATGGACCTAGAGTCTGTCAGGCAGAATGAGGTAAGTCAGAAAGAGAAAAACAAATATTGTTTATTAACACATATATGTGGAATCTAGAAAAATGTTACCAATGAGCCTATTTTTAGGGCACAAATAAAGACAGAGGCATAGAGAACCGACATGTGGACATGGGGTAGGAAAGGGAGAGTGGGATGAATTGGGAGATTCAGACTGACATATATACACTACCATGTGTAAAATAGATAGCTCGCAGGAACATGTTTTAAAGCACAGAGAGCTCAGCTCAGTGCTCTGTGATGACCTAGATGGGTGGGATAGGGGTGGTGGGAGGGAGGTCCAAAAGGGAGGGGTTATATGTATACATATAGCTGATTCACTTCATTGTACAGCAGAAACTAACACAACATTGTAAAGCTATTACACTCCAATTAAAAAAATATAAAAAGAGAAGGAAGGAGAAAATGAACCTTCAGAAAAGAAACCCCACATCTTATGGATGATAGGGTCTGCGAGCCCTTGAAACATGAGTTATGAACTGCACACAAAGAGAGATGCTCTGAGTGTCACAGTGGACCCAAACACATTCAAAAGTCCTTTATGTAAAAGCAAAAAAAAAAAACAAAAAAGACCTTTAATGAAGCCTGTTTGGATCTCTTTCATCTTCTCTATTCTTTTTCTTCAACATGTTAAAAGAGGAGTTTGACTCTCTGCCACTTTTTAAAAATCTCATTTATTTCTCAGTCCATTAAAATGTGATATGAGTATGACAAGTAACAACAGAATGACCAAATCCAGTTATACCATCTACTTCCCTAACCTTTCAGCTGCATTTGGTGCTATTGCCCATGTGTATCTTCTTGAAATGCTCTTCTTCCTTTGTCTCCATAATACCACACTGCCTTTCCTCCTAATCCCAGAACAGCTCCACCTGGGCTTAATTCAGTTTCCTATCTCTAGGTTTGGAGCTACTACAAGCTTACTTCTTAGAGCTTTGGGGAGAGTTAAGCAAACTGCCCAGTGGCTCTTGGTGTTCCAAGCTGGCAGGGAGAATGGAGCTGGAGGAATCCTTAGTGTGCAGTGCACCACCACCCCCCTGTGCGTCTGGAGGCTCCCAGCCCAGAGGCTTGCTAGTCCACTGTTACTTTAGAATCGAACCCTTGGTGTTCATTCTCCCTTGTTGCAGCTTCAGGCTTTTATGTGATTCCTTCTGCTTTTCATCCTTCAGAGACTTCTCACAGTTTCTAATCCATCAAGGGTTTCCCTTCTTATTTTAAAGCATGATTATGATTCTTTTCAATATATACTTTTTTTATACATTCTGGGGTTTTGCAACAGGAAAGGAGATGCTAGTCTATGCCAGCATCAATGTATGGTAGTTTCTCCCATTCAACTTTTGGCCCTTTACTTCCAACTTTGCATGTCTCTCATAATTATTTATGTGTTGAATGTTTTTTTTGTGTGTGTATATTTTAAAAGTAAGATGAAAAGTATAAGTTTTCTTTTCAGAATAGGGTAAGGACTACACTAGTAGTAGTAGTAGCAGTGGAAAATGAAAGTCAGGGATGGAAGCATATATATCAGAAGCAAATTTGAAGACTTGGTAATTATTAGAATGTAGCAGATTAAGGAGAGGCCTGGCACAATATTAGATGTTCTTATTAAACTTAAATTACAGCAAATTAAAGAAAAATTTGCCAACATTTACTAAATTACTTAAGTGTTTCATTGCTTTTTAAGTTTCACAAAAACCCGACATCAGAAAATTATCCCAGTCCTTAGTTTTACAATTTCACGCACATGGTAGTCAGTGATTTTAAATCGCACCCTAATAACTGCCACATGATCGAGCAATTCCACTTTTGGGTATATATCCAAAGGAAATGAAATCATTATCTCAAAGAGATATCTACACCCCCATGTTCATTGCACCATTATTTACAATAGCCAAGATATGAAAATAACCTAAGTGTACATTAAGGGATAAATGGATAAAGGAAATGTGGTGTATACATACAATGAAATATTTTTCAGCCATAAAAAGAAGAAAATTCTGCCATTTGCAAAACATGAATGGGCCTTGAGGATATTATGCTAAGTGAAATAAGTCAGACAGAGAAAGGCAAACACTGTGTTCTCACTTATATGTGTAATCTAAAAATGCCAAACTCAAATAAATAGAGTAGAATGGCAGCTGCCAGTGTCTGGGAGGTGGGGGAAATAGGGAGATGTTGGTCAAGGGGTGCAAACTTCCAGCTACAAGATGAATAAGTTCTGGGGATCTAATGGTCATGATAATTAACAGCACCATATTATACAATTGAAAAGTGTTAAGAGAATAGATATTATATGTGTTCCCCACAAAAAAGGTAATTATGTGACAGAATGAAAGAGTTAAGGAACCTTATTGTGGTAATCATTTCACAATATATATATATATCAAATCATCACATTGTACACATTAAATTTATACATATTATATGCCAATAATATCTCAACAAAGCTGGAAAAAAATCAGAAAATAAAATAAAATTGCACTCTAACGTCTCAGTCCTTCTGCATACAACACAGATCATGGTATTCCATAATACATAATTAAACATGCAGGTTTTTTACATTTTATTTTTCATATGCCATTAAATTTTGCTTTTAAACCCAAAGATGTTTTAATGACTCCCGCTTCTGTGATATAAAGATGTTTTCCTTTCAGCTTCTGGTAACCATGGTGACCCAGTTAAGTTCAGAAATAAATATTTTTGAGCAATGTGTGCAATCTCAGATTCTATGCTGAGTATTGATAAGCCAATAATAAATGAGATACTGTGTTCCATCAAGGAGCTCACAGTCTAGATGTAGAAATGTTACCGAATCAGGTCTGGCCGCTTGCTGCTCGAAAATCAATACACGAGGGCGAAACAAATGTTGGTAGAAAGGAAAGTTGCCTGTAATCAGAATGTTGGCAATCTGGGGAAATGATGGACTCTGGTGTCCCCCAAAAACCACCTCCGAAGATTCTGATTGGCCATGAAAGCTTTTAAAAGGAAAAAAGGAAGTAAGCTCAGTTAATCATTGAGATGGAGGTCAGAGTTGTTGCCATCCCCCACTGTGTGCAGGCTTGTCAACCTCTTGTGATCTTTCTTTAGATGCTATGTTGTCCACACAGTTTGTTCACACAGTTTGTTCACAGTTTGAGACTACTGAAGGGGAAGCTAGGGAGGAGATCTGGCCATCTGCTAATTACTTATTCTTCATTTCTACTTCTTTGATCTCCAGGAAGAACCAACAAGTTAGGCAAAGTACTGTGTGATCAAAAGATTTGAAAGGTGTGCTCCGGCTGGAGATAAGTAGAGCTTGGGGGTGCCTTGTTAAAGGTTAGTGACAAGACAAAGGGGCCTCCTGCAGAGAGCTCTTTCCTGCAAAAGCTGCTTACAGAAATAGGAAGATATATATATAATTACACTACTCTGAGATATACACAATAATAAAATACAGAAGTGGTACAGAGAAACCAGTGACTAACTCTTTGGGAAGTGGTCAGAGAGGAAATGGTACCTGAGGAGAATTTGGAGCAAGCCAATGTTTAAGGCAAGAGTAAGTCAAATGTATGATGACATCAACAAACACAGCAGGTTCATAGTAGTTCAGTCTAACTGGAGAGTGTTTTGGGAAGTGAAGAAAGACACAGGATAAGGCTGGACAATTATGCAGGGGCCAGATAAGGAAACAACTTTTATGTAACAACTGGGAACTTGGACTTTATACTACAGGCAACTTTATACTACAAGCAATGGGAAGACACCTCCATGTTACAAGAGGCCTGAGGGAGTCAGATTGTTTCCCAGATCGACCCATTTTTGTAGGAGCGTGGAGGACAAATTTGAAGGAACAAAACCCAAATAAGAGACCCAAATTTTTATAGTCTATGTGTGAAATGAAAAGGCCTTGAACTAAGATGGTGGGAATGGTAGAGTATAGATTCAAATAAATAAATAGTTGGCTTTTTAAAAATAAACAAAAATTATTTAGGTAGAGTGTTCTCCTTCCCCTGCATGATAGATAGGTGGTTATGAGCCCTATTTTCTTTACTGTCAACTATTAACCAAAGTCATTCTGGCAAACTTGACATTCAGCACTATTTGTCCTCTTTGATAAATGTTCTGGGGAGTCAAGACAGTCACCTGTCAAAATTGATAAGTGAGACCACATTGGGGAATGCAGTTTTCTCCGTAACGGCACAGCTGCCAGCACTGGCAGCCTGTTTACCTCTAGACTGGTCTGTCTCGCTTCAAGACTTTTCTATTTCCACCCAGATAGCCCCCAAACACATCGAGGCTATGCCTACCTATGTGATATATTCATTCCAGAGTAGTCTGCGAGTGCAGGAGGAGGATAAAGAGGCCACTTTCATTAGGCTGTTTTCACAACTGAAGAGTTTCAACAGCTTTAAAAGGAAAAGGATGAACTTGACCAATTCTCTGTAGGCATGTAGCAAAATAAATAGTAAATTCTGTGAAATAGAAAAGCCCAAGGGATTACTGTGAAGCATCCTTCTAAGATCCTAAAATGCTCATTACCTCATGCATGGAAGGTATCTGAGGAATAAGAAGCCATTTTTTGATTAAAAGGACTTAGTTCTGAACAATAGAGTGGCTGGTATTTTTAAATTAAATACACAGGAAGACACTTAAACTTCATCTTCTGCTTTTGTGAAGGAAAGAAATGAAAGTCTCAGAGGACCACCCCAGTGCTGATGAGAAGTCCGTTCTGTACAATAAACGTTTTCTTTCTTTCCTCTTTACAAATGGGATTGTGATTATCTATGTATATGAACACATTGCTCAAAAATCTAGGAAGGAAAAAGCCAAAATCTGAATAGAGTAACAGCGGACTGTGGTCTACCCATAGTGTGGTATTAATAAAACTTGCATTCACAGTGGAAACAAAAAAAATTCTTAAAGTGAACTTTCTCTTTAAATGAGATGCTAGCAACAGTTAGTAAAACTCTAATTATGGTAGGTGTCCACTGCTTCTCTTTTACCAGACCATCCTGTCTTATACTGTTTACTTCAGGAAACCATATTTTGAAGATTAAACTGATTTTTTCCCTAGAAAGCAAGTAATGATTTTTTGAAACTACAATGCCTTTGACCTTCCTGTACACAGCAGCGAATTGCAAGGTTTTCTCTGTCACACATAAGTTTTCAACAATAGTTGTAACCCTGGTAATATTCTAAAGGTACTGCCTTTCCTCTGCTGCAGAAGTTTGCCCAATTGAAACAGTTGAAATCAAATTTTTCCTTGATATTTTTAAGTCCTTCCTATGATACAGCCTTCATATCTCCTGCTGAGATTACCCCAAAGCCTAACAGACTCCATTATTAGAAAACATTTTATAGTACTTAAATTGGCTTTTCCTATGTTGAGTTTCATCCAGTTTTTCCCCTCCATTGCCCATTATAGAAGTAATTTGCAGGATTTCTGCATTTTAGCCAGGAGCATTCAGAAGGCGCGACTACCTCGGGTGCTGGATGCCACTGGCATAGCCAAGCTGGAAAGGACAGAGCCTTTTAGGGCTGGTATATATTCCAGAGGGATGTGTTTGTGTGTGTGTGTATATCTGGATTTCCATCTGTACATAAATTACTATCTCTTTCTATTACACATTTCTTGTTCCCTTTATAGATTCATGGACATGCTTGCACAGGCCCCATCCCAAACCCACATACTTGTCCTAAATTAGCTATTGAGTTAAATTTGGATACACCTAATGGTATTAGGAGACTAATAGAATGGCACTTTTTTCTGCAAAAATATCATGTGCCTTCTTTTGTTTTTAAAAATGATATCCCTAATATCTAGCATCAGATATACTTAAAAGTTGCTTTGGGCTTCCCTGGTGGCACAGTGGTTGACAGTCCGCCTGCTGATGCAGGGGACATGGGTTCGTGCCCTGGTCCGGGAGGATCCCGCATGCCACGGAGTGGCTGGGCCCGTGAGCCATGGCCGCTGGGCCTGCGCGTCCGGAGCCTGTGCTCCACAGAGAGGCCCGCGTACAGCCAAAAAAAAAAAAAAAAAAAGTTGCTTTATTAGGAGTTCTGATGGATTTTTGCATTCATTCATGATTTTTTTATATCATGTAAAATATTATTATGATAAAAATATATACAATCTCTGCCCTCAGCAAATTAATATCTATTATTCATTTTAAGTGCATAGATAAGAGTTACCCACTTTCCTTAGAAAATGCCTGTGTTTAGAAAAAAGCACAGGCAGTAATAAAACAGTATTTTTCTGGCTATACCCTCTCCTCTAGTTTTTTGGGTTCTTCAAATCACCTGTCAAAATCCTTCCAGAAGCTTCTGGGAATCCTCATGGTATGGCACATATGTACTCTCAAACTGCCAAGTTGCTACCCCATAAAATCTGGCATTTTCCTTCTTTCTGACTTCAACTATGATGATCGTATCCCCTGCTGGACCTGACGTTCTGGGGCCTGGTCTCTCTCCCTCTCTCCGTTTCTTACTGGCCCAGGCAGATTGTTGGATCACTGTGTACCTGCCATGCCGTTTTCCAAGAGTTACCTCCAGGAGAAAAAGTAACCAGTGCCTATCTTTATGCTTTTGGTGTTACAAAGAGCTAAAATCTACCTTTCATTTTCACTTGTTCTCATTGCACTTTTAGGACAATGGCATAAAATTGTAATGTCAGTTCTAAAAATAGTCTGAGTAATACTATGTTACAGTGTCAACTTTCCTTCAAACAGAGATGCAATAAATACCTGTCCGCTCAGTACTCAGTTCTAGAAAAAGAACATTACCATGATATTGCATGCCCCCTCCCAATCCTGTCTCTGTACTTTCTCCCTCAGAAGTACCCACTGTCCTGAACGAAGGAGAGCTCAGAATTGAGACAATTCTAACTCCTGCCAACAGCCTGGCAGTGCTCCTGGGTGCATGGCAGATAAGAGGATAGACTCTAATCCCAGCTCTTCCATTTTCTAGTTGTTACCTTGAGAAAATCACTTAACATCTTTGTGTCTCAGTTTTCTCATGTATAAAATGGGGATATTTATATACCAAACCCTTAGGACTGTGAGGATTAAATGTATTCTAGGGCTTCCTGGTGGTGTGGTGGTTGAGAGTCTGCCTGCCGATGCGGGGGACACGGGTTCGGGCCCTGGTCTGGGAGGATCCCACGTGCCGCGGAGCAACTGGGCCCGTGAGCCACAATTGCTGAGCCTGCGCGTCTGGAGCCTGTGCTCCGCAACGGGAGAGGCCACGATGGTGAGAGGCCCGCGCACCACGGTGAAGGGTGGCCCCCGCTTGCCGCAACTGGAGAGGGCCCTCGCGCAGAAACGGGGATCCAACACAGCCAAAAATAAATAAATTAATTAATTAAATAAAATGTATTCTAACGTGGTTAAAACACTGCTTAGCACAAATTGAATTTAATGTGTTTATTATTATTATGCTAAAGTGAACCTTTTCATAAAAGGTCAATTCATGCCTGAAAATAATATATATTCTGCATTTATTGGGAATTATATTCTATAGCTATACATTAGATCAAGCTTGTTAATCATACTGTTCGAATCTTCTTTATCCTTAAAATTACATTGGCTGATTTATCTATCAATTGCCATTACAGTGATAGATCTGTCAAATTCTATCTCTAATTCTGTCATTTTTGTTTTCTACAATTTTAGGTCATTTAAAAAAACTGTAGTGACATTTTTTGCGATTATCTTTGTTCTACAATACATTCTACTACACTAATAACATAGCTACACCAGCTTAGTCTTAGTATTTTGTGGCATAACTTTTGCCAACTTTTACTTTCACCTTTTCTGAACTGTTATGTTTTGCATGCCTTTTTGACAATGTCTTGTTGCGAGCCTTTCTTGTACACTTTTTATAGAGCTGGAATGTTGTTCTTTTGTGCTGGCAGCAGTGGTGGTCTGTTTGCATTTATATTTTGTCATTTTTTTGTCTTTTAACTACATGATTTTGTCTGTTTACACTCATAATTATTTATACATTTAGGCATAATTATATTTTCTTATACTGTGCTGTGTTTTCACTTTTCTGTTTCTTTTTCTATCCTTTCTTGTCTTTAATGTAAATTGATTGTCTTTCTCATTCCAATTTTTCCCCTCTGCTGGATTACAATATGGTAATATGAACTATTTCTGTTCTTTTAGTGCTTATCTTATAAAACTTAGTGTATTGATTTTTTTTTTGTAATTAACAATATCTTTACCCTCATCCTTAGCAGGAATACTGTATAGAGACTCAAGAACACTTAAGCAAACCACACCCTTCCTGACTTATATGATACCTTTATAAGCATTTTAATTTTTCCTGGCCTTCTTTTAACCCCTTAAGCCATTATATAGTATGAGTACTTCATATTTCTTTAGGTTTTCTTTATTCTTCATTTCTATTTGCACCTAAGACCTTCCATCTGAGTTTTCCTTCTGAACTTAACATACATCTTTCAGCTTTCTTTAGTGAGAGTCTGATACTGGCAAAATAGTTTGGTTTTTTTGTTTATCTGAAAATATCTTTATTTTACTCTTGTAAAAAACATTTTCCCAAGTATAGAACTCTAGGTCAGCAGATGTTTTATCTCAGCACAACAAAATACCATTCCACTGTATCTTTACTGATACACAATACAGATACAGGTATGGTACACAATAAAGGTACTGATTCCTGATTTCAGTGGATTAGTGGTTTTCATCAGTTCTGGAGTATTTTCAGCCTTTATCTCCATATTTCTTAACTCCTGTTTCCTACTTTTCATTTCCTTGTCTCTTTGTGTGCATTCTAGATAATTTTGTCAAATCTATCTTCTAGTTCACTAATTTCTAGTTGAGCGATTCCTCAGGTCTGTCTAATCTGCTCTTAAACACATCCTTTAAATTTTAACTCCAATTATTATAATTTTCATTTCTATAAGTTCTTATTCTATTTTTGTTTGTTTGTTTTTGTTTTTGTTTTGTGGTATGCGGGCCTCTCACTGTTGTGGCCTCTCCCGTTGCAGAGCACAGGCTCCGGACGCACAGGCTCAGCGGCCATGGCTCACGGGCCCAGCCGTTCCGCGGCATGTGGGATCTTCCCAGACCGGGACACTAACCCGTGTCCCCTGCATCGGCAGGCGGACTCTCAACCACTGCACCACCAGGGAAGCCCCGTTCTTATTCTTTTTTATTGGTTATTTTTATACTCATTACTCATATTTACCATCCTTGTTCCTATTTCTTTCATTATGTTAAATCTCTCTGTATATATTCTCCATGTCTTTCCAGTTATGATTCCTATTTAATTTTTTTTTTCTCCTGCTGGATCTCACTCATGGTGCACTGTTGCTTTGTGTACTTTGTGAAATTTGACTCTAAGCACATTTTAATTCCAACTTTGTCCCTGGCGCACTTTGAGGCCTGGGTTTCTCCAGCCAGAAAGCATGAGTTAGTTTCTGCTGGGCTCCTGGGGATATCACCCTCCCAGGACTACTTTAAACTTAATTATCAGCTTGAGCTGTTGTAGATACCACCGTTACCCCTCCAGGTAGTCTGAATTGGAGGTGCAAACATCCATGAAGTTTGTGTAGGGGCCAGCTTGTTATTGCTTATTCTCAGATGAGACTTTTCTCCCTTTCATTCAAGACCAAAATTCACGATAGACAGTTCTCTTTGCAATGCCCTGGAGAGAGGTGTTGTATTTCTTTTTCACCATAACACTAAGTCAATAGCTCTTGGGCCTCCCAGCTTCCTTCCTGTGGTCTCCTGTTAGACTCTTTATCTTGAATAGGCTCTGGACATTGTCTCCTATTCTTTGTGCTCTGTGAAACTGTGGACACTGAGGCCTAGCTTCACTTAAATCAGTAAATACTCTCAAGGATAAAATCTGATTCCTGATTATTCTTTTCCAAATTCTCACCTTCACTCATTTGTTTTGTCCTCTGAGTATTTACTGTTATTTTGTCATCCTAGTAATACTTTAAAAATAAATAAAAGAAGTAGGTCAGCCTCATTAGTTGTTTTCAGCAGGAAGGCTCTTCAAAGTACCTAGCACAACATAACTGTCAAACACAGAAGTCTTACTTTTTGAGTCCTATTCTTTGAGTCTTTGTATCCTTTTTCACAGGGAGATTCTTAAGCCTTCTTACAAATAGTTCCTAGCGGTTCATCTATACTAGTCTTCTAGACATGGCCAGATGCAAGGAAACCCTAATGCCTATAAACTGGGAATGTCCCTGTCTTCCATAATGACATGTAAGGCCAAGTATGATTTGTATTGAATTAGAGATGCAGAGACCACTGTGTACCCAGAGGGATGAAGAGTACTTCTAGGTGATAAAGAGACTGTGATACAGGTGTGGTTTGAAATAGATTCATTTATTTAGCAAACAGGCACAAGCATTTACTACTTGCAAGTTCCTACTATCAACACTGAGATACAAGGTTGAATACATTTCCTCCACCTTTCGGAAGTTCATAATTTATTAGATGTTAAATATAGGCAGAATTTTAATAGGGATAGTAAATGAAGTGCCATACATTTTGGTAAGGAGGAAGAAAGTCTGACAGATCTGGGAAATGATTTCTACTCCAGTTTGGCCAGGTCATCGATCTTTAAGCAGAAGAATAAGAGATGCTTTACAGATGTCGTTTGGGATCAGATTACAGAGAGTCTGAGAGTCAATCTGAGAACTTTTGACTTAATTCAGTAATCAGTGGGAACCATTAATGCTTTTGAGCATGAAATAATGTGTTAAAGACATATTAATAAGATTAATCAAGCAGTAATCTTCCAGATGATTCAAGGGGATTGAACAGGTGGAGAAGAAAAATTACAAGACTGAACCAGAGCAACAGCAAAGGGAGTAGGAAGAAAAGGAGAAAGGAGAATCATTTTATAGGCAATGTCCATTATCTGTAAAAGGCCGCAGTTGGAGAATACAAGATAACAGTGAAGACCTAAATGGGGCTGACTGACACAATGGTAATGTCATTAAGCAAGTTGGGAAAGAAGATCAGAATTGTGGAGGGTCGATAAGTCTGACGTGTTCATGTAGATTTGGCCCTACTACGAGCACAAAGAACCTACTAGAGCTCCATAAATGAAAAGCTTGGCTAAATTTGGGGCATTAAAAAACAACCAAGGGGCTTCCCTGGTGGCGCAGTGGTTGAGAGTCTGCCTGCTGATGCAGGGGACACGGGTGCGTGCCCCGGTCCGGGAAGATCCCACATGCCGCAGAGCGGCTGGGCCCGTGAGCCATGGCCGCTGAGACTGCGCGTCCGGATCCTGTGCTCCGCAGCGGGAAAGGCCACAACAGTGAGAGGCCCATGTAATGCAAAAAAAAAAAAAAAACAACCACCAAGGTTTAGTGTCTGTGTCTCCTTTAGATGAAGATAATGCCCATAGTACTGCCATTGAGCTTCTAACCCTCACACAGTGTTTCTTTGATGTTTATGTTTAGTTTCTTCTCACCTCCAATTTGAATTGATCAAATTATTTTTTTTTCCTTGCTTTTTAATTAGTATTTTCTAGTAAATAAGATGATTGTGTAGAAAGGAAGGAATAGAGATCTGCCGGCTACCATGATGTACAGAGCACCCATTTGTTTTCAATGATTAATATTTGTTGTTTTAAAATAATGCTTATTTTTCTGATTCTAGGTAAGTATATACTCACAGAAAATATGCTCGGAAATACAAGGATATATTAAAAAGAAAGGAATCATGATCATAACAACAGCAACTAGAGCTAACTACTCATATTTTCTTCCAGGAATTTTTATTTGAATATAAGACTAAAAAAACACACAAAAGGGAGATGGTTATGTTATATAAATTTGTGTCCTGCTTTAGTATTTATAATGATCATTTCCCGTGTTATGAAAGTTCTCCAGAGTCTTAATATTCCATCGTTCAGATATTCCCTTATTTATTTAAGAAGTCACATACTGTGGACATTGAGGACATTTATGATACTTTGCTATTATAAATTATGCGGTAATGAACAGATGCTGATATACTTCAGATTAATTTTGATGATCCATGTTTTTGTTTGTAGTTATCAAATCAGGCTGTAGAATACATAATGCAATGATGGAAATTACTTTTCAAGTGGTCAAAATATTCAGACTGATATCATTAACAACAAATAGAGAAACATGTCTACTCTTCAAAGGCCCAAGGAAAAAGCAGATCATAAAGCAGTTGGGCAAAT
Organism: Aethalodelphis obliquidens; assembly: GCF_003676395.1. Taxonomy (NCBI): domain Eukaryota; kingdom Metazoa; phylum Chordata; class Mammalia; order Artiodactyla; family Delphinidae; genus Aethalodelphis; species Aethalodelphis obliquidens. Next base: position 5,230,417 of record NW_020838028.1, on the reverse strand, counting down.
AACCATAAAATAATTTAAATAAATAAATATTTAAAATAAATAAATAATTTAATCTGATCATTATTTATTTAATTGTCTATCCAATATAATAAATTACTACTACTTTAAATGCCACAAAATGGCATCATGGTTATACAAACATACAATTATACACCTATGCACTAGTCACTGAGGAAATTATATCATCTAGAATAAAAATTGATACATATATGTGAGAATATGTGCATTCTTATGAAACTTTACAAGCTCTGAAAAATCCATACCATTACTTATTTTCCATTTTTAAAAAATATATCATAGGATAATATGTGATAAATATTACAGGTCATTGTTAATTATGAATCATATAAGCACAGACAAGGAGCTATGACCAAACTTAGAAAATATGTATACATGAAATTATACCTGCAAATAATGTTATGTACATTTTGAGAAAGCTTCCCCAATGTTTAAAATGCACATACCTCTCCCAAATGAACTTTCTCCCTTCTAAGAATGGTTGCATTTCAAATGCATACATTGCTTCTTTTTTGAATAAACTACAATTATTTTTAGTTAAAAATGTGAAAGTGAAATATTATATTTATTGCATTTTTTTAACATCTTTATTTCAGTATAATTGCTTTACAATGTTGTGTTAGTTTCTGCTGTATAACAAAGTGAATCAGCTATACCTACACATATATCCCCATATCCCCTCCCTCTTGCACCTCCCTCCCACACTCCCTATCTCACCCCTCTAGATGGACACAAAGCACCGAGCTGATCTCCCTGTGCTATGCAGCTGCTTCCCACTAGCTATCTATTTTACATTTGGTAGTGTATATATGTCCATGTCACTCTCTCACTTCGTCCCAGCTTACATTTCCCCCTCCCTGTGTCCTCAAGTCCATGCTTTATGTCTGCGTCTTTATTCCTGTCCTGCCCCTAGGTTCATTAGAACCTTTTTTTTTTTTTTTTGGATTCCATATATATGTGTTAGCATGGGGTATTTGTTTTTCTCTTTCTGACTTAGTTCACTCTATATAACAGACTCTAGGCCCATCCACCTCACAAGAAATAGTTCAATTTCGTTTCTTTTTATGGCTTAGTAACATTCCATTGTGTATATGTGTCACATCTTCTTTATCCATTCATCCATCAATGGACACTTAGGTTGTGTCCATGTCCTGGCTATTGTAAATAGAGCTGCAATGAACATTGTAGTACATGACTCTTTTTAAATTATGGTTTTCTCAGGGTAGATGTCCAGTAGAGGGATTGCTGGGTCATATGGTAGTTCTATTTTTAGTGTTTTTTTTTTTTTAATTTAATTTATTTATTTATGGCTGTGTTGGGTCTTAGTTTCTGTGCGAGGGCTTTCTCTAGTTGCAGCAAGTGGGGGCTACTCTTCATCGCGGTGCGCGGGCCTCTCACTATCGCAGCCTCTCTTGTTGCAGAGCACAGACTCCAGACGCACAGGCTCAGTAATTGTGGCTCACGGGCCTAGTTGCTCCACGGCATGTGGGATCTTCCCAGACCAGGGTTCGAACCCGTGCCCCCTGCATTGGTAGGCAGATTCTCAACCACTGCACCACCAGGGAAGCCCCCTATTTTTAGTTTTTTAAGGAACCTCCATACTGTTCTCCATAGTGGCTGTATCAATTTACATTCCCACCAACAGTACAAGAGGGTTCCCTTTGCTCCACACCCTCTCCAGCATTTATTGTTTGTAGATTTTTTGATGGTGGCCATTCTGACCAGTGTGAGGTGATACCTCATTGTAGTTTTGATTTGTGTTTCTCTAATAATTAGTGATGTTGAGTGTCCTTTCATGTGTTTGTTGACAATCTGTATATCTTCTTTGGAGAAATGTCTATTTAGGTCTTCTGCCCATTTTTGGATTGGGTTGTTTGTTTTTTTGATATTGAGCTGCATGAGCTGCTTGTATATTTTGGAGATTAATCCTTTGTCCATTGCTTTATTTGCATTGCTTATTGATTTAAGAAAAATAAATAACTCACCAACTATCTTGAGCTTTTGGAGAAAATGTAAAAATGTTGAATAAAATGCAAAACTTTAACTTCCACACTTTTAACCTCTTGTTGTCTTTTGTAAGAGAAATGTTTTTAGGATTTGTTTTCCTTGGTTAGATCAGAAATATCTATGGCGGTAATGTGAACACATTTGATTATATGAAAGTGCTACTTTACCAAACAAGAAAAAGAACAGGGAAAAAATAATTTGGGGATAATTATTATAACTTTTATGGGATCTTGACAGGTTTAAAAGTCTTGTACCTTTTCCTGTTATGATGACCACAGGAAAAGCTCCCTAGCCCCCACCATAAAATGGCTTAGAAGAAAACTCGCCATCATAGCCCAGTGCCTCATTAGAAAAGCCTGTATTTCCTGCTCCAATAACCAGTTGATGGAAATAAAGTTCATTTTGTCAACAGGTTTATTTATTTCCCCTCTTCTTCTGTTTTGTTAATCTTCCTTTTATGTTTCCTTAATAACATATGCTGGAAAACTTCCTAAATGCTTTTCAAATAAAGAGAAGTTCTGAAAAGGATTGACAAATTTCTGTTGTGTTAACAGAGACACGGGCGTCTCCCAGTCTAGAATTCAATGTATAGTATCTGAAATAGATAAATGTAGGCCCTCCTTTTCTCATTCATTAGATCCGGAGATATTCAGGTCTACTAATTGGTTTCAATGCATGTTATTAGAATTTTATTGCCAGTACAATAAAGATGCAGTGCATTTCATGTATCAAAACAGACCAGCCTTAAAAAATAACTAGGAGAGCTGACTCCGTAAAGAAGGGATAGAAAAGGAAAAATCTAGAATCTGTGCTATCAGATGAGTTCTTTGAACACTTTGGATAATGGCCAGTGGCAAAACATAGAACCTACAAAATATGAAATAATGCATGAATTCAGGATCAGCCTGTTACCTACAATTAATCACTATGTATTTACAAAGAAATTTATTATTATACACTGTGGTACTAATCTGGAGATGTGGGACACCAAACATCTTTTCATAACGAATCTTGTGGAACAAGTTACTTACTGACCATGAGATGCTTGAATAAAATACCATATTTTTGAATGATCATGGTAAGGCAGACGATATTTTGGATTTTTGTAGTTAGAAGAAAATTTAATTCATTATTTGATCATATTTTCAACAAGGTCTTAAATATTAGGTATAAAAATATAATAACATAAAAGACTTCTTCCTCTGATCCACTTCCAGGAACACAAATTTATTCTACGTAATGTTTTACAATGTAAAATCTTTGTAGTTTCTGTGTAAGTTTTACACCTAATTTTCCTACCTATGAAAAACACAGTGGGTTTGCACTATTTTTAGCAAAAAAATTTCCATTGCATATCAACGTATTGACCCCACATGGAGCATGATAAATGGAATATTATCTGATAAATTTAGATTACTATCTCCATTCAAGTTCAAAAATGTAGTTTTTGCTATCATGCCCCAGATTCTTTCCTTCCTTTAACTTTGGTTCACAGTAAATCTACCATCTCTACTAAACTCTGGGCCCTTTGGAGCAGTCTTTTAATCCTAGCCACCAAACATAAATATATTCCTTCTTGGGTTTATCTTAGACCACAGCCCTGTAGCTCTTCATTCTGCCTTCTTTGCCACTTTGTTCTTATCTATATATCCTACCTGTCAAGGGATAGGCAGTATATCAACTTCTGTGCCAAATATTTAACAGGGCTTCCAATATTCCAAAGGTTAGCTTCCAAATGACATTGTTTTCTCTTAGATAAAGCAGTGATAACTCTGTCACCCAGTGTTAATATTTATCACCTATTTCAGTCCTAGTTTACTCAATCCCCTTGTAGGTGCTCCTGAGGATCATCTTGCGAATGTGTAGATTTTACTTTTATTCCTCTACTATGCTCACTCTGCCACCCAGAGTAGCTATAGGTTGTCTTATATTTAAGTAAAAGGTATTTTTCTTTCTCAAGTAAATGTCTGCTTTTCAAAATGATTTTTCTTTTTACTTTAAAACAGCACCCCAAATAGTAAATGGTATCTCTTTAGCTGATCTCCTTTATGGAAAACATGGCCAAGCTCAAAAGCATGACGGTGAATGGAACCAAGAATTACAATCACTGAATCAAGGACTACCAGGGCACAAAGGGTCACCCTGTCATTTTCGACTATTTACTCTTCAGAATGCACATGACCAATATCAAAGAAATGCTGTTAACACTTTCTTTTGAAAAAGCTAGTTTCCGTAATTCAAAGAGAAGAGAGCTTACAAATGGCAGGAATAGAGATACAATAAAGACAGCAGGACCAGGTGAAATGCAGTACTATGAGAATGACAATAGGTGTTTGAGCCTCTCAGAGAATGGACAATACTTTTATATAAAAGTTTAGTGTGCTATTTCTTCTTTTTAAGTCTACTATAGACACAAAGGGTTGAAAGAATAGTTTAAAAAAGATGTCAACTCAAGCCCTTTTCTCCTTGAGTCCTGTGTCATCACCCTGATTCAGTTTACCTTACAGCTAACGTCACTTGTCAACCTTGTTCCTACTTCCACACATTTCACCTAGGTAACCCACTTCCATCAGCTTCTCTCATTTCCTGCAGTGATTTTCCCATTCCCATCACACTCTCCTCCCTGCACACCCCAAAGGACCATCCCAGGTGAGAATTACGTAAAGAATAATATGAGAATCAAAGAGATAACAGTAAAAAAGAGCTATTGAATGAAAGTCAGGAGACTTGGCTTCTATCTTAGCTCTGCCACTAAATTACCAGGTAAATGTGGGAAAATCATTTCTATTGATAAAAGTTGGAGGACAAATTAAATTGTGTCTAAAATTTCCTTCCAAGTAATCCTATGAAGTAACTTATGATTATATTAATTTTCTTAAAATTTAATCAATATTAAAAATAAAATAGAAGAAATTTATGCTTCTGCCTCAGTTGAATACCAGAAAATCAAGTCCTTGCTTCCTCCCAGTAGTCCTAGTTTTCATAACTCTTTGTAGTTTATAGAAGCTGGAATGCCCCAAATTTTGCATATTGATCTCCCTCTCCCTTTTCTGCCCAGGACTTTGGTTATGAGATCTTTTAGACTTTGGTCCTAACTCACCTCTCTAGCATCATCTCTTAATACTCCCCTCAGCAACCCTTTGCTATAGCTGCAATGAACTTCTTACCCACTGCGTGAAAGTAGCTTCTCTCTGGAACTTTCCCTCTTTTGGTTCATCCCTTGACTCATCTATTTTCTACCATGTAGCCCATTGCACTTTTCTGAGTTCTTTAAGTGTTTAAGCCTCAGTCTAATAATGAGCTCTTAAATCATCATTGGACTAGAAGAGTGTATTGAGTGAAAAAACAAGCTTTGGAGTAAAAGCAAGAAAAAAAAAAAGCCTATATTCAATTTCTGACTCAGACAAATAGTTGCTAAGTAACCTTAGGTGAATTACTTAATGCTGGGCCTGAATTGTTTTATCTATAAAATGAAATTTATACTATCTACCAAAATCAATTGGGACTCTGATCCAAAAAACAGAAGACTCAAAACAAATACTTACGGAGAAAAGGAAGATGTATTGACTTTCTGAATTGAAAATTCCAGAAGTTTACTATTTCAGGTATAACTTGATGCAGGGGCTCAAATGATGCCACTAAATTTTAGTCTTTCTCCATCTTTTGGCTTTTATCTCCTCTTTGTTGCATTTACCCCCAGGCTCTATATATTGTGGGAAGATGAAGATTTGAGCTGCTCCTATAGTCTTGCAGGTTCAAGTACAACAGGGAAGGCAAGTGTTCTTTTCTCAATAGTTTCAACAAAACTCTCAGGCCTGATATTTATGGGCTTGAACCGTATCAAATATCCATCCTTGAAATGATCACTACAGCTAAGGAAATAAAATACACTCATTGGCTGATATCTAGGTCACATGACTGCCCCTAAAGCTGAAATCAGTGTTGAACAGACATATAGACAAGGAAAGAAGAAGGTGTGATTCTGCACAAGAAATTTAGAGTCATGCTTTCAAAAAGAGAGAGAATGAACGCTGGTTAGACCGTAAATAACTGTGATACACTATATTAGCCTGTCATATTTTTATAAAACTAAATGTGACAGTATTCCCAAAACATTTATCACAATGGTTGGTACCTAAAAGTTTCCTGTGCTAAATGAGGGCCTTGGCACATAGCAGGTGCTACGAAAGTGTCAGATGAATAAAGTGAATAAAAACTAAACGTGCTAGAAGAATTCTTAGAATGAGTACTTTATAGTTAATTTGGCTTGATTTTTCTAGTTCACTGTGATTAATTATCTTGTTGGCAGAAATTATAAGAGAGTCAGTCACATTTATTGTTTGAACAGTTTTCTGAATCTATTCTACTTAATCTAATACGATTATACTGAGTTACAAACATAGCCAAAGCAATTATAGCCTAAATCCAACTTCACTATAGTAGTTAACTCATCCAGCAGATGCCTGGGGGGCTTCTCATAAATCCCCAGATTCTGCTGGTATTAGGAATGTAAAGAAGACGGCATGGCACTGTCCTCAAGAGCTGAGTTTCCTTCTTTCATATCTAAGACTTGTGGGATATAATAAACATAACAGAAAATATCTGCTTAAAGAATAGTAAAGGAAACCAACAATAAAAATAAGCAACTTAATAAAATACAAATTTGATAATAAAAAAGAATAAATAATCATAGTTGTCAAGAAGTTACTAAGCATTGGTGAAATTTCTGTAGAAAATTTTGGAGACTCTGCTTCAGAAAGAGTGATGGAGAGGGATCCTATCCAGGATATTATTTAAGCTGAAAACTGAAAAATGAGAAAGAGCTGTAACTGGAACCAGAGCAAGGAGCTGTTGAGAATTCAGGATGAGTCCTTTAGTTAGGCCTTGAATCGCAGCTCTGCTTCTGACTTGGCTGTGTGACTCTGGGCAAGTTACTTATCTCTATGCCTCATTTTCTTCATCAATAAAGTAGAAATAATAGTAACGTTGTTTAAGGACTTATATGACACGGTTTACATTCAAGCTCCTACCTTCTCTTGCATGAACTGGTAACATTCCCAAATTGTCTCTCCATCTCTTAACCCCTCCAACTCACCCTCCATGCTACTGTTGAAGCCATTTTCCAAACTGCAAACCAGACTATGCTATTTCCCTTTCCATGAGTCTTCTTTACTTTTATACAGAGTCCAAATTATTCAGTATAGTGCAGTCATTCTTCTATGATCTTGCCACTTCTCCAGTTTTATTCTTCATCATGTCCACTCACCCACTCCAATCTTCAACCCTTAGCTTCACACACATTAATTACTTAAGGCTCCTCTAACATGATATGTTGTTCCCTATCTCTGTGCCTTTGCACGGTCAGTGTTCTCTGCTCGGAAATTTGGACTTGGTAAGCACCGAGTCAATTCCATTATGTCTTCCAAGGCATTTTTATTTGATTCTTCCAGCAGCCCTCAACCTATAGCTGACCATCATCTTTGTGGGGTTTCCTCCCTCCCCATCCCATAAGGATGATATTGTTCCTTTGTGTGTGTGTGTCTGGCAATGGGAATGATCTCATAGGGAAAGAGAAACTGATAATGCAGGAGAAAGAGAAGGAATAATTCCAGGAGGAAAAAAAATTGAAAAGAAAAAAAAGGAATGGTTTACCAAGTGGAAGCATTGGCCTTTGATAGAATTGGTGATCTTTCTTCCACTGTAACAGAATTATTGCCTACAGGGTGGATACAGATAAACTTAGATTAATATGCTGAGTGGAGGGAAGATACAGTGGTTTCCATTTCATGGCTTCTTTTTTCTCCAAGTGTGGAATAGAATGATTGGCTACGAGTGAAGAGAGAGAAGGCACCCTAGCAGAGTTGCAGAGAAAAGGGGTGTGAAATACTCATCTGGGAGAGCAGAAAGTTGAGGTAATAAGAATGCCTTAGCATCCAATGAGTTCTGAGGGGAGGTCATCAACTGAGAGTGGGCAGGTTGTGTCGGAAAATTGAGGAAAGTGGAGCAGCTTGACGAGGGAAGCATGTGCGATTGTCAGGCAGTGTTGATGGCCCGTCTGAGGTTTGTGGGAATGAGTTTACAGTGAAAGCAGTCCGTGTAGTTAGCATGGCTGTGTCTTTTCCTCCAGGACCATACAGCTGCTTAGGTGGGAACACAAGGAAGTGAATAGTTGGGCTTGGCAGTGATTGACCTTTGCTGGGTGATACGGTGAAGGCAGAGAACAGCAAGGACGTGGATTTTTATGAGTATCGTGACTGACTGCAGCTCCAAGCTGGGCAAGGAGAGAGGGGAGGGTGTGAGGGAATTATTGATAGTGAAAAGTGGAAGGGTCAACAGGTTCAGGGTCCAGTGAGAGAGCACAAATGGTGGAGTGGGAATGGAAGCTGATCAGAGCATGGAGTGCTTAAAGTGGATATTTTAGAAGTAAAGCAACTATGGAAATGACATTTTGTGAGTAGTCTTTTCTGTACATTGCTATGATATGTTGAATTATATTGATGTAGACCTGCCCACAACTAACATATAAATCACAAAATCTAGACACAGATGATTGTGGATGTTTAGCAGTGCCATTCGTAAGCTACTAAAGGATCATTTTATGTTTTGTTCAAATCTCAAGAGTCAACTGTGAAAAACTCTGGATTCTTACAAAGGTAAACCACATGATCCTAATACTTAAAAACAAGTGCAGCTTTCTCAAAAGATACAATATCAAAATAGGAAGGAAGAAAAAAACATGTCTGATGCAAACAGCACGTTTTTCTGGTTTCCTGCCCTGCCTTTGCTCTTTCATATAGACAGAGCAGGACTGAGTGAAAGCCCATTAAAGGGCAGGTGCCCATGCCGCTGGCCTGATTCTCTCGTTGACACAGCAGAAGTAACCATACAAAATACAAACCACTTGTCACACTCACCTTGATTTTAGGTTTCCCATTTCTATTCCTGACATGGACTCTTAATTACTGGCCTCGTGAATCCATTCCCTTCCCCAGTTAAAAGTATAAACAAAATTAACATCTTTTTCTTTGTTAGGCTGTAAAATTGATTACATTCCCACAAACCTCAAATGGGTAATTTAAGACTTCCTAAGGCAATTCAGAGTCCACAGTGAGAAGCAGACAACCTGGATCTAGAAAAATGTGGCAGTTTTATTTCTCAAAGGATTCAGAAAGAGAAAGTCGCTAAGAATAGGATAGGATTAAACACTGCCTGTATTTCACAACAATATCATTGAAAAGGGAAAGTGGTTGAGTGAGGAGGTGAGGTTAGGGGTGTTAGTGTAAAGACAGGACCATGTGCTTTCACTTTTACCCTAATGTCTCTATAAAATGTAATTTATTTATTAGTTGCAGTAACTTGTTTTGAATGTTTGGAGTTGGGGTGTCCAAGCCTGAAACGTTGTAGTCATAGCAATTTGGGTATTCCAGGAGTTTTGTCGTTTATTTTTTACTGAGTTTTATACCTGATTTCCACTATCCAAAAGAGAGGGAATTGAAGCAATATTTTCACAGTAGAGTATCTAGGCTTCTCTTAGCTGTGAGGGTTAAAGTTTTCATATTTCCTACTTAATTCATTTTTAATAAAGGTTTTGTTGGAACAACTAAGCATGGTATTTCACTAGTTACTAATCAACATTACAAAATTTAAGACAATGACATATGATTAATACTAAGCTTGTGTAGTAATGGCTATGTTGTCTGATGAATAAAAACCAAACAACAAATAAAATTAAAAGAAAGATATGGACACAATAGACCCCTCTCTCGGGATTATCAGTTGATATCAGTGAACATCTTGTTTAGCCCTGGTTTTCATTCTGACTTGCGTAGACTGATTGCCTCTGAATTTTCTCACTCATGCCATGGGCCTCAAGAGCTCTTTAGAGCGTGGAAACAATTTGCTTAAAAAACGATTGCAGGCAGCTTCAAGCCTCAGTTCTTCTTCCAGCAAGAGAATTCCATCTAAAAAGCAAAAGTGTGTTTTATTTTCTTTTTAAGTTCCTTGTTCCACCTTAGACCCAATCATAAAAAAATATATAAAATATTCACAGCACTGTAGTGCAACCAATTTATGTAAAATCCCATTCTGTCTATAATTTGAAGGATATCTCACAGCAAACTTTACTAACTTTAATCTCCTACTCCACTCTCAATCTCAGTAATCAGTTTCTCACAGGATTAGATACTGTGATTTGATTTTTCTAAGGGACTGTACATAGTCCCAGAACATAGCATCTTAAAGCACATTAAGCCAAAATGAACGTGGTTTCATCGGGTATATGAAGTGATTCTTCCACTGCAGTCACAAATGACTTATGGACGGTTAGCAGTGCCATCCGTGCGGGCTTGCCTTTGATTTGTAGATACCCAAGCATTGTCTCCACGGAGAAAATGTACAGAGGTAGCATTTTACTTTTATGTTTTTCATCAAACAGCTTCCTCATGACAGAGGGAAAGGTATGAAAGTTGTTAGGGAAAACATTCTCTATTACCAGAAGGTTATTTCTTCAGAAGTCAGAGGCTTGTGTGCACTTGTGTGAAGGGAATACTAAGTTAAACGTGGGCTAGAGGATGCTTTTCATATAAGTAGCCTTTACAAAGCCTCCTTTACCTCATACAAACAAAATTGTCAACAGGTAGCTGCTTATAAGTTATTTTGTCATAGAATTAAAGAAACTTTGATTCTAAAATGTATGCTTTTGTGTACCAATATGAAATCTGTAGTACCTGAAACATTATTTATTTCAAAGAAAGAATTGCAAGTCCGCACTTGGGGCTGGTGCTCGGTGGTTTGTGGGATCCGAGAAATCTCACTTGCGCCTCCTCTGGAGCTTGGAATCTTACTTCCATAAGTTCAGTCCTTTGAATTAAGGCTTGTAATAAAAATTGTATTTTCAATCTTTATTGGTGTGAACCAAACCCTGGATGGGGCCACATTTTAAATAATTACTAATGATGATCCCTTTAAGAAACATTTATTTATCAATTATCTTTATATCTCAAGAGCTACTTGTGAGAGAATGGAAGACTACACCAAATACCAGGTTTTTCTAGGAGATAATTAGGATGGCAAGCCTGAAATCCCAATGGCTTCCTAGGTTGGCAGCCTTAGGAAATCCAGGAAGCAAAAGAAATAGTAGGAGGATGCCCAGTATCTTAAAAGGGGAAGGGGTGATGTTGAAAACAAAGATGCTGTGGGTAACTTTGAGACCTGCTTCACAGTTTTGCTTAGGTTCAATAAGATGACAAGATTGAAGAGTTATTTTGACCTCAGGATCTCAGATTTCTGTTTCCCCGTGATTCTTGGTGATATTGGTGTTGTATGGGTGGTTCTACCCTTTTTATTTTAATAGATTGGTTCCATTTTACCACAAAATATTTAGATATGCATCTCCTAAACAAACACCAAACCATAGTACAGCATGGAGAGTGTAGAGAAAACACTCACGAAAGGAATGCTTCCCTCTGGAAACAACTTCCCACAGGATGGGGTGTTTTCTCCAGTGCTATTGGAAGGACATCGAAAGTCAATGGATTTCAGCTCCGAATACAGATCATTTGCTTTAATTTAAAGGTCTCACTCTCAATTTTGTATGGGATGTTTAGGTTTCCTTGTAGGCCTCTTAGGAATCACAAGCTTCTTTACTCCTTAACTGTATACTTCATTGCTGTAATAGAAGCTCTTTTGTTGCTATAATTCCTTCCTAATGTTACAGTTTTAGTCAAGTATTCTTTCCCTCTAGAGGCATTAATTGTTGCCAATTTTGAAAATGCCCTTGATTGGTGTATACTTTTTGCTTCTGGTGCCAAAACATGTCACTGTTTGCTATTCTTCCTCTAGGTGAAAAGACTTTTTTTCTTCTTGTTCAACATACACCATGCCCTTTTTAAGCTCTGTAGTGTAATTTAGAGTATCTTTGTCTACCAGGTGTAAAGTCAGCATTCTTCATGGTTTCATGTACTTCACCAATTTGCAGTACATGTCTCAGGATAGAAGATTTAAATTTTCTTTTATTTGCTATTAGCTGTGAAATTATTGGTCACTGGAGCTTATGACAGTCTATCCTCATTAAGGATTTACCTTTGGTTTATAGTACGTCGCCAAAATAAATGGTTATTTTCCAATGCCAAGACCTTCACTGAAATACAAAGTTAAAAGGGAAGATACTTCTTCAAATGTAGCATAGTGTACAGGAAAATATCCTCTAGTTTGAAATTAAGTGAGTTTCTCTTTATTTAGTCCTGGTAACTATTTCAGATCATATACAGTTAAATGGATACTTTATTAACAAACTTTATTCCCTTCATTCATACACACGTGCGCGTGTGCGCACACACACACACACACAAAATCTACCTCCAGTTAAAGAGGAAATATTATTTAATTATTGTTTTACAAAAAGTTATAAACACTAGGATATATTTTGAAATAAAAGCCATCACCCTTCAACCAGCATTAACTGAGTCCCCACACTGAGCAGTCCCCTGTTCCAGGCACAAGAGAGAGAGCATTAAGCAAGACAGACAAATAACTCCCACAAAGCCTGAGTTTTAGAAAGATGGTCTAGATTTCATTTCCAATTTAAATTTATTCTGTTCTTCCTCATCTGATTCTTTACTAAAGGGCCTTATAAGCTCCATCCAATAGGAACACATTCTCCATGATGAGAGCACCAATTTGTGTTTCAGTGCTTGGAATTATGCAATTTATTCTAAAAGTCATCTGCTTCTGAGAGTAGTACAAGTCTATTTTATTATATAAAAATGAAATACACTGAAATTTACTATTATTTTACAGAATATAAATCAAGAAATAGATTCAATATACATTACCTAAGGACTGACATTTTAAGCCCCTTAGCCATGTGTTGCAGTAAATGTGTTTCCTTGTTCATTTACTGCTACATTTTTGAATCATTGCCTCTGCCCATATGACTGTTGATGTCTCTCCCTACAGCCTGGATGAACCCATTTCTTTCCAAGGGTGAGAGCTGCTACAAGATAAGAGAAAACCTTGGCCTGAGCTACACAGAACTCTTGCTTATTATAATGTTGAATAGAACTCAAAAGAAGAATTGATGTACAGTTTAGTCTTTTTTTATTTGAACTTAATTTTGCTTTATTAAAATACAAATAAAAACACAGTAGTTTCATAAACATTTTTCTACCTACTTTAACATTCTCAAATATTTTCTTGATTCCACATTTTTGATTTATACATATTTTATTTAAACTTCATTTGTGGTTTTGTAAAGTTTTATGATTTAATATAAAAAAACTGCACATCTCCAACTTTACAATGAAAAGTTAAAACACTGGCCTGAATATACAGATATACATGTTGAGAGTAAATTGTGAGGATTCTGGTAACATGGGTTAATTTCAGATGTTGGGCAATGATTATGAAGACTTCCCAGGATGGCCTAGAGAATATCAGTGAGTTCTCCATCCTGCTGCGGGATTTGATTTCTCTCTGAGATAAATGTCGTTCTGTGTGTGTTTTTCTCTCAGGAGGTCGAGTTGTGTCGTGTTAACAGTCAAGAGAAGCTGGGCCTGACAGTCTGTTACCGAACGGATGATGAAGAAGACACCGGCATTTATGTCAGCGAGGTGAGAAATGCCATGGAGGAGAGGTTAGGGGAGGCAGACAGCGAGCAGTGGAGTGAAATGACTCACGATGAGAAAATCCTTGGGAGGCTGGAATGGGAAGAATTGGCAATGTGCCAGTAGTTGTCACTTTCAATTAGGAAAGTAAATTATGTTGCCCGAGTAGTGGAATTATTATCAGCCTATTTAATGTGGATGCTTTCACCACAGAATCCCAGTAAGGAGAAGTGCAAAAATTGTAACATTGTCTAAATCTGAATAAAGTCCCTTAAGTATGCAGGAAGCCAGGCAAAGTTTTTGATCAGCAAACATTTGTCCTTCTGTTCCCACTGTGTCTTTTAACTGTCCTGTTAACAATAGCATTGACTTTTAAATCTAATATTCACAATAATCAGATATTTTACTCTGCTGACAGAATTGATAAATTTAAATATCATATCCAAGAAGTGCATCCATTGGTTTGTTTTATTCAGCCCCATAATCACTTTCAAGAAGTGAGGTACTTATCCAGGGAACTGTATTCAATATCCTGTAATAAGCCACAATGGAAAAGAATATGTACATACATGCATAACTGAATCACTTTGTTGTACACCAGAAACTAACACAACATTGTAAATCAACTATACTTCAATTAAAAAAAGTGAGGTACGTAAATGTGAAATACCCTGTGTTAATAACTTTGAAAAAATGTGAAGCAAAATTTATTATTATAGGTGATTTTTTGAAACTCCCAAAAGAATAATTTTATGAGTAGTAAGGTATTATGTGTGTGTGAGATATATATACATATACACATACAAACATATTTATAATTACACATATATATGCATATACAAGTATATATAGATATGTTATCTAACTCCTGTATATATGTATGTATACACACATATATGTGTGTGAAACCATGTATGTATATATGTATGTGTATGAACCCAAACTAAATACTAATTGCTGTTCTGTGCTGTTCCAAAATTTCTTGGCCATGACTTTGAAAACATTACGTAACTTACTGAGCTTTGGCTTCCTCACCTAGAAACTTAGTACGACAATGCTTATCACATTACTTTTATAGAGGTGTTTAGACTCTGGCAGAGATAATATAATTAATGAACTTAGAAAACTACTCAGCTCTATAAATGTATCAGATTACCAAAGAATCTACTGACTGGCTCTCACTATGGAAAAATCTCCAGAGAATACTTCACTTATATACTTCTTTTAAATAAACAACTATGATAACCCCTCTGCTTATGGTGAGGAAGTATAAGGAAACACCTGCAACATTATCTTTTGTAGTATGTACGGAGGTACAAATGCAGAATTTTAATATTAGTTTGATTACTGTTCTGAAGACAAAGTTTTAGTTGTGAATGTCTTGTAAATAGGATACAATTGATTAATCATCCCTTATTTCCTTCAAGTGAGTCTCTGTTTACTATTTAAACATGTCAACTTTGGAATTTTACTTTTCAGGGATAATAAAAAAGCCACAGGAACAGAACAAAATTACTTGGAAAAAATGTTTCCCTATACATCTTACATGTAATTATAGTGTCTTTTGTTCTTGATTGATCACTTAAAACTCATTTATTGGCTGGCACCACCTAATTAAAAAGTAATATCTAACATCTGGATAGGATGGATCAACCTTACCTTACACTTGAAATACTTTGCTTTAAAAAGGAAAAAAAAAAAAAAAAGGCTTTGCTAGAATAAGCTCCAATAAATTGTTTGAAGCCTTCATGTGAAATGTGATAGATGGAATTACCCCCAGTGAACAGTAAGTCATCACTCAAGTTTGGCCCATTAAAATGTTGATAAACTATTAATAGAGCTTTAAATATCTATTTATTCTAAAATAAGTGACAGTTAATATACTTCACCTTATATGTAAAGTAGTGTCTAGTAATAATCTACATGGATAGGATTTTTTTCATTTCTTGAGCTACATAGATTATAAATCTCTTTATAACTTAATGTGCTCATAACACAGAAATCCCTTTAATAAGTTTGGACTTAGGGTATAGCTATCAGGTTTTCTCAGACAGCTAAGACAGGATTTAAAAATCACCCTAGCAGAAAGTAAATTTCCTGGGTCCTAGTATTAACATCAGCTGAGGATCATGTCAGCTGAAGACCATGTCTGACAGTTGGGATACAGAAATGAGTGAACAGATATAAAAATAAATAAATAAAATAAAATAAAAAGGGGAGAAAGGATAAAAGGAAGGAAGAAACAAAGAGAGGCAGGGAGAGAAAAGTGGTCCACAAATCAAGATGTGCTCTAGTACTCTTTTTTTTTAAAAAAAAAACATCTTTATTGGAGTATAATTGCTTTACAATGGTATGTTCGTTTCTGCTTTATAGCAAAGTGAATCAGATATACATATACATATATCCCCATATCTCCTATAATAACTCTTTTAATGTCATTGACTGCTAATCTGACAGCTGTGTAAGTTCTAGTTTAGTTTTCTTTTATTGATTCAATCCTCATCAAGGGTCATATTTTCCTGCTTCTTTGTATGTCTAGTAATCCTTGACTGGATGCCAAACATCGTGAATTTTGCCTTGTTGGGAGGTGGCTATTTTTATTCCTGTGAATTTTTTTTTTAACATGCTCTAGTACTCTTTAATTTTATTGTAATTAATTCTAAAATAGTTCATTTACATTTTTAGAATCAGTTGACAGAAGAAAAATTTGGCATGCACTCTATAAATCAATAGAAAAACTTGAAATATGTTTTTAAAAATATTTTTTAAAACCATATTTTTAAGTTCCTGGGAGGATATTGCATATCCAGTTGAAGCTGTGTGTCCTCTTCCTTACAGGTAGATCCAAACAGCATTGCTGCCAAAGATGGCCGGATTCGAGAAGGGGATCGTATTTTGCAAGTATGTGGGGTGGTTATTTCCTTTAATTTCCTACTATCTGTCCAATAGTTTTAATTTTATTTTGTTCCTTGAAAAATGTTAGAGAAAATAATTTGTGTTTGTTTCTGGATAGTAACATCTACAAAACTAAAAGTGATCATTTAAACCTTTTTAAAAATAAGGATACTGCCGTTTAATAAGGATTATTAGCTAATAATTAGTGAGTAAGACATAATCTCTGGACTCAGATACCTCAACTTCAGCTTCCAGCTCCATCACTTACTTGGGCACTTTACTTAACCTCTCATTGTAAGCCTGTTTCCTCATCTTAAAGAATGGTAATAGTAAAATATATTGCTGCAAAGATTAGATATGATTAAGCATGTGATGTGCTTAGCACACAGTGCATGGTGAGTAATAAGCATTAACTGCTGTTGTTACTAGCATCAGCAGCAGTTATTGCTGCCTTTTCCACAATAAATTAGGTAAACAGGGATCCCAGTGTTCCATTACTATGAAAGTTTAGAAGTCTGAAGAAGTCTTAATTATTTATAAATGAGTTGCTGGGGGCATGTGGAGGACGGAATGTGAAAACATAGAGGCTGACTGAATTTCAGTTTAAAAATAGAGATGGTGGGCTTCCCTGGTGGCGCAGTGGTTGAGAGTCCGCCTGCCGATGCAGGGGACACGGGTTCGTGCCCCGGTCCGGGAAGATCCCACATGCCGCGGAGCGGCTGGACCCGTGAGCCATGGCCGCTGAGCCTGCGCGTCCGGAGCCTGTGCTCCGCGGCGGGAGAGGCCACAGGAGTGAGAGGCCCGCGTACTGCAAAAAAAAAAAAAAAAAAAATAGAGATGGTAAGCACCTTATAGGGGGTGTGTAGACTGGAAAGAGTTCCCGGCCCAACCAGGAAAAACTGCAAAAGCCAAAGTTTCTGTCCTAAATCTCCCTTGACCTGCGCTATCCCTTCTGAGTCCTTTCTCATAAAGGGTGGCTGGAGGAAGACACACAGCGTCCCAGCTCTTATGTCCAGTTTAACCCAAAATAAGAACAGAGGTCCTTGGGGGTTGAGTTTCACTGCAGATAACAACTGCAAGACAGGAAGGAGGACTCAAATGACAAATTGAAGAAGTTACAAACTGTTAAAACATTCTGCAAAAGTTTTAATTGTTATGACAGATCTGTTGTTCCCATTTCTCCTTCCTAGATATGAACCCCTAACGAATGTTTCTTTCAATTTAATACATTTGGATTCAACACTCTACCTGGAAGCAGGGCTTTAAAAATAGACAAGATGCCATGGCAGCCTTTGGGGCATTCCCTGTGTATTTAGGAAGACAGCTGCTTACACAGATGATTACAGTACAATGCGACGTTGTCATGAGAAAGTTGTACCACACGAGGGCTATTCTGCCCAGACTTCTGCTGGTCTTCTTTCCTTTCTTTAGGGGGGGTACTCACTGAATCACACCGCTTCTCCATACCCCTTCCCTTCTCTAGCGAGAGGCCACAGAACTCCTTTTTCATCAAGGACCCTCTACTAAGGCTCCAATGAGGAAAGAATAAAAGTATGAATTAGAGGTTATGGTCCCACTAGTCTTCAGAAAACTTGAAGAATACATAATTCCTACTTTAATGAGCTCCCTAAGTGATGACCTGTAGTTAAACAAAATGGGATGTGTCTATCACTGGATAACTCAGGGGCAGGAAAAGTGAATCAAGAAACCAAGACTTGCTACCATACTTTCAATGTTTTTCTCACACTTGTGTGAGTAAACGAGTGAATGAAACACAGGTATTCAGTAGAGAGAGTGATAGGATAAATGGAAGAATAAAATCTGCAGTAAAGCTTTACTTATACATCCTCGTTAATAAAAAGTGGTACCATCTTCGTGTGTCATCCAGATAATGAAAGCTTCAAAACTATTTCATTGAGTTTTTGATTTAGAAATCATTTTAAATGTGTTGTTTACTTTGTTAACATCTCCAATTAAATATACTGAAAAGAATGTAACCTTCCTTTGATGCTCAGGGTCACGTCACACCCAGCAATCATCATGCAATGCTATATATAATAGAGTAAAATGCTCAATGGCTGAAAGATCTGTAAGATTGTGTGCCCTGATATTAAATGACCCTAGCTGGCTACTTTTTCTGATGCACTGGGTCTATGTTTTGTCATTTTCCCCTTGCTGTTTCCAGCTGTCACTTCTTCCTCTCACCATCTACTCACCACGCCCCATACCCACTACTGTGCACTCACTGGCTCCCTTCCTAGTTTCCAGGTCACCACCTCCCATAGGCTAGATACACAAATACAGTTAGTAAAATGGTGTCTATTAGTTCTGTGGGTAGAGTTTGATAGAAATAAAGTACATGTGTTTCCACAGATGCATACTGTGTATTTTGACACTTCCTTATTCTTGGCTCTATCGTGGGCAGGTAAAGTTTTCAGATAAGATATTTTCTGGATAATAAGGCATTCCTTAATGGACTTGATTCATTGAAAAAACAACAGCAGGATTGATAAAGTGCTGTGGTTTGCCTGATTAGTTTATGTTTAGTGACAAATATGTCACATCTAATGAATAAATACCTGTCACATTAAAAAGCCTAGAATTCAATTCTATCTGCACACACAGGAAACAAAGAATCTTGAGGGTGATAGTAAAATTATATAAAAGAAAACTGTGACAAAATTGTACCGATAGACAAATAGCTCCCGTGTGGCTGGTAAGGAGATTATGGGATACCCTGTAATGAACAATTAATGACTCCTTTCCCAAGGAGATGAGAGTGGGCGAAAGAGAGGATTTCTTCTCATCCTTTAAGTTTCCTGGCTGGCTTTCATTTAAATGAATCTCATTAGAGCAATCGTGATTTTAATTTCCTGTTCACAGTGACCTACGTAGAGTATTTCTATGGTCCTGCCTTCATTGTGTAGCTAAAATTTTCTAACTGTGGTGCTCCACGGTCCTGTCAGAGAACCTCACCTAATGGCACCACACACACAGGTAATCACACGATATTGTTAGAAGGTAGGGGTCATGCAGAAGAGAAACCATGACCCACCTTCGTGAGAACACATTCTAGCTCTCATGTGTTTTTTCTCTGCAAGTGCTTGACAGTTCTATTTGCTGTGCTTTTGCCACAAACTGCTGGTATCAGATGTGTTCCCAGGAATTAATATGGGGAAGTTCTTTTACAAAATTGCCGTGCTGAGTCAGGAGAAAAATTAAAGACATACATGATCAGCCATCTAAAGTAAAGAGTGCTCTAGTCTCACGTTGTCTTTGGCATATACTATTCCATGTAAGCAATCTAATCTCATGTTGGCCAGAAAAGTCAGTCATGTTTCTAAGGATTATTCCTGACAAAACCCTGCAAAAGCTCCAACAGTGGAACAATAAGACTTCTAATCAGCTCTCTTTCTTTCTCTGCCTTAAACTTGTCCTTACCGTTTCTTCCTACTCTTACTTTCTTCCCTTTGGATAACAGTTTTCCCCCTATTTCTGTTCTTTTCACCTCTGTATTTCTATTCTTCACTCACCTTCTTTCTCTCCACACTAAAATATAAGCACATTTGAAATAAAATTTTTTTCTCTTGCCTAAGATTCCTGGGTTTTCAAATAAGAAATTCTATAAGTGGTTGAATGCCAAGAAGTGTAGTTGCCTACCTGCCTATGGTACACTGGTACAGGAAACCTAAAAATTGGCATATTTAAGCAAAAAAGGCTATATAAATATATTTCTAGACTTTTAGGGTTTTACACACACACACACACACACACAAACACACACACTCATATGCCCGTACAGGAGATTAGGCCTAAAGTGGAATTTCGGCTGATTTCTCTTTGTAATTGCCACAAATCTCTCCTAAACCAAGATAATATACATTTTGAAACTAATATTTGCATATACCATGCACAGAAAATGAGACAGGTATATTATCTAGCAGTTTTTCCTCATTGATAACAAAGGTTAAATATTACGTTCCTCCTTGCTCTCTTTCCCTCTCTTTTCTTGAAATGGAAGTCTTCCATTAAATTGTGCTGACTCCAGTTCTCATCTATGCTCTCCCCTTGTTTCTGGGTCCTTCACCTTTCCGTCTGCATGATGTTTCCAGACTCAGCAAGCTGCTTTCCCACAAGCAATCCTGTAGCTATGAGCCATCATTCAGCAACAAGAGCAAATGAAGGTGGAAAGGTCTCTCTGATTCCATTCCTCAAGTCTTGTCATTCCTTGAAAGGCATCTTTGATGAAACCTATGGCTGCATTTTTTGCCTCAGTATCAATCTGGGTATCAAACTAATGTCCCGAGTGCAATGGGATCTACCAACCAAGTGGCTAATGTGGCCTTTATTTTGAAAAATAAATAAAGATTACATTTTAATGCCAGTTTTCTGTGACAGATTTCTTTCATTCCACATATGATTCTGGATGTAAAACTGTTTCTACAATGTATGATCTGTCCTCCCAAAATAAGAACATAATGCCAGGACTGGAGACCATGGCTTTCGTCAGTATGAGTTCACAGAGGAGAGAGAAGAACACCAACTATAAAGGAAATCAAATGCAGCCATATTGTTTCTTGATGGCCCTCTAAAAATTAAAAATATATATGAGATAGATATCTTTTAAACTAGAACCATGTTTCCTGCTATGGATTTCAATGTTATGCATGAATTTTATTCTATTTTTTTTTGAATTTTATTTTATTTTTTATACAACAGGTTCTTATTAGTTATCCATTTTATACATATTAGTGTCCATGTCAATCCCAATCTCCCAGTTCATCCCACCACCACCACTACCCACATGAATTTTAATATATGTGCTTTGTTTAGAAGAAAAGAGTCTTTCTGAGGGATTAAAATATAAATAATCATAGTAATAATAATAACAATAGCATTAACAGTAATATGTGCAAGCTTGAGCACTTTTTGTATAACAGGCACTTATTTAAACTGTTCCCATATATTAACTCTTTCAATCCTATAACAGTCCTCTGAGAAAGACACTATAATCTGCATTTTAATAGAGGAAATGAACAATAACATTATCATGACTGAAGAGTGTTTAGACTAATGGTAAGTAAAGTTTAGATGAAGAATTTGGAAGTATGCATATACTCAAGTGAAAAAGTAGTAGTGAGAATTGTATTTCAAACAGAAAAGGTTAAGTTGTGTGAGATCATCCAACTCAGTCTCCTTAGGATCAATGCCTACAATGGAGGGAAGATGAATGATTAGGTCCATAATTGATAGACAAATAGATGCATCACAGATATACTACTAAGAATTACTATGAAATGGATAAAAGCCCTCAAAACTGAAAGAAATCATTATTTTTAAACTACACGCAATTGAGGTGGGGGAGGTGTAGTGGAATCCATCACTGCCAATTTATGTTTATTTGAAGAAAAAAAGGGCTTGGACTCAGTACAAAATTTTCAGATACATATTTACCGAAAAAAAAAAAAAAAACCCACAACACATCCTTCTTGGTCATTAGTCCCCAGTTTGGAATCAAAGTTTTCATTTTCTAATTTGGTGAATTTTATTTGAGAATTGCCAAAAAAAAAAAAAAAAGGGGGGGAATGTATTTATAAAAGCTGAATTTCCTGTCCACACATACAAGTGAAAAACTAAGGAGCTATTCATTTGATCACAGTAAGAAAATACAGCATGAGGTTGTATGATTTCCCCCCCCCCCCCCCGCTTTGACTATCACTGTCTGCTTTCTTTTGTGCTACATATGAGTCTAGGAATAATAATCATTTATTGTGGTCCACAGTTGAGATTCCTGAGCTTGTCTTCAGATAATTATGTCTGTCTTCATGAATCAGCCAGAATCCCAGAGACCCACAAGGAGAAAATGTCAGGAGTCTACTTCATGCTTTTAAGCAGAAATTCTCAGTGAAAGATGTTAAATTAATTATTGAAAAAAAATGGTCAATGCAGCCACACTTTCTGAAATAAATACTTATTTTAGACAGAATTACTTGACCTCTTCAATTGAAATTTCTTCCCACATTTTTGATTATGTGTTATGGATCAAAAATCTCATCTCTATGGAATTGAGCAATCAATAAAATAAAAGAAATTTAAAATAGCCAAAGAAAAAAAGTGTATCAATAAGAGCTAAATACATTTGAACATGAAATGTAGTTTAAAATACAAACTTTAGGAACCTTATTTGCCCTGTAGAACTTAGAAAAAAGAAAAAGGTGCATTTCAAACACCGCTAGAATCTTTTGTTTTAATCGAAAGTTTACTCAAGCTTGGCTTCTTTCAGTAAGCATCCTTATTTAAATTTTTTTTTCTTATTTTATGTTAATTTTTAAAAATTTTATTTAAGTATACTTAAGAGATGAGCCTTAGGATATTTCATTAGTTTTGTTGTTTTAGGGAAGCGGATAGATCCGAGAAAGGAGCTGGAGTAGATGACAATGATACTGGTTCTTCGTTTGATTAGTTAAGCACTGAAAGATATCCCGAGAGTGATTTGGGGCAACTGAGTCAGACCCACACGCAAATACGAAATGATTAAATGAAAATGCAAGCAACAGCAGCCCGGGAGCATCGCCCGGTGAGAGAGAACGCGGCAGCTCGCTAATTGGCTCACAGCAAGCGTGCAGGATGACGGATTTCAGTTGTGGTATTGCTGGTCCTACTTCCCCCAGCACCATTATCTCAGAGTGACACTTCCATTACTCTGAGCGGAGAAAGATGAACGTCACCTGTCAGGGGCTGGTTAATTGTGTTGCTAGATGTATGTTGCCAGGGCGCAGGTTGGACATTTATGAACATAACTGCTTCCTCTGATGTCCGCCATCCTTCAGGGATCGATACGGCTCTTACAGTAAGCGCGTAATTGAGTGAAGGCACTTACCACTGAGGGGCTGAAGACGAGCCCATTGTGTGAGCTTCATTGTCCATACATTTACCATAAATGAGCTGATATTTGCCATTTATTGTGTGCAGCATTGTGGAAATGGAAACTAATGCGCCACTTTCATCTGTTTTCTAGATAAATGGGGAAGACGCCCAGGATCGAGAGGCGGCGGTGGCCCTGCTATCTAGTGATGAGTGCCGGAGAATCGTGCTGCTGGTCGCAAGGCCGGAGAGTCAGGTCAGAACAGAGAGAGCAAAAGTCTTGAGACTGCACTTTAGGTTCATTGTCTGCTATTCTATAACAGATCAGTGCCATGGATGTTTGTAAAACCAGGCATACAAAATATAATTGAGTCATCTTTCCCAACTGGCCAACCTTATCAAAACAATTATAAGTAAAGACTCCTTAATATGGCTTCACAGAAAGGCAGCTAAACATCTTATTTTTTTGAAAACACAAAATTGAATCATTACTCTCTCCTTCCACTTGCCAGTTATTTAAATTAATTCATAAATGAAAAATGATTGACTTTATGTGATATTTAATTCTGTGTGGATCCTTGCTTTAGTTTTTCATCTAAAAATACTTAATTGGCATATTAAGGTATCTTGAAAGAATCTCTAATGAGAGAAACATTAGCATATCTAGCTATCAACTTAAATCTTTTTAGAGTAACTTTATCCAATAAAATACCTTAAGTAGTACAGTGTAGTTCCATGTATAGTAAATGAATTTTTTCCAACTTTAGTGTGACAAAAACAAATTGATAGCTTTTAAGGAATTTTTTTATATCTTTACAGAGGGAGATGTCATGAAAGTAAAGGAGAGGTAATGGTGGAAGAAAAGTACTATTGGTACTTCTTTTTATATCCTTTTTATCCCCCACCACAATGCAGAAAGGACATTACATTGTCACCATTCTATCCATCTGTCAGTGCTGGATAACCAACTTCAGTGAGTGAAGTTGGTTATATCACCATTTGTCTTTCAGGTTATTGATCTGATATATTTCAGACTCAATAACTACATACTATCTATAAATTACATTGAGTAAGCGTATTTCAGGGTCAGACCGAATCCTGTCTTGAATATAGTGGTTTTAAAAGATGACCCTTTCCACATATATTTCCATTATGCCCTTGACCATTCTGAATGGTTCCCATAAAGCCTGCTATAGCCTAGGGCAGACTAAAGTTACACACCTGAGGTCCTAGGAGTGGGAAAGGAAACCGCACAACTGGCTGTGCTATGTGGGAGTGAATTATTAAAATACATATGAAATTGCACTAATTACCTGGAAATTTTGCAAACTGGTTAATCTCAATGATCCCATTTTCTTGAACAGTAACAGAATAAAGGGGCTAAATACATATTAGTGAAATTAATGGTAAATTGACGAGTACTCAATAGTTATCCTTGTTGTAGAAAAGATATTTCAACTTTATAATGTGGTTTCCCTGCCCTTTCCATGTAACTGCTAGAGAACCTCATTTATTTATAATTAAAGCATTTTCTTTATTATGCCACATAACAGCTATAACATACTGTGGAAAAAATAGAAATTAATAACATAAAACCAGATCCTGTTAATCTTTAATGGCATACATATGCTTGGTAGAACCACTGGCGTTTTTGAATATCTGGTTACACTCCTGACCCAAGAGTCAATGTTGGAGGATGAATTTTCAAACAAGACTTTCTTTCCACAGTTGATAAAAGATGGTTGTCTGACTCTGTAGCATATCATCCTGTCTGTCAAAATCAAGATCTGCCCTAGCCCCTTGATCCTAAAGAAGCTGTCATGACACTGGAAGGCAGCTAATTGTCTTTAGAAAATCAGATTTCTAGAAAAATAAGGAAAGAAAATGCATTTTAATATCATAATTTAAAAATGTAATTTAAGCAATACATGTTATAAGGTGGCAAAAACAACGCAAAACTTGTATTTATATCACCATATTTTCCCATCAGTTTCAGTATATCTCATTATTGCATTTTTTGCATGTGTATTTTATTTAGGGAGAGTATAGAAGTTTTAGTGTGCTTTTTCTAGTCTTTTCTTTTTTTTTTTTTTTTAAATGTTTCAAATTCTCTCTACATTCTCGGAAATGACCAGAGTTGCTGGAGGCAGTATTGTGCAACCGTGCAATATTTTTAAATAACTCATTTCTTTCATTCCCTGTCAACTTACTTTGATTTTCTGCCCATTTTCTTCCTCAGACCATTAAAGATATTGCTATTTTGTCCTATTCCCCTTGGGACATTGGGGCAGAGAGGACTCTTGTAAGAACTGTAGAGAACTTTTGAGACAAGTGCAGGTTGTTTCTTTCTTGGAAATGCCACGTGTGAGCCTCTACTGTGCAGACAGATCCCCCTGTATAATTATGACAGTCCCCCCTTTCCCATGACTCAACTCGAGGGAAAAGTCTGTCTCTGCCACAGCACTGAACTCAGACTGCCATGAATGTGTGTGTAGGGGGAAGGGAAATGCTACAGGGAAGGGAGGTGAGCCAGAAGAATCTCTCCTGACTTAGTGTGCTGTGAATTCCTCCAGCCTAGAGGGAAGTCTTAATCAAAGTAGACATACACTAACTACACATGGCAACTCAGGGATCTGTGGGGTCAGTTAATAAGAAAAGAGTTATAGGAAAGCATTAATTTCCAGCATGTGTTCTCTTTGTCTTCTCCATCCCTTCATTTCAATTTCAAAAGACTCTGTTCCATCATTCACTGTATCAGTGTTGGCAGATATTTTGTTTTGACCTGATTAAAGAAAAAGTCCTTGCTGTGCTTATAAAAAATAAACTTTTCTAGCTTTAAGTAATTTCTTTTGGACCCTGGCATTTGCAGCTTGATGAAACTTAAAAGGGATTAAAAAATGTAAAACTTGGACAATTATGAATTGGACTGAATTTAAATTCTTAGTCAGTTTAATCTTCATAGCTCATCTGTATATCAAAGTCACCGGAGTGGAACTTGGTCAAGTTATTCAGGCCACCGTGAGATAAATGAGGATGCATAAATGCATTGATGCTTTTGGCCCAGTCAAGTTTGAAATAATTTAAGGTCTAGGTAGCCTTTAGTAAATAAAAAGAAACCTATGATTGCCTTCATTTAATGAATGTGATACGTATACACTAATGCCTCTTCTGGTGCAATTTAATGTCCTCTCAGGTTCGTTTGTTTTTAAGTTTTAGAAGTTTAGTTCTCTTAAAGACAAGCTTATTTTTTGTGTTTGTTTGGTGCTTACCCATTCGTCCGGTGGTGAAAACATCTCCCACTGTTGTCAATTTTGACTCACTAGAAAGCTGCTGTTTCTTTGTAACACAGAGTAAAGGGGAGCTTTGACAATAATTCAGTTAATTCAATCAGCATAGACAGTTAATTTATGTAATCCAGCTCCAAAAACCCACTTTGAGGCAAATTATCTGAATTGACTGTCAACACTTATCATATTAGCAAGGTAACCACCAGTTTTCCACTTCCTTTTGTATTGAGAAGCCAAAAGGATTTGTTTGGTTTAGTTTGTGTAAGACTGCCACAAGAATACCTACCTTCAGCACCCACAAAGAAAACCCTGCGCACGGCTCCCTCACCCTTACGTGCACATTCAAGGTCTTTTTCCTTGGAATTGGGTCTGAGAAATGAATCACAGTAGTCACGGCACAGCATCACTCTTTATTGAGAGTAACTTAGAATTTTCCTTTTTTTTTTTTTTTCAGATGAAATAAATGTTGTCCGTATTTGTGGCAAGCAGCCATCTTGTTAACTTGAAAGCCAGCCATCTAAAAATAAAAAAGCAAAATGAGGGTGGCATCAGTGCATGTGTGTGTGTGTGTGTGTGTGTTGGTGGGGGGTGCTTTGTGTGGAGTTGCTTTGGGGGTTTTTGTTAAGGAAAAAGGCCCAATTGTCTCATAGCCCTATTAGGACCATTGCTGTTCTTTAACACGGGGACTGTTGCGGGTAACGAGCATGACAGCTGTGGATTATGCAGTACGCTTTTCATACACTTTGAAAGGCGGTGATGTTCTGTGCTGAGGTCTACTCAGTTATGAGAGAAAATCTGTAGCTCTGTTTCAGGGAAGGATAAAAGGCATGAGTCCAATTTTTTTTTTATCACCTTTTCTTCCTTCTGAGAGGTGAACTATAGGAGGCTGGTATTTTGAAGAGAATCATTATGATAAAAGGAACCGGTCAGGCGTCACCATTTAAGTTTACCCTATTTTAGCTTGAGTTCTCATTAACTGAATGTAATGTACTAATGTATTCTTTTGCAGCTGGAGGAAGGTTGGCTAGAAGATGAAAGGAATGAATATTTAGAGGAGTTAAACTTATCGATGTTGGAGGAACAGCATAATGAAGCAATGCAGCGCACTGCCAGTCAGGTGGAGCAGGTAGGGCCACGATCTGAACTCCAGCATTTGAAATGATCCTAGTTCTTTTTTAAATGTGTAACCATAAATGGAATAAAAAAACAAAAAGCAAAGAGTTTGACCAAACATCTCTGTGATGGTAATTTTTGAAAGCAAATGATCATCTCAAATGAAGCAGAGGGAATAAATACAATTTTTTTCTATTAAGAATACTTCTACTTTGGGAAGCTGAGGGGCCATTGTGGAGAGTACAGTAGTATTCAAATGCTGACCCAGGCACTGTTCAACCTAATTCGGAAATTTAATAGTAAAAAATGCATGTTGCTTCTCAGTATACCAGCTAGAGATAAACTATATCTCATGAGGTAACCCCTCCCCCGCAAAAAAGTAATTTTGTATTTTAAAATATTAATGCATGTATTTGAATATTTAGGCAACTTTAGGAAGATGATGACATGATGTAAGCCATCAACCTTATTTGGGTATTTGGTATCGTGATTACACCTTTATACTCCTGAATTAAGAGTAGTTCAACTTGCGATTATTGATATCATTTTGTCTTAAGGTCATATATTCATTCAACAAAAAATTCTCAGCCCCTAATATGTTTCAAGTACCATGTTTGATCCTGAGAATACAAAGAAAATGAGCAAAGTTCCTGCCTTTAAGTAATTCGTAACTAGTGAAAGATCACAGTGTGGTTTGTGGCAAACCGAGTCTTAGTATTCTTTTCATTTTTGTTGTTTTTCTACTAGATAAAATCAAGATCGATATAGCCTAGATTTTTTATGTCAGATTCATGTCATTCATTTGCCTAATATAATTTTATTAACACTTCTGCTGTCAATCTGCTTATTTGTTTAATTATCATCCTATTCTCAACATTAATCCTTAACTCACCCTAAAAGGTAATTAAAAAAAAATCCTGGCAGTTAGGCTTAGGAATATAAAACACAAACATCCTATCACTTTGCCAAACTGAATGATGAGATGCACTGACATGCTGGCATCCCATAACAGAGGTGTGTGTGTGTGCGTGTGTGTGTCTGTGCATGCGTGCTCATGTGTATACGCTAATAAATTATTAGGTTGCAAACTACAGTTGACAGAGCCATGTGTGCTACACTCTGTGCTCACCATGGATGCTCAGTGGCCACTTCACAAACAAGAGTTCATGCTCAAAAGCAATGCTGCTACTGTAGCAATTGCTTTTCAATATAAAGAGGACAGGTTGAAATTTTAATGTATGACTTCAACACTGGCCACAAATAAAGATATTTTTGGTGGCAGCTGCTGGTTACAAGCAAGAAAGTCCTTGCTCCAGGCTTTTTCTCTCTTAGATAAAAAATGTGACCTGATACAAAATTGACAGGAGGATGTTGGAATAAAGAAAGAAGGGAGAAATCCTGTCCAGGTGAAGTGATATGGTGTCAGATGCTGCCTACTCATCAGATGTAATACAAATGCTAGGTCTTTTGAGGTAACACAAGATGTCCCTGAGGTGAGATTTTCATTGTATAGAAATTTCTCTTCACCATGAGACTGAAAAATGATGAGAAGTACAGAAACCTTTAAAAGTCCTTTGCCCTTATAAATAATAATACTACATTAGAAGTGCCTTGGTAGAAGCATTGCCTGTCACTATAATAATTCCATAGGGAAGTGATAAGTTATAGAGTAGCATTATATCAGAAACCAGGAATTCTAGGTTTGAGAATAGAAAACTGTTTTCACATGTGCTCATAAACCAGTGACAAAAGAAAGGGCAATTCAATTTAAAATTGCGTATCCATATTTAAAAACTAAAATACATATCCATCTGAAGGTTTACTTCACATGCTGTCCTTGGTCCTGTAACTGTTGTTAACACACATTTTGCTAATTAATTTGTCTGTATCATTTATTGCATGAAAAATAAGAAAAAATACTGCCTTCCTGTATTTTTTCAGCTTACCATTAGATAGGAGAAAAAATATAAATGTAAGTTATATGGTATATAAACTCAAATGTTCAATATCAATAATATCCTCTGGGAGTTTTATGGCACACTGTGCAGATGTCACCACATTTGATGCTGTTGTCACCTTATAGCAAGGGACATAGGGATGTATCAAGCTTTCCATTGTTAGTTACAGTTACTTAGGTATAATATTTTTTATCAATAAGACATTTTAAATCAATCTCAGTATGTTCTTAAAAAATGAGGAAAAATATTTTAGGGAAAGATGGAGAATCCTAGAATAACCTGATACGTGTTCATATTCTCCCCTCCGTTCATTACACTTTGTTCTGCCATTACTTAGGTGGAAGAAAACAACAATTATCTTAACCTTCCAGACCTGTTTTACCTTTTATCACCCATTCTGTCCTTCTTTGACACTAACAAGCTTGATTATATTTAATTATATAATTTCCTGCTAAAGGGAAAAAAATATAAATATATATATATATATATAATAGTAAGTAAACTTAGACATAAGGAGAATACAATCTAGAAACTGCCATGTAGACTTTTATAAGAGAAGTGGTGGAAGAAAGAGTAACTTTATCCTATTCACAGAGAAACAATTAGATGTGCACTTCCCTAGGGCAGTGACAGTTAATTGTTCTACATGAAAAGCCAAAAATTACCAGGGAGTGAAGTTCACATATATTTACATACCTATCTCAAAATATGTTTTTTGACATTATGCCCATGTCTGGCAATCAGTGCTGCTCAGATTTTCAGGGGAACCGTCATTTTACTCTCAGTAGAATAAAACTCACCTCTGAAGGAAATTACTGGTTAAGAGTAGAAAAATCTTTTAAAGTAACCCAAGTGAGTCCAAAGACATTACTGTTGCTTTTGAGCAATGTGATTTGGAGATGCACTGAGGTCAAAGTACATGTATGCAAGAATACAGCATCTTGGACATGTAAGAAATCCTGGCCCTGGGGGATGGCATTGGCCCCCTAGACCTCTAGCCTAAGAAGCTACATCCATCTGGGATTAAGTTTCCTCATCTATAGATGGAAGGTCCTCGGCTCCAGTAATGAACCTATTCCTGAAATTTTGTGATGTTTGGTTTATCATTATCAGTGTATCACTAGATCCAATGAAGTCTCCTCTGAACTTGAGAAAAGTTCAGGAAAAAGAAAATAGTAACAAGATGATGTGGCTTCTGAACTCTAGGCCTTCCTATTTCTGAAGACTATATTGATATTGATATTGGACATTTCGGCACTCTGTCTTACTCATCCTTTTACTCACCACAGAAACTCATAAAGTCACCTCATTTACACACCTTCCCTCCAGTTTCCCAACTAAGAGAAAACCTTAAGACAAGAATCACTTATTTAAATGTGTCCTGTTTTATTTATCCTCAAGTGAGTAGCATAGCCATATTCAAGCAGCTTTTGTTTTCTTTATATTCAAGCATAAAAAGCTGCCATGAGCTAATTGCCTTTATTTCTAAAATTGTTATGGATACTAAAATGAGGGCAGCTTTCTAGGAACTGCACTTTTGCCAAGAAGCACTGTTTTTTCAAGCAAGTTTTCCAACACTTGGTGTTTTTCAAAATAATTAGCTTTCTTTCTTCTCTCAACTTTATTTTCTTAGCCAAAAAAACAAGAAGAAGAAGAAGGCACAACAGACACGGCAACATCCTCATCCAACAACCATGAGAAGGACAGTGGAGTGGGGCGCACAGATGAAAGCTTGCGGAACGACGAGAGCTCAGAGCAGGAGAATGCAGCCGAGGATCCCAATGGCACATCTTTGAAGAGCAAGAGAGAGCTGGGGCAGAGCCAAGACACTCTGGGAAGCACTGAACTTCAGTGTAATGAGAGCTTCGTGTCTGGTGAATACATTGACTCAGACTGTACTGGCAACCAAGATGAGGAGTGCGAAAGGTTTCGGCAGCTCTTGGAGCTCAAATGCAAGATTCGGAAGCATGGAGAGTATGACCTGTATTACTCAAGCAGCACAATAGAATGCAATCAAGGGGGACGAGAGGGAGTGGAGCACGAACTACAGTTGCTTAATGAAGAACTAAGAAACATTGAACTTGAGTGCCAAAATATCATGCAGGCTCACAGGCTCCGGAAAGTGACAGACCAGTATGGAGACATCTGGGCACTGCATGAGGGAGGATTCCGAAATTATAACACCAGCATAGATACGCAGAGGGGAAAACTAGATGACATCCTTGAACACCCAGAAAAGTCAGACAAAGACAGTTCTAGTGCTTACAACACAGCTGAAAGCTGCAGAAGCACTCCACTCACTGTGGACCGTTCCCCTGACAGTTCCCTCCCAAGAGTGATCAACCTCACCAATAAGAAAAACCTGAGAAGCACAATGGCAGCCAATCAGTCCTCTTCTGGACAGAGTAGTAAAGAGTCAACCAAAGCCAAAACCACTGAACAAGGTTGCGGCATTGAAGGCAAAGAGAAGACTTCAGAAAGCAGCAAGCTTTCTGATCCAGAGAAGACCAGTGGTGAACACATCCCTTACCTGTCTCCTTACCACAGCTCCTCCTATAGATATGCAAACATCCCAGCACATGCCCGGCATTATCAAAGTTACATGCAGTTAATTCAACAGAAGTCCGCAGTCGAGTACGCTCAGAGCCAGCTCAGCTTGGTGAGCGTGTGCAAGGAGTCTCAGAAGTGCTCAGAACCCAAGATGGAATGGAAGGTGAAAATCAGGAGTGACGGGACACGGTACATCACCAAGAGACCCGTGAGGGACCGCATTCTGAAGGAGCGTGCCTTAAAGATCAAGGAGGAGCGGAGTGGCATGACGACGGACGATGACACCATGAGTGAGATGAAAATGGGGCGCTACTGGAGCAAAGAGGAGAGGAAGCAACACCTGGTGCGGGCCAAAGAGCAGCGGCGCCGCCGAGAGTTCATGATGCGGAGCCGGTTGGAGTGTCTCAAGGAGAGTCCCCAGAGCGGCAGCGAGGGCAAGAAGGAGGTCAACATCATTGAACTGAGTCACAAAAAGATGATGAAGAAGAGAAACAAGAAAATTTTGGACAACTGGATGACAATCCAAGAACTGATGACCCATGGGGCCAAGTCCCCTGATGGCACACAAGTTCCTAATGCCTTTTTGTCAGTCACCGCGGTATGACCGAATGGATGGAAGGCAGCTGACTTTCAGAGGGTGCTACCAGTTTGGGTAGAGGATGCTTGCCTCGTTCAATGTGGCGTTTTTATATATATTTTGTGACTCTTTATAGTTTAAATTTTTTGTAAGCAAAAATACCTGCTAATTTTTCATTTGTTTTTCATATACTTGTACCTTCTTTTTGGCTGAGATTTTTCTTTAACTTGTGATATATTCGTATTACTCATTTATATATAAAAACAAACAAAAGGAAAGAAAACAAAAAAAAATGAACAAAAATACTGAGGAGCTAATTAATTTCCTATTTTAATGTATCTATTGTAGATCTGGATTTATTGCTCTAGTTTACTTATTTTCTACTTTAATAACAACTCAATGCCAAAACATTTCTCTGCTTGCTTCTTGGCATAATACATATGAAGTCAAACCTGTTGATAAATCATGTGCCACATCTTGTCTTATACATAAAAGCCACCTCTTTTTAACATGCCGTTGTACATTTAACACATAAATGGCCGTTGTCTTTGTCTCAGTAAAGTGTAGGTGGACAATCTTTCTGTGGTATGTAGTGACATTGGTCATGTAGCTAGATAGTTGTGGTAATTGTGACAATAAAAGCAAAATAAATTATTGATTATCCCTGAGAAAAGCTATCAAGGAGTGTTTTATTTCCATTGTTCACTGTGGTTGCCAGATATAAATTAATTATATATATATACTATTTAGAAGACTCCTAATTGTGGATTATAAAATGCATACATTTTCTGTCCCTTTTTATTCAAGAAATTGTCCTGAAATACTTCCCACAGATAATTGTGTCCTATATTCTTACCAGGAGTAAGTTAGATAATGTGTGTAGAGCATCTAACAGATGCTGACTAAGCATTCAATAAACATGAGTTCATGCTCTCCATGACTGCCACCCACGTAAGGAAAAGCCAAGAACAATTTAGGGGATGACATGGACAGAGAAGATCAGTAAAATATCTTAGATTGTTTGTAAGGGCACTGTATTAGTCAGCTCAAATTACCATAACAACATACCATAGACTGTGTGACTTAAACAACAGGAATTTCTCACAGCTCTCAAGTCTGGAAGTCCAAAATCAAGGCACCAACCAATTCAGCTCCCTGATGAGGGCTCTGTTCCTGTTTTGCTCATGACCTCCTTGCTGTGTCCTCACATGGTAGAGAGAAAAAGAGAAAAAAAGCTCTCTGGTGTCACTTCTTTTAAGACACTAATCCCATCATGAGGGCCTCACCCTCATGACCTCATCTAAACCTGATTACCACCCAGAGGCCCCATTTCCAACTACCATCACATTAGGGGTTAGAGCTTCATCATATGAATTTGTTGGTGACACAGTTCAGTCCACAGCTCTATGTGCATTTATTTAGTTCATCCTTTGGAAATAAATTTTTGGAAACTATCTTTTTAATCATTTTCAGCATAGTCAACTATAAACGCCTTATTAAAAAGTGAGCTTGTTAAATTATCAGATAGGTTTTTTAATCTGGCTTTCTATCATATAAACATCAACTATATTATATATCAATCATAATGCCTCCAGAGTGAAAGGCCAGATCAATGCATGCATGAGCTTGATCAAATTTTCATTCAATGCAAGAGATTGTTTTAACATAATGGAGGCACAGCATCCAAACATTTTTGAAGCTACTTTCCTGTTTAAAAACATATAGTGGCTCCTTACTAGCTCTTGAATCAGACTCTGATGCCTCAGCCTTATATTCCTGGTCCTCCATTAACTTGCCCACCTTGCCTATTGCCCCACTTCTTTAGATTTTCTGAGTTATTCTGGCTCCTGAGTGGCTTGCCCCTTTTCACTGAGGTTATCTAATGCTACTCTCTCGTCTGGGGTTTCTATGCCAAATCCTACACCCCTCTTAGAAGGTAATCACATATACATTTTCTCTTTGGAGCCTATTTTGATGACACCGGGTTTTCTCAGCATTTTGGCATACACCATGATGCACCTGCAGTTTATTTTACCTTGGAAATTTTATTCTTCTGTTATTTGAATCACATAGACAGAACTTATTGTCTCCCTGCACGGATATTATGTTCGTGGAGTTTGGCCCTTGTGTCACCCCTGTCTTTATAAACCTCTGGTAGAATGCCGTTTAAACAATTATGAATGCTATTTAAGATGTTTTATTCACTTATCTCACAGATTGGTCCTTTTGTTACTGTTTTCCGTACTCATCTACCCTTCTAAGTTCTTACCTTTTAAAGGGCTATTACATAGATGGAAAGAAATGAATCTTATTTATATGGAACAAAAAGCTGGACCCCAAAATTTTAAGATAGTGACAGTACTAGCAACTTAAGGCAATTGAAAATTTCACCACTTCTAACTTTAGCTATTGCTAATCCAATCGATAAAACTACTCTGAGTGCACCTAGAGTTAATTTTTGACCAGATAGTTTTAAATAAGAATGCCTATCTATCTTAAAAGCTCACTTCCTTCCTGACCTAATACCTGTGGTTATTGTTTATCCTCTTGGTACAACTGGGTTTAAATATTCATTGAATTCAAATTACTCCTATAGATAAATGGGATTTGGAACCGACATGTAGATTTTTTTCCAGAAGAAACATGTACACATCTCACAGAATGCAGTGTTTCCAAAGTCAGCAGTTTAATTTTATTTTTATTAAGGCCAAGTGTGCTTGCCAATTTTTTAAAAATGTGCTGTTGGTGTTTTTCATGTCTGTGTTTATACAATTCTATGAGTTGAGAAATGTCTTTTTCAAAAATCAGTGAAAATCTGAGAAGTGTTATGTTTTACCTTTCTATATAACATATCTTTGTGCTAAACATGTTTTTTTTTTAGTAAGTGAATAATAAATCTGCTGCTCAGCAAAGAAAAGTAGTTGGCTGTATGTGAGATATTTCATTTTAGTTCAGAAGACATACGTGAATGTGAAAGGGAAAAATATTTTACTTAGGCTTAAGTAATTAGAAATTCCATCTTTTTTTTAAGTTTTGAATTTTATTTTATTTATTTTTTATACAGCATGTTCTTATTAGTTATCCATTTTATACATATTAGTGTATACATGTCAATCTCAATCTCCCAGTTCATCCCCCACCACCACCCCCCGCCACTTTCCCCCTTTGGTGTCCATATCTTTGTTCTCTACATCTGTGTCTCTATTTCTGCCCTGAAATTCCATATTTTTTATTGACAGAAATTGGTGTTAGGCTCCATATGTGAATGACCTAAGGAGGGGAAAAACAATGTATATTCTACGGGCTTTTCTTCACTGTGTGCCATGAAGAAGACTATTGTTGCCATCTTGTTTTGTGCAGACTGTCCCTTTAGGAGCACATAATATGGACTCCTCTAATGTAACCTTTCCGTAGCTACATACTGATTTAATCCATGTCTTGTTGGTGTGTCTAAATCTTCCACCTAAACACATTTTTATGCTTCCAGTGAGCTGCTGCTCTCTACCTCAAATTCTTTATTTTGCATTGGTGCCACCATTGGCCTGCTCTGTCATGCTTATCACCTGAGTCTTCTTGAATTTCTCTTTTATCTGGTAAGGCAAAAAAGCAGTGTGAATTTTTCTTCAAAGTATTTCAGGTTGTCTTCGATACCCTTACCCAGTCACCTTTCGGGCTAGGCTGTCTCCGTCTCATACCTAATTACCACCGCAGATCTAGACATGCTCTCCCTGGGCACTCTTTCCAGTCTCTCCTACGTGTGACAGCAACACTGGGCCTCCTAAATATTACTTTCCTCACTGTGCTCGGATACCTTCAGGAGTCTTGTCCTGAGCATGGGATAAAATCTGGGTGCCTGAGACATTTATCAAGGACTTCATAATTTAACCTCAACCTTTTTTTCCACCTGATTTCATACCTCTCCAGGAAGAATTTCTAACTCAGACCTCAAGAAACCTGTGTCTTAGGTAGATGAATAATTTGATGCACCTTCAAACTTAATATTCTTCCAATTTTAATTAAAATTTAATTAAACTTTATTTTCTATTGATTTGTACTCTATTAATTAGTTAATTTCCATTATTTTTCTATTTCTATGAATAATCATTAATAGAATTGGTATGATATCATAAAACAATAATTATTATTAAATAATTTCTATTAATTTTTGATTAATAAAGTTGAACACTGCAATAGGTTCACCAACTAATTCACTTCTTAAAAAATAAAGTAAAAAAAATTTTTTCCAGCAAATTATTTTCCACTTACCTGAAGTCTGTTCTCTCTACAGTTTCTCATCATTATTTTCCAAACGTATATCTTTGGAGGTATATTAAAAGGACTTAAAATCTAGATAAAACAAACCATTTGCTCCTGTAAATATACATGAAATGGCTTCAGAGCAGAATTTCAGTGAATAGTAGCTACAGCAAACTACTGACAAAAATAATTGACCAAAATAGTCCTCAATAAAGTATTATTATGAGATTTTTTTGTCCTTCTGTTTTTTGCTGTTTCTGCTCAAGTATGCTACCCTTTTCAGCAGGACCAGTTTACACTGTAGCAGGTTTGTAAGAAGTCTCCTTGTAGAACTGTGTAAATGAGCCCATAAAGCTGATTATTTGGGGTATGTTTTGCGCTACTTCTAGCATCCCACTCAGATTCTGCTTTAGTCAGACAGGACTCCCTACAGTTTTTCAAACACGGTCATTTTCATTTCCATTGCCACACTGCTTGTGGTGCTTTCCATGTCAAATAAACCCTTCTCCTTTCTCTTTGTCCACGTCTTCCCATCTTTCCAGGAGACTTGCGTTAACTCTTGCTAACAGCCACTTATTTCTGCACACACATAGGTGGTATTGTCTTATCACTCCCTTGGCTTTCTACCCAATAGTGTCTAATATTTTTTTCCATAATATGTCTCTCATGAGTGCAGTGTGTTGCACAGTTAATAACTAATGCCACATATATCCTTCTGGCATTTCTTCTGTTTTACCAACAAACGGCTGCTCAGGAGTTTTAGTGCCATGCATTTTTTACATGTCCCAGTCAACAGTGTTGTGTTGCAACAAGCACTGCCCCTGGGTTCACCGGCTAGCTATAAACTAGGGTCCCATTTGTTATTCAGTACCCTACCACAAGTTTTTAACCTATTAGTAACCACTACTTACTTACTGCCTTCCAGCTCTGCCACTTACAAGGTGTGTATTCTTAGGAAAGTTGCTTAAGTTTGCTGCTGCTGGGTACGGGGGAGATAATTGTAGACTTTTTCATTGGTTGGGAATTAATTGAGTTAATACATATAAGGAAGCTAGATGAGTGTGGGCACAGAGTGGGCACTCAGTAGATATTAGAGATTATTTTTATTTACACATGAGCAAGCTGTGGCTAATATAATTTTAGTCATCTGCCACAAATTCCAAGACTAGTAGGCCATAGATTAGGGATTCAAATCTGTGATGGTCTGCCCCCCAAATTTCTCTTCTTTCTACTACTTGCAGCATCTAAGTTAATTAAGAATGGACATGAGAGTTAACAGCAACTTGTTCACTAAACTCCATCTTCTTCTGCTTCAAGCAGAAGTCCAGACACTGCCACAATTTTTTCTGTCATCAGAGGTGCTGATGAAACAGGAGGGAAGGGGGCATGGCACAACCTTTAAAAGAATGACATAGCCATTGAGAATATGACAAAAACTGGTTAGAACCAACTAGGTCCAAGATGGTGGAAGATTCAGCTTCAAGTAGACCTTGATCCTCATTATATGTTCATTGTAATACATCAGCATGCTAAATGACACACCCACCAGCATCATGACTGTTCCAAGGATGACAATAAAAGGCCAAAAAGTGGGCGGTGACCCAATTCCTGGAAATCTCACCCTTTCCCCCAAAATAGTTGGGATAATCCTCCCACTCATTAGCCTATGAAATTACACAGCACATAAAAACTAACCACCCCATATTTCGGAGCCTCTAGTCTTTTGAGATGGCCCACACTCAGTCTGTGTATTGTGTTTCTCCCAAGGCCATTCTCATCTTTTAAGATGGACCATATTCTACCTATGGAATGTGTACCTCTCTAAATAAATCCACTTCTTACCTGCCACTCTGTCTCTCACTGAATTCTTTCTGCAATGAGACATTGCAGAAGAATAAAGAACCTGAGCTTCATCAGGTCCTGGGACCAGGTGTGTGATCTCAATTAAAAGACCATGGGTTGAAGTCCCAATCTGTGTTTAGGGTGGGTTCGAGTCCCAGCCCATATGTTCGAGTCCCAATCTAAGTTGCATGGTTTCACTGACTTTCTTCATTTTGCTCTGTTTTTACCAGTCAGCCTATTTCTTGAAGTGTGTGTTGTCTATGATGAGGATTATGGTGGTAGATTTTGATTTTGATCAATAAGCCTATGATTCTTTCTCTAGAGCTAACCAATATATAACTACATTCTGCCTCAAGTTTATTATCATCTCGTTCCATTATGCTGCCTGCCATGTCCATGATCAGAAAAGTGACACTTGTAAAGAACCTATTGGATATCCATTTATAGAACTGTCACAAATTCTTAAAGCCTAGTATTTTAATATGAAACACTGTCAATGCTAGATATTCAATCCTAAAATGTGTTTGAATAAGCAATTTAATAAACCGAGACATTTATTCAACTTTACCTTGTTGATGGTGATAAGAATATATTAGATGGGATGCAACTTGCCAACACATCTTGGAAAATTTGTGAGGTACTCTGTGAAGCAAAATGTACTCAAATATTTCCAGAAACTAGCTCTACCCTGATGTTCTCATTATGGTAGTGTCAATGGGTAGAGCATAGATTTCTATTTGTGTCCATTTAATTTAGTCTGACATCATTTTTGAAATAGAATGCTAATTAGAAAATCAATCAGATGGAGGACACAAAAAAATAGAAATGGTACAAAACAGTCAAGAGAAGGAAACATATTTGAGAGCCTACAATGTTCACTGTGTTAGATGCTTTACATGGGGCATTAATAAACTTCTTGTCTTGGGAAGATGAAATGTGAGCATGTGAAAAGAATTCTAACTATATAAAGCTATTAGTGTAGGGTGACAGAGTGAGGAACACAGGAGGGTTAAGGGGAGTGGGAATTTATGGGTTATCACTATCTTTGGGAAGCCTTTCCTGGTCTCACAGCCTTGAGTAATGATTCACGCATAGAACAATTATCATCAATTCTGTGATCTTGAGCCAGTATGTCCCTTCTATGAGCCTCCATTTTCTCACCTGTAAAATGAGAATATTGGAATAAGTGCTTTCCAACACCCATTTTATTTCTAAAATTCTAAAAATTGGCAATACATAATGAAACATTTTATTCCAAATTTCCTTTTGTTGCAGCCATACCACAATTTCTTATGGAGCTATCTTAAGTAAATTCATCATCTACCAGTGAAGAAAATAAAGATTTTTCAAAAGGAAAAATAAGAAAGCAATCCATCCACCTCATTACAAATAACTCAATTTTGTTTCTTTTTATGGCTGAGTAATATTCCACTGTATATATATGTGCCACATCTTCTTTATCCATTCATCTGTCGATGGACACTTAGCTTGCTTCCATGTCCTGGCTATTGTAAATAGTGCTGCAATGAACATTGTGGTACATGACTCTTTTTGAATTATGGTTTTCTCCAGGTATAATAATCTCAAAATTGATTAAACACCTAAATGTAAGGCCAGACACTATCAAACTCTTAGAGGAAAACATAAGCAGAACACTCTATGACATAAATCACAACAAGATCCTTTTTGACCCACCTCCTAGAGAAAGGGAAATAAAAGCAAAAATAAACAAATGGGACCTAATGAAACTTAAAAGCTTTTGCACAGCAAAGGAAACCATAAACAAGACGAAAAGACAACCCTCAGAATGGGAGAAAAAGTTTGCAAACAAAGCAACTGACAAAGAATTAATCTCCAAAATATACAAGCAGCTCATGCAGCTCAATATCAAAAAAACAAAGAGCCCAATCCAAAAATGGGCAGAAGACCTAAATAGACATTTCTCCAAAGAAGATATACAGATTGCCAACAAATACATGAACGGATGCTCAACATCACTAATCATTAGAGAAATGCAAATCAAAACTACAATGAGGTATCACCTCACACCGGTCAGAATGGCCATCATCAAAAAATCTACAAACAATAAATGTTGGAGAGGGTGTGGCAAAAAGGGAACTCTTTCCACTGTTGGTGGGAATGTAAATTGATACAGCCACTATGGAGAACAGCATGGAGGTTCCTTAAAAACTAAAAATAGAACTACCATACGACCCAGCAATCCCACTACTGGGCATACACCCAGACACTTGCATATTTATAGGGAAGATGAAAAGGGAAAGGAATCATCCTCCAACTGGATAACTCTTAGCTTTGCAGTCAGGGTTACAGCCCTCCTACTATGAGAAAGCTTGTTGCTGGGCTCCTTGAGGGACAGCCTCTGTGGTCATCTAGCAGACATATTGGCTAGTTTCTCCACGTAACGTGTAGAATTAAATTAGAAGAAGGATAAGACAGTTAGGCGGGAGCCAAGTCATGAAGGGTTTTATGTGCAAAGAAGTGGGAGAGTTAAAGTGATCAAATGTATGTTTTAGAAAGATCAGTCTGTTAGCAATATATATTGGGTGGGGAAACATTTGGAAGAAGGACAACCAGTTAGGAGGTTGTTCCAATGATACAGAAGAGAAGAGACAAGAGCTTGAACAAAGAAAGAGTCAGTGAGTACAGAGAGAGGATTTGACAGATGTTAGGGACTAGGGTTACAGATTTAGAAAATAAAATACAGGATGCCCAGTTAAATTTGAATTTCAGAAAGAAAAAAGTCAATAATTTTTTCTATGTAAGTATACATTGAGGACATACTTATATTAAAGTTACTTGTTTTTCTGAAACTTTCGTTTAATTAGGCATCTTAAATTTTATCCGGCAATCCTGCTAGGGAAGTAGAATAGCTGAGTCTTGGAAACTGATAGGAAAATAGAATGGAAGATAAGGAGATGGAGGAAGAGTTTGAGGATGTTGTCCAGCTTTCTGGTTGGGGACTAAGTGAATGATGGTACCACTCAGCAGGACATGCCTAACATGAGAAAGATATTCTGGCAGAAAAGGTGAATAATTCAGTCTCAGGTATGTGGATTTTAGGGTGCCAATAGGACAATACAGGGAAAAGTGTCTAATGGGCAATTTAAAAAGCAGATATGGAATTCAGAATAGGAGACAGGAACTTGAGGAATACATGTTGGAGGTGTGCATAGTACCATCCACTGGTTCTCTGTCTTTTACCAAGGCCCTTCCATGGCCACAGAGGTCTGGTTACCAGGAGAGGAACAGTGAACAGGAAACTGTTGGTGTCAAGGAGGTGACAGGTATGTAAAATTGCCATTGCCCTTCCTCCTCCTGTGCCCTGTCCTGCTTATATGGGGGACATGGTTTGCAAATATCACATCTCTGCCTCATTGAGAATGGAAGGTTAGATCATCCTGTTCACATGCCCTCCCAGCTCCGCAGATTCTTTAGAGCCACCTTCAAGTCTAGAGAACAGGTTTTAGAAACATTCCCAGTAGCATCTGATAAAGCACCCCAAAACCAAATACATTAATAGTTTTTACTGAAACATATGACTATTTAAGTTATAAACATCCCCTTGCAAGTTCGGTTCAAGTTTTGCAACCCAATTATTTATGAAAAATGTTCTGTTTTCAGAAACATAAACTTTAGAATTTCAGTTGAAGGATTATGAACCTTATTTACATCAATGACAGCATAGCTGAACAACCACTTTTTACTTAGTATCATTCCGTATTAGTCCATAAAGAGTCTCCTCATTCCTTTTGATTGTCCTCCTTTTTCATTTTTTTTTTTTTTTGTTTTTTGCGGTACGCGGGCCTCTCACTGTTGTGGCCTCTCCCGTTGCGGAGCACAGGCTCCGGACGCGCAGGCTCAGCGGCCATGGCTCACGGGCCCAGCCGCTCCGCAGCATGTGGGATCTTCCCAGACCGGGGCACGAACCTGTGTCCCCTGCATCGGCAGGTGGACTCTCAACCACTTTGCCACCAGGGAAGCCCCTGGCCTCCTTTTTAAAGAGAATAATATTCCATTGTATTGATGTACCATAAATATATTAATCTATCACCCATTTATGTATACTTTGTCTCTAATTTTAACTATTGCAATGTCTTAATTAATAAACTTATAAATATATCATTTCATGATAAGTTTCTAGAAGTGGAATTAGTATGGCTGTGATCATAAATACTACCCCTCCACAGAGGTGGCACAATTTTTATTTCAACTGCTATCAGCAGAGTATGAAAGGACCCTTTTCACCCACTTCCTTGCTGTGACATTTTGGCCCTATTTCTCTTCACCTACTCCTCAAATTCTCATGGACTGTATGTCCTAAAGCTGTCAGGTCAGCTGGTCTTAGTCAACGGAGGCAATGACAGAAGAATAGAGGACAAAAGGAAGGAAAAGTCATGGCATTTTCCTTCTTTCAGGAGAATATTTCAGGTTTTGTGGGACCTGTGGCTTAAACACTCAAAAGTTCTAATTAGAAAGATAAATTTTAAAATTCTGAATTCAAAATTAGGCACGAAACAAAATATGTATTTAGAATGTGGAAAGAAAATGCAAACAACTAAAAATTTTGAAAAGTTTATAAATGTCACATCACAAAATTTTTAATTAATTTTTATTAATTATCTGTCAAACAGGTTTAATATCCATTCCACCTATGTTTTTGGATGCCTACTTTAAAATTTTCTCTTTGTATGACAATTATTTTGTGATTACCTGTATGGTTAGAATAAAAAGATAATATTTCCTTTATCATAGTTGATCAACATTATTTGATTCCTGATAGTTTAAAATATTTCATTTTCTCAACTCATTATTGGTAATGTCATCTAAATTTTTAGGATTGTTGTGAATTTAAGGAAAGCCTCTTCTAAGTTTCTTTCTTACATAAGCTGAAAACTATTTTTAAAATTTGACCCTAGATTCTCTTCTAACTGTATATTTTAAAGCTTGTTTCTCACCCACGACTCATATATTTTCACTGCTAGGAAGTGAAGAACAAATTCACAGCCCAATAGGAGTTCTGGCCCTCCTCTTTTGTATAATGTCACACAGTAAGTTAGGACAGAGGATATTTCTATAAGTTATTCCTATGCCAAGACAGCTAGAAATAACCTAATTATACACATAAGTAACTGCAAAACATGAAAATATATCCCAACAAACCAAAAATAAATATATTGTCAACTCACCTTCTCTTTAGTCTGAGCCCCAAAATGTCCATGGCTATTCTATCACCACCTGACAGGAAGGGAAATGTGACAGGGAGAAAGCTGAGTGAAAAAAGCCTGCAGTCTTAACTGATTACAGTTATAATCTTAATTTTACTAATTTTACATAAACATGAGACCATGTGAACACATTGACCGAGCCCCTCCCAGGAACTTACAGAGCAAATGAGGCTGAAACTCAACCCTCCCTGGGCTCTACCCTCCACCTCCTCTGGCTCTTCCTTCTCTCCTGGGACAACATCTGTGGCAGAAGCTGCACCTCCTCCATGGCCACATCTCCCACCAGACAAGGCCAACCAAGCTTCCAGATTCCAAGGGACCCTAGCCCCTGAATGCCTATAAAACCTGCCTGGGAATGATAGTGGCCTCCCACTGTTTCTAATTTATGGATTGTCTCATTCACACTTGTTCATCTCCCTTGATGAATTCCTTTTATTAAACTCTCTTATTTTAAGCAATTTCTATTCTCCTGCTTTAATTAACTAATACGGTTCTTGGTACTTACTAGATATGATTCCAGTAAACAAACCCCCAAATAAGATTCTAGAATAGAGTTACT
Organism: Aethalodelphis obliquidens; assembly: GCF_003676395.1. Classification (NCBI taxonomy): domain Eukaryota; kingdom Metazoa; phylum Chordata; class Mammalia; order Artiodactyla; family Delphinidae; genus Aethalodelphis; species Aethalodelphis obliquidens. The sequence goes on along the minus strand of NW_020838028.1, from coordinate 5,185,641 downwards.
CTCTTGTTTGTGTGTGAACATATTCATAACCTCCTTGAAGATGGAAAATGAGACCTTAGTAATGTAGGAATGCAATATATCACCTATAGTTGCTTAGCATTAAGTACCTGTTGAAATCATTATTTTAGGAAACCAAATAGTTGCTAGGTTGTTATACTTGCCCAGTAAGGAAGTATTGATGATTACAAAGAATGTGGGATGAGGTAACTATTTTTGACAGCACTAGGGAACTTATAAGGGGAAAAACACTAGGGAAAAGGCCTGTTTTTAATAGAGACTCATCGATGGGCCATCAGAAATAACCACTGTCAGTCTTACAGTGCATCTCTCCTGGACAAGCTAAGTTTCAGAATGCCTAAAGCATCCATAGTTCCCTTCTAAGTAGGTTTTTAAAAATTACTTACTAATGATTTACATTTTAAACTTTTGTGTCAAAATAAAACACACATAGAAAAGTCTATAGAAAATTATCACAAAATGGACACACCTGTATAACCAGTACCCAGGTCATGAAACAACACTTGGCTGGCATTCCAGAATCCACCTCCCAAATATTACCCCTCCATCCTTTCCAGCTGTAAACACTATTCAGGCTTCTAACAAAACAGATTAATTTTGCCTATTTTCAAGTTTGTATAAATGGGACCCTACAGTGTGTATTCTTTGGATCTGGCTTCTTTTATTTAACATTTTTTTTGTGAGGTTGATCGATGGTGTTATATGTATTTGTAGTTTGTTTATTTTCATCACTATCAGTATTCTGTTGTGAGATGACCACAATTCCTATATCTATTCTATAGCTGATGAACATTTGGGTTGTTTTCAATTATTGATTATTATACTTAATACTTTGAACATTTTTCTATACATGGTACACACTTGTTCATTGGGCATATACCTAGAAGTTGAATTACTGGGTCTTAGATTATGCATATGTTCAATATTAGAGATATGAAACAGTGATTATAACAATTTATATTACCACTAGCAGTGTGTGAGTTCTCAGTATTCCACATAATTACTAAGACTTGATATTTTTTAAAATGGGGGGCAGAATTTATTTTCTTACAGTATTAATTATGCATGCCAACTCAGAACATCCAAAGACTATAAGAAATACTTATTTTTAGTATGTAAATGATCCAGTTTATTGAAACAATTGACCCAGTTTAGTAGAACATCCCTTATTGTTCTTTCCTTATTTAAATTTTTACCAGTTCTATTGATCTATAACTGGCATATAACACTGTTTAAAGTGTACAACATTTTAATTTGATACATGTATACATAGAAAAATGACTACCACGATAAGGCTAATTAACACCTCACATAATCACCAATTTTTGTGTGTGGTGAAAACATTAAGATCTACTCCCTTAGCAACTTTCAAGAATACAACACAGTACTGTTAACTAGAGTCACCATGCTATACCTTAGATTCCCAGAACATATTCACCTTATAGCTGGCAGTTTATACCCTTTGAACAATATCTTCCCATTTTCTCCACCCCTCAGGCCCTGGGAGCCACTAGTCTACTTGCTGTTTCTATGAGTTCAACTTTTTTAGATTCTACATATAAATGAGATCATACAGTATTTGTCTTTCTCTGGCTGGCTTATTTCACTTAGCATAATACCCTCCAAGTCCATTCATGTTGTCACAAATGACAGGACTTTCATCTTTATTGCTGAAAAACATTCCATTGTGTACATACATATATACATTTTCTTTATCCATTCATCTGTCAGTGGATATTTAGGTTGTTTCCATGTTTTGATTACTGTGAATAATACTGCAGTAAACATGGGGGTGAAGATATCTCCTTGAGAGAGCGATTTTTTTTCCTTCAGATATATACCAGATATGATTCAGGTTGCTAGAACATGTGGTAGTCATATCTTTAATTTTTTTAGGAGCTTCCATCCTGCTCTCCATAGTGGCTTCACCAGTTTACATTCTCCCCCAACAGTGTAAGAGGGCTTCCTTTTGTCCACATTCTTGCCAGGACTTGTTATCTCTTGTTTTTTAAATAGCCATTCTAACACGTTTGAGACGATAACTCATTGATTTGCATTTCTCTCATGATTAGTTATGTTGAACACTTTTTCATGTACTTTTTGGCCATTCATATAACTTCTTTGAAAAACTGCCTATGCAAGTTCTTTGCCCATTTTTAATTGGATTATTTATTGTTTTACTATTGAGTTATAGTAGTCCATCTTTTTTTTTTTAACATCTTTATTGGAGTATAATTGCTTTACAATGGTGTGTCAGTTTCTGCTGTATAACAAAGTGAATCAGCTATACCTATACATATATCCCTATATCCCCTCCCTCTTGCATCTCCCTCCCACCTTCCCTATCCCACCCCTCTAGGTGGTCACAAAGCACAGAGCTGATCTCCCTGTGCGATGCAGCTGCTTTCCACTAGCTATCTATTTTACATTTGGTAGCGTATATATGTCAATACTACTCTCTCACTTTGTCCCAGCTTACCCTTCCCACTCCCCGTGTCCACAAGTCCACTCTCTACATCTACGTCTTTATTCCTGTCCTGCCCCTAGGTTCTTCAGAACCTTTTTTTTTTTAGATTCCATATATATGTGTTAACCTACGGTATTTGTTTATCTCTTTCTGACTTACTTCACTCTGTATGACAGACTCTATGTCCACCCATCTCACTACAGATGACTCTTTCATTTCTTGTTATGGCTGAGTAATATTCCATTGTATATATGTGCCTCATCTTTATCCATTCATCTGTCGATGGACACTTAGGTTGCTTCCATGTCCTGGCTATTGTAAGTAGAGATGCAATGAACATTGTGGTACATGATTCTTTTTGAATTATGGTTTTCTCAGGGTATATGCCCAGTAGTGGGATTGCTGGAGTCATATGGTAGCTCTATGTTTAGTTTTTTAAGGAACCTCCATACTGTTCTCCATAGTGGCTGTATCAATTTACATTCCCACTAACAGTGGAAAGAGTTCCCTTTTCGCCACACCCTCTCCAGCATTTATTGTTTGTAGATTTTTTGATGATGGCCATTCTGACCGGTGTGAGGTGATACCTCATTGTAGCTTTGATTTGCATTTCTCTAATGATTAGTGATGTTGGGCATCCTTTATAAAGCAGTCCATCTTTATAGGTCACCTCTAACCATACTGATTGGACCAGAGGGTGGGCATCTAACCCCAAAGTATCCAAACTTCAGGCCAGCCATCTGTCTAAGAAGTAACCTAGAATATAAACATTGTCCAAACAAGAATAGTGATCAAGTGGATCAATCAAATTTCAACTGGAGCTTTCAGGAGGTCATCAGTTAATTACTAGCTGATGTTCAAGCCAATAGACACTCAGAGAAAAAAAGGAGTCTCCATAATGGTGAAGAACTATAGCAGGGATGCATGTGTTCTCAAAGAAGGACAGTCCTGTGAGTGGTTATCTAGTTTCTGTCTCCATAAAGCTTGAACATTGCAGTTTATGCTTTTTTAGTAATAACTGGTATAAAGTTTCTTCTGTTTTAACATGAGGTCTGAATGTGTGATTGAGATTCCTATATTCCCTATGTTTATGTGTATGTTCGTGATGGGTCACCATTATATTAACCTGAAGAAGTTTCCATTAACTGCAACCGGAAGAACCCACCTAAAACAATGTCCTTCTAAACCTTTCTATGCATATGTATAACTTTTTTTTACAAAATCAGATCATGATACAAATGTTCATGTCCTAATATATTTTAAATATCCACCTATAACAATAAATGTTTATATGCAGTACGTTCAGTGTTTACAATATCCATTATATGGCTGAATCATAACTTATTTAACAATCACCCTTTTCCCTTTCTCTTACTATTTGCTGCTGGTATAATAAATAACGATTCAATAATCATACTTGTTCACACATCTATGTATGTATTCTATATATGTCTATATTCTGAGTGTGTATTCTATGTATACTTTGTATGTATGTATTCTATGTGTGTATTGGATTATTTCTTTTGGATAAATAACCAGGAGTAAGCCTGCTGGACTAAAGAATATGATCATTTAAAAGACTTTTCAATCATGTTCTTAAAATGACCTCCCAAAAGTTATTAACAATTGCATTCTCAAAAGCAATGCATGAGAATATCTATTTGCATGAAAAAATAAATATTTACCTTAGGATCTCACTATCTCTGAGGAATATCCCCAGTTGCAGTGACTACACATGCCAAGGGAAGCCTATTATTGAGGGAGGGATTTGGCGGTGAATAGGTCTATTGAACATAAACATGCTAAGTGGCTAGTCAAATTTTCAATAATTTGGTGGATGAAAAGTTGCTGGAGACACAGCTTTCTAAACACTTTTTAGGAAAAATAGTATGTACTTCATGGAGGGTTAACCAGAATTTCTTTCATATATGAGTTTTTCTTTCCTTACACAGGAAAGTTTGAAAGTTCTAGTAACTATTTACTTTCCTCTTGAGGTATATTTCTAAGTAATGAAAGACAAAATGAGGCATTTTAATATATGGATATTTCAATTGTGTAAATAAATATATTTGGAAAAATACATATTTGTATAAATAGTATGTGTGTATGAAAGAGTGTTTATTTGATATATCTAAGAGGTAGTGTGATATGGTGGAAAGAGTACTGAACTAGCAATCAAAATACTAGACACAGCTCTCTACAAACTGTGAACTTGAGCAAATTACTTGAACTTTTAGAGGCAATAAAATAAAAGAATTAAGCAACAGGATACTTTCTAGCTTTTAAATTATAAGAAATGAATCAGACAATGCATATTATCAATAGAAGGTGATTAGACCTATGAATTTCTTGAGAGGACTCAAAAAAGCTTCAGTGATTTAATTTGTGACCTGTGTAAGTTGTCAATCAAGGTAACCTGACAAGAGCCCTATGTGGTGACTGACAATGAGCTAGAAGGCTGAGGCTTCACTCTGTGGTCCCCAGTGGCACTGGCATCACACAGGCATTGCTAAAAACCCATGGCTTCCAGTGAGAATCCTGCCAAGAAGGCTGCATGAATCCTTGAGTCCACTGTTTTAATTTAGTCCTGAAAGTGTTGAGAAGTGTGTAAATAGAAGATCCATTCATCTTCTTCCTAAATGAGAAGTCATACACTGTGAATTAAATTTTTATGCTAGAAGACAAAAAGGTTGACACCATATTTATGATGGCTGGACCTTCTCTGGCAGTAACTGTAGAAAAAATTCAAGTAAGAAGTTGAGCAGTCAGCAAGCTCGTGAAATTCACTAGAGATCAAAACAGTCCCTTTGGCACTTTAAAGGTTTTCCTCTTATTTTCTGAGGTTATTTAACCTTGCTGCCAATCTCAACTGTGCATAAATATTTTTGTTGCTTTGAAATCACCATCTTATTGGCATATAGGTGCTATACAATGAACAGTATGATGTGTATAAATATTCATATCAGTCAAGATGCTGTCACACCTTAGACAGGATGGGATCTCCAAAATTAAAATATAAAAAGGATAATCCCATTTCCCTCCCTTTTTGTCTTTGACTTCATACTTAAGTGAACAGTGAGGATAAAGAAATGGACCCTGAAATTCATATCAAGGTGTAAAACATTAAAACTAAAGACCAGTTCAACCCGACAGTTTAATTTACTTCTCTTAAGATCTTTAATACCAAACTTATCAGTTCTCTCTGTTAGGCATTAACTTGTTAAATGAGTCTTAATTATACATAAGCAGATGGAGATTTGAATTAAAATTACCTTACACTCGAGTGGCTTTAGTTCATTATAACATATCTTCCTCTTAATCATTTAGGCAGTCTCATCATCTTTCATATAGAAAGTTATTAAAATATTCCAATTTCCATATTTCTTCAGATACAGCCACTATTAAATGGCAAGTAATGCACATTAGTAGGTGACTTATACCATCTAAGAATTGGTGAATTATTCATGTCAGGACAATTTTTGTTCTTTCTTGTCATCTGTAGCATTTTCTTTTAAATACTTTATATTTACTTGATACGTGGAACCTCACCTCATTTAATTTTAAGTACCAATTTTAATTCCATTCCATTTTCAAAGGGATGATGATAAAGGACTCCATCAACTTTATTTTGTAGTTTGGATCAGCAGACTCCAGAAAGTCGAGGTATAGGAGCATGTTCCTTGAAAACTCATAAAATGATCAAAAGTAAGTACCTCTTAACCACATTAGCCTTCAAAAAGACTGCTGCGTTCCAATGCAGCACACGCATGAAAAAAACACAATGCTGAAAATTAGCTCACGTACTGCAAAATATTGAGAAGTAACTCAGTAGTAATTTTACCACTGGAAATTAATATTTCTTGACTAAACAACCAAACCTAAGATTTGTTCTTCTTCAAAGTTGCTGAGAATGCTGAGACCAGGCTCCACCCAGATCTTGTTCTAAGGTCAAAAACTCCAGTGTGCAATGACGCTAACTTAGACCAAGTACTAGCATTTTAGTATTCCTGAAAGTGAGGAATTACAGCTATTCCCACAGGAACCCTCTTGAGAAAATTTCAAAGCCCGACACTGCCCTGCCTTCCTTCAGAAGTCGAATTCCCCGTAGGCTGTTATTTTATCCAAGTAATCAATCCACATCCAGTAATGTTCTCTTCCTGAGGCGTCACTGGATTTACAGGCAGCAATGACAGTGGCAAAAGAATCAAACTAGACAGCTGACAATAGTAGAAGATCCTGAGTCTTGGCTGAGTCATCAAAAGTTGTCAGTCTTGTCAAGCATCATCATATTTTATTTATGAAATGAAGCACAATAGCATCCTTGACATTTGACAAAACTCAATATTCAGCACAGTGCTTTCTGCACTGCTTAGACTGTGTGAGTGAAGATAAATGATGTATCTCAAACCCATGAGTAAATTAAAAAGCAGAGTAAACTGGGTCTGAGTTACGATGAGCTGTAATAACGTCAAGTGGGATCTCAGTAATACTGTTCAGAACATCGCTTCTGAGAGATTACTCCTTGAATGAAAGGAGACTTTAACCAGCAAGCAAGAGTTATGTTTAAATGCCGCACATTAGCAGTTTGACATCACAGCTTGCTAATGCAGGTTTCCATAGGAATGTAAAGTAAAAAGTATAAACATATTTACACCTTGAAAGCAAATATTGAGAATATAAGATGTGATAGAGAGGAGACCTTCAAGATGGTGGAGGAGTAAAACATGGAGATCACCTTCCTCCCCACAAATACATCAGAAATACATCTACATGTGGAACAACTGCTACAGAACACCTACTGAACACTGGCAGAAGACCTCAGACCTCCCAAAAGGTAAGAAACTCCCCACGTACCTGGGTAGGACAAAAGAAAAAACAGAGACAAAAGAATAGGGACGGGACCTGCACCAGTGGGAGGGAGCTGTGAAGGAGGAAAGGTTTCCACACACTTGGAAGCCACTTCGTGGGCGGAGACTGCGGGTGGTGGAGGGGGAAGCTTCAGAGATGCTGAGCAGAGCTCAGCAACAGGGGTGCAGAGGGCAAAGCGCAGAGATTCCTGCACAGAGGATCAGTGCCGACCAGCACTCACCAGCCTGAGAGGCTTATCTGCTCACCTGCCAGGACGGGTGGGGGTTGGGAGCTGAGGCTCAGGCTTCGGAGGTCGGATCCCAGGGAGAGGACTGGGGTTGGCTGCATGAACACAGCCTGAAGGGGGCTATTGCACCACAACTAGCTGGGAGGGAGTCTGGGGAAAAAGTCTGGAACTGCCTAAGAAGCAAAAGACCATTGTTTTGGGGTGCGTGAGGAGAGGGGATTCAGAGCACCGCCTAAACGAGCTCCAGAGACAGGCGCAAGCTGTGACTATCAGCGCGGGCACCAAAGACGGGCATGAGACACTAAGGCTGATGCTGCAGCCACCAAGAAGCCTGTGTGCAAGCACAGGTCACTCTCCACACCTCCCGTCCCAGGAGCCTGTGCAGCCCGCCACTGCCAGGATCCCATGATCCAGGGACAACTTTCCTGGGAGAACTCAGTTTATTGCAATGTCATGCCGGTCTCTGCAACCACAGGCTCACCCTGCAGTCCATACCCCTCCCTCTCCCTGGCCTGAGTGAGTCAGAGCCCCCTAATCAGCTGCTACCTTAACCCCGTCCTCTCTGAGGGAAAAACAATGCCCTCAGGCGACGTACAGGCAGAGGCGGGACCAAATCCAAAGCTGAAGCCCAGGAGCTGTGCAAACAAAGAATAGAAAGGGAAATCCTCCCAGAAGCTTCAGAGGCAGTGGATTAAATTTCCACAATCAATTTGATGTACCTTGCATCTCTGGAATACCTGAATAGACAGCAAATCATCCCAAAATTGAGGCACTGGACTTTGGGAGCAACTATAGACTTGGGGTTTGCTTTCTGCATCTAATTTGTTTCTGGTTTTATGTTTATCTTAGTTTAGTATTTAAAGTGTATTATCATTGATAGATTTGTTTATTGATTTGGCTGCTCTCTTCCTTTTTATATATATATATATATATATTTTTTTTCCTTTTTATCTTTATGTGAGTGTGTATGTGTATGCTTCTTTGTGTGATTTTGTCTGTATAGCTTTGCTTTTATCATTTGCCCAAGGGTTCTGTCTGTCAGTTATTTATTTATTTATTTATTTATTTAGTATAGTTTTTTTTGTTTTTTTTTTGTTTTTTTTTTTTTTGCGGTATGCGGGCCTCTCACTGTTGTGGCCTCTCCCGCCGCAGAGCACAGGCTCCGGACGCGCAGGCTCAGCGGCCATGGCTCATGGGCCCAGCCGCTCCGCGGCATGTGGGATCTTCCCAAACTGGGGCACGAACCCACATCCCCTGCATTGGCAGGCGGACTCTCAACCACTGCGCCACCAGGGAAGCCCTATTTAGTATAGTTTTTAGCACTTATTATCATGGGTGGATTTCTTCTTAGTTTGGTGGCTCTCTTCTTTCTTTCCTTTTTTGTATTACTTTTAAATTTTTCATTTTTAATAACTTTTCTATCTTTTATTTTAATAACTTTATTTATTTTTCTTTCTTTCTTTCTTTTTTTCTCCCTTTTCCTCTCAGTCGTGTGGCTGACAGGGTCTAGGTGCTCCTGCCAGGTGTCAGGCCCATGCCTCTGAGGTGGGAGAACCAACTTCAGGACATTGGACCACCAGAGACCTCCCGGCTCCACGTAATATCAAACGGTGAAAGCTCTCCCAGAGATCTCCATCTCATCACTAAAACCCAGCTCCACTCAACAACCAGCAAGGTCCAGTGCTGAACACCTTTTGCCAAACAACTACCAAAACAGGAATGCAACCCCACCCATTAGAAGAGAGGCTGCCTAAAATCATAATAAGGTCACAGACACCCCAAAACACACTACAAGACGTGGTCCGGTCCACCACAAAGACAATATCCAGCCTCATCCACCAGAACAAAGGCACCAGTCCCCTCCACCAGGAAGCATACACAGCCCACTGAGCCAACCTTAGCCCATGAGGGCAGACACCAAAAGCAACGAGAAATATGAACCTGGAGTCTGCAAAAAGGAGAACCCAAAAAAAGTAAGTTAAGTGAAATGAAAAGACAGAGAAACACACAGCAGATGAAGGAGCAAGGTAAAAACCCACCAGACCGAACAAATGAAGAGGAAATAGGCAGTCTACCTGAAAAAGAATTCAGAGTAATGATAATAAAGATAATCCAAAATCTTGAAAATAGAATGGAGAAAATACAAGAAATGTTTAACAAGGACCTAGAAGAACTAAAGAGCAAACAAACAATGAGGAACAACACAATAAATTAAATTAAATATTCTCTAGAAGGAATCAATAGCAGAATAACTGAGGCAAAAGAACAGATTAGTGACCTGGAAGATAAAATAGTGGAAATAACTACTGCAGAGCAGAATAAAGAAAAAAGAATGAAAAGAATTGAGGACAGTCTCAGAGATTTCTGGGACAACATTAAACACACCAATATTTGAATTATAGGGGTCCCAGAAAAAGAAGAGAAAAAGAAAGGGACTGAGAAAATATTTGAAGAGATTATAGTTGAAAACTTCCCTAATGTGGGAAAGGAAAGAGTTAATCAAGTCCAGGAAGTGCAGAGACTCTCATACAGGAAAACCCAAGGAGAAACACACCAAGACACATACTAATCAAACTATCAAAAATTAAATACAAAGAGCAAATATTAAAAACAACAAGGTAAAAACAACAAATAACATAGAAGGGAATCCCCATAAGGTTAACAGCTGATCATTCAGCAGAAACTGTGCAAGCCAGAATGGAGTGGCAGGACATATTTAAAGGGATGAAAGGGAAAAACCTCCAACCAAGATTACTCTACCCAGTAAGGATCTCATTCAGATTCAATGAAGACATTAAAACCTTTACAGACAAGCAAAAGCCAAGAGAGTTCAGCATCACCAAACGAGCTATATGACAAATGCTAAAGGAAATTCTCTAGGCAGGAAACACAAGAGAAGGAAAAGACCTACAAAAACAAACCCAAAACAATTAAGGAAATGGTAGTAGGAACATACATACTGAAAACTACCTTAAATGTAAATGGATTAAATGCTCCAACCAAAAGACATAAAATGGCTGAATGGATGCAGAACAAGACCCGTATATATGCTGTCTACAAGAGACCCACTTCAGACCTAGAGATACGTACAGATTGAAAGTGAGGGGAGGGAAAAAGATATTCCATGCAAATGGAAATCAAAAGAAAGCTAGAGTAGCAACTCTCATATCAGAAAAAAAAGACTTTAAAATAAAGACTATTACAAAAGACAAAGAAGGACACTACATAATGATCAATGGATCAATCCAAGAAGAAGATAGAACAATTGTAAATATTTATGTACCCAATATAGGAGCACCTCAATACCTAAGGCAAATGCTCGCAGCCATAAAAGGGGAAATTGACAATAACACAATCATTGTAGGGGATTTTAACACCCCACTTTCACCAATGGACAGATCATCCAAAATGAGAATAAATGAGGAAACACAAGCTTTAAATGATACATTAAAAAAAGATGGAATTAATTGATATTTATAGGACATTCCATCCAAAAACAACAGATTACACTTTCTTCTCAAGTGCTCATAGAATATTCTCCAGTATAGATCAAATCAAGCCTTGGTAAATTCAAGAAAATTGAAATTGGATCAAGTATCTTTTCTGACCACAATGCTATGAGATTAGATATCAATTACAGGAAAAAATCTGTAAGAAATACAAACACATGGAGGCTATACAATACACTACTAAGTAACCAGGAGATCACTGCAGAAATCAAAGAGGAAATCAAAAAATACCTAGAAACAAATGACAATGAAAACACAATGACCCAAAGTCGATGGGATGCAGCAAAAGCAGTTCTAAGAGGGAAGTTTATAGCAATAAATTCCTACCTCAAGAAACAAGAAACATCTCAAATAAACAACCTAACCTTACATCTAAAGCAATTAGAGAATGAAGAACAAAAAACCCCCAAAGTTCGCAGAAGAAAAGAAATCATAAAGATCAGATCAGAAATAAACGAAAAGAAATGAAGGAAACAATAGCAAAGATCAGTAAAACTAAAAGCTGATTCTTTGAGGAGATAAACAAAATTGATAAACCATTAGCCAGACTCATCAAGAAATGGGAGAAGATTCAAATCAGTAGAATTAGAAATAAAAAAGTAGAAGTAACAACTGACACTCCAGAAATACAAAAGATCATGAGAGATTACTACAAACAACTACATGCCAATAAAATGGACAACCTGGAAGAAATGGACAAATTTTTAGACAAACACAACCTTCCAAAACTGAACCAGGAAGAAATTGAAAATATAAACTGAACAATAACAAGCACTGAAATTGAGACTGTGATTAAAATTTTCCAACAAACAAAAGTCCAGGACCAGATGGCTTCACAGGCAAATTTTACCAAATATTTAGAGAAGAGCTAACACCTATCCTTCTCAAACTCTTCCCAAATATACTAGAGGGAGAAACACTCCCAAACTCATTCTACGAGGCCACCATCACCCTGATACCAAAACCAGAAAAAGACGTCACAAAGAAAGAAAACTACAGGCCAATATCACTGATGAACATAGATACAAGAATCCTCAACAAAATACTAGCAAACAGAATCCAACAGCACATTAAAAGGATCATACACCATGATCAAGTGGAGTTTATCTCAGGAATGCACAGATTCTTCAATATACATAAATCAATCAATGTGATAAACCATATAAACAAATTGAGGGAGAAAAACCATATGATCGTCTCAATAGATGCAGAAAAAGCTTTGGACAAAATTCAACACCAATTTTGATAAAAACTCTCCAGAAAATAGGCATAGAAGGAACTTACTTAAACATAATAAGGGTCATATATGACAGACCCACAACCAACATCTCTCTCAATGGTGAAAAACTGAAACCTTTCCCTCTAAGGTCAGGAACAAGACAAGGTTTTCCTCAAAACTATTATTCAACATAGTTTTGGAAGTTTTAGCTGCAGTAGTCAGAGAAGAAGAAGAAATAAAAGGAATACAAATGGGAAAAGAAGAAGTAAATGTGTCATTGTTTGCAGATGACATGTTACTATACATGGAGAATCCTAAAGATGCTACCAGAAAACTACTAGAGCTAATCACTAAATTTGGTAAAGTAGCAGGATACAAAATTAATGCACAGAAATCTCTTGCATTCCTATACACTAATGATGAAAAATCTGAAAGAGAAATTAAGGAAACACTCCCATTTACCATTGCAACAAAAAGAATAAAATACCTAGGAATAAACATACCTAAGGAGACAAAAGACCTGTATGCAGAAAACTATAAGACACTGATGAAAGAAATTAAAGATGATACAAACAGATGGAGAAAGCAATCTACAGATTCAATGCAATCCCTATCAAACTACCAATGGCATTTTTCACAGAACAAAAAATTGCACAATTTGTATGGAAACACAAAAGACCCTGAAGAGCCAAAGCAATCTTGAAAAAGAAAAACAGAACTAGAGGAATCAGGCTCCTGGACTTCAGAGTATGCTGTAAAGCTATAGTAATCAAGACAGTATGGTACTGGCAGGAAAACAGAAATATAGAGCAGTGGAACAGGATAGAAAGCCTGGAGATAAACCCATGCACATATGGCCACCTTATTTTTGATAAAGGAGGCAAGAATATACAATGGAGAAAAGACAGCCTCTTCAATAGCGGTGCTGGGAAAACTGGATAGCTACATGTATAAAATGAAATTAGAACACTCCCTAACACCATACACAAAAATAAAATGGATTAAAGACTTAAATGTAAGGCCAGACACTGTAAAACTCTTAGAGGAAAACATAGGGAGAATATGACATAAATCACAGAAAGATCCTTTTTGACCCACTTCCTAGAGAAAAGGAAATAAAAATGAAAATAAACAAATGGGACCTGATGAAACTTAAAAGCTTTGGCACAACAAAGGAAACCATAAACAAGAGGAAAAGACAACCCTCAGAATGGGAGAAAATATTTGCAAATGAAGCAACTGACAAAGGATTAATCTCCAAACTTTACAAGCAGCTCATGCAGCTCAATATCAAAAAAACAAACAGCCCAATCCAAAAATGGGCAGAAGACCTAAACAGACATTTCTCCAAAGAAGATATACAGATTGCCAACAAACACATGAAAAGATGCTCAACATCACTAATTATTAGAGAAATGCAAATCAAAGCTACAATGAGGTATCACCTCATACCATTCAGATGGCCAACATCAAAAAATCTATAAACAATAAATGCTGGAGAGGTGTGGAGTAAAGGGAACCCTCTTGCACTGCTGGTGGGAATGTAAATCGATACAGCCACTATGGAGAACAATATGGAGGTTCCTGAAAAAACTAAAAGTAGAAATCCCATACAACCCAGCAATCCCATTACTGGGCATATACCCTCAGAAAACCATAATTCAAAAAGAGTCATGTACCACAATGTTCATTGCAACACTATTTACAATAACCAGGTCATGGAAGCAACCTAAGTGTCAATCGACAGATGAATGGATAAAGAAGATATGGTACATATATACAGTGGAATATTACTCAGCCATAAAAAGAAATGAAATTGAGTTATTTGTAGTGAGGTAGATGGACATAGAGTCTGTCAAACAGAGTGAAGTAAGTCAGAAAGAGAAAAATAAATACCGTATGCTAACACAATATATGGGATCTAAAAAAAAAGAAAAATGGTTCAGAAGAACCTAGGGGCAGGACAGGAATAAAGACGTAGGGAATGGACCTGAGGCCACGTGGAGGGGGACGGGTAAGCTGGGGCAAAGTGAGAGAGTAGCATGGACATATATACACTACCAAATGTAAAATAGCTAGCTAGTGGAAAGTAGCTGCATCACACAGGGAGATCAGCTCGGTGCTTTGTGACCGCCTAGAGGGGTGGGATAGGGAGGGTGGGAAGCATACGCAAGAGGGAGGAGATATGGGGATATATGTATATGTATAGCTGATTCACTTTGTTATAAAGCAGAAACTAACACAACATTGTAAAGCAATAATACTCCAATAAAGATGTTTAAAAAATGTAACAGAGGCATTAATTCCAACTTGCTTTGTTGTTTCCTTGAACAGAGCATCCACCTACATATATATATATATATATGTGTGTGTATATATATAT
>NW_020838028.1:5145573-5170850 GCF_003676395.1 Aethalodelphis obliquidens | reverse complement strand
ATGGAAATAAAGATTTTCTAAACAGGTCTTTTTCCTTTCCCTTTTTGTATTTGTTTATTTCACCTACTGTCATATACTACTGAGGAAAAAGAAATATATAAATGTAATAAATATAATGTGCTCTCAAAAGCAATTTAAATTCAACAATAATCTTTAGAGGCTTTGAAAACTGTCCAGCCAGAACAGCTTCCTGCCAAGTGTGGTGGATTTCAGCATGGTCACTTCTCCACTGAAAGCCCGTACATTGTTTGGGAATCCTCCAGCCAGCTCAGGCTCTAACTCCAACTAATTAAGTTTTCTGCTTGCTGCCATTGGAAGCTTCAGTCAGGTATAATTAAAACTGAGCCAATGACAGCAGTGGCATTTGTCAGAATCATCCAGTGGTTCAAATACCAGTTCTGACAGAAATGTCAAACTGATAGCACTCCCATCTTCCCAGTGCATGCAAGGGAAGAGCAGGAGGGCTTTTATTATAAATGCTTGGCTGATAACCTTTTTGAATCCCAGAACACCAAGTGCCTCACATGAAATTTCATTATCCGGGAAGAAAATTCAGCTCATAAATGCTCCCTTCCCATGAAGTAAAGTTCAATCTAACTCGATGGTCTTTACTTCTATCAGCTCTTTTAGGGAATTTTGAAATTAAAAAACAAAAAATGTCAAATAGTTATGTGGAAAGGAATGCTCTAGTTGTAGGTACATCAATCTCTAAGTGAAAATTTTCTCAGACTTAAAACTGTGGTTATCAATCAAATTTCTAGGTACATTATCAGATTTGAGCTTTGTCTTTTGTTTCAGTAATAAAAGATCACCCAAAATTAGTGAAGGCACCATCCTGAAAGGGGAAAAGCCACAGTCCCCTGGCACACACCATCACTGACTGATTTTATGATCTATTGCCTCACATAGTTCCTGGTGGTGCTCAAGGTATGCTTTGTGAGTTAAACAGTGAATGAATGAACCAATGAATGAATCTCACACACATTCTCAGGAAGATAATTTCTAAATCACAAAATGAAAGTGATCATAGTGAAAAGACAACTTTGTGATTATTTATTTTTAGAGGTGAGAAAGATGGGTGATGGAAAGAGGTGATTGTCTTCCTTCCCTTTCTGTGTGAGTGCATGGTATTGAAGATTGGATAAAGTAATAAATATAAAACCCTTTTGTCAGTCTTATGGCCAAGAAAAAATTACTATGTCCAGAAGCCAAACAATAACACATAAGAAATGGTTGAATTAAACACTTGAGCTGTTGTATCTTAAAGAAAGATTTAACATTATACACAGGGAATGTCATGACTGCATATTTCTCTCCATATTTTGTCCATATGTTTCTTAGTTATATCCCAAGAAAAAGTGTTGTGTTCTATGAAAAAGATTTATAAATACCTACCTGTGTGTGTGCATGTAAAACTATAGAGTTAGGAAACAGAAATCAGAGAAAGCTGCAATGACACAGAGCTACAACTCAAATAAAAAGTCAAAAAATACCAATATGCCTGGTACATGGGAGATACTCAAAAAATACTTGTTGACTAATGAGAAAGAAAAAATAAAAACAGAAAAGAGGAATTTGTTTAGAACAGAGCTCAGAAAGCCCTTCAAGAGTAAAAGATGAGATCCTAGGTCATAGATAGAAAAAGACAGGTGATGACTACACCACTCTCCATGGTTTAAAAACAGGAAACGTGAATTGGAGAGAGAAAAGCTCTGGACAGATGGCAGGGAGGGAGATAACTCCCAGAGCCACATGGTAGGAAGTAGGAGCCTTTCGCAAGAGGTGGCTAGCTAGAAAATTTTTAGTGAACAAGGGGATGAAAAACTCAAGAGGTTTTAGGATCTCAAGAGGTTTTAAGATGTTTGCTTTTCTATGCCTTAAACTCCTCAGTCAGTGCAACCAAACATCAGAAAGGTCTATTATACACACTGACTAGAAATTGGATTTCTTAAAACCAGGGAGGATTGTTGAGTCAACTGTGTATAAACAAGAGCTGGATGATTTCAACTAATGCCTGGGTTTTGCACTCAGTAGCTTAATTAATTGAGTCATCTCTCAATTATGCATTTTTTATAAAGTCTTTCATTTAATTACCTCACACCCAGAATTGCTATACATCAATGTTTTTCCAAAATGTTTCACAAGAAAGACCAGTCCACTGGGATATCAGATATCTTTCAAAAACAACAAACAAACAAATAAACAAATAAAAACAGTCAGAGGAAGGGGATTTCTATTCCTTTGTCAAACTAGTTTGTGGATACTAAAACAAAAATAATACATGATTCTTCACAGCAGGATTTCTGTGAAAGCCTTAAGTATGCTAATCTCCAAAAGAGCGGTTGCATTTAGCAGTGTTACCTAAACATTTTTGATCATGGGCTCCTATTTCCACTGAACATCTTAAAACACTCATCAATATTCTTTGAGAAACACTAGCCCGTGCTCATTGGATCAACCCATGAAACGGAAATTAGACTATTTTGGGCCACAGATACCTTTGAGGATACCTTAAAAGCCTTACACTCTCTCCCCTCCCATTTACACACATATGACTTTGAAATATTCATATGACTTTGAAACAAGAATAGGGAGTCCTGAAATTCAGAGGGTTTTTAGATATTCAAAGGATATTTATTATATAAGTATGCCACAATTTATTTATCCATTCTATTTTGATGAACATTTGGGATGTTTTCAGTTTTTGTTTATTAAGAATAATGTTTCAATATCTTGTGACAAACCATAATGGAAAAGAATATGTAAAAGAATATATATATATATATATATGTATAACTGAGTCATTTTGCTGTACAGCAGAAATTAAACACAACATTGTAAATCAGCTATACTTCAATAAAATTTAAAGATATTAAAAAAGAATAACGTTGCTATGAATATCTTTTAGGTCACAAACGTACATATTTCTGTTATAAAAATGAAGCATAGAATTATTGGGTTATAGAGTGTGCATATGTTCAACTATAGAAGATATTGCCAAATAGTTTTTCAAAGTAATTTAACCAGTTTACATTTATACCATCAGTGATAAGAATATCATATACAGTTGTCCCTTGGTATCCACAGGGGATTGGTTCCAGGAGCCCCACGTGGATACCAAAATCCACGAATGTTTACATAAAATGGCAAAGTACAGTCAGCCCTTCTTGCCTGTGGATGTGGAACCCACTGACATGAAGGCTTGACTGTATCCTCCTTTCCAATTATTTTTAATATCAACCATATCCCACTTGCTAATGACAGGTATTTTGATTTTAGCCATTCTGGTGGGGATATAGAAATGTATCACTGTGGATTTAATTTTTATTTTCTCAATGAATAATAAAGTTCGGCACTTATCATGTGTTTATCAGCCAGTTGGAAATCCTCTTTAGTGATGGTCCTGCTCAGTAATTTTGCCTGTGTTTCTCTTGGGTTGTCTGTAGTTCTCTTAATAAGATATGAACCTTCTGTGGATATGTCTATTACAAATATCTTCTAGTTATGGCTTAGCTTTTTTTCCCTTTCGGTAGTGTCTTGTAAATTTGCAGATCTGATCAATGATCTCCTCAAGTCTTGGAACTGAAAACCTTCGATGGCTCCCAATGCACTTTTAAAAATCTTCTTGGCTGAAGTGTAGGGAAGAGGTCAGAGGGGCTGCAGTGAGTTGAGGGAGACAAATGAGAAGTCCAGTGGATGGTGCCCAACTGACAGAGAGATGGACAAGGACCAATATTTGAACTGAAAACCACAGTGGTCAGGGTCATGGCCAGAGGAAGACAGTCTTGAATGGAAAAGGCACTCAAGGGGTATCCCCTGTGTGGGCTGCATGCACCTGCCAGGTTTAGTGAGGCAGTGGTAGAGCACAAGACTGAGGCATGCCCTCCAGCTTTAGTAAAACTGGGAGACATTTTGGGTGCTGATCTCTCTGATGCAGGTTCCAAGTGTTGGGGTGCCTAATGTGAGGCACAAATCCCTTATTCCTCAGGGAGAAGCTCCATATTGTGAGATCTTTCCCAACTGTGGGTCATGGTTCCAGAGGTGGGGTTTTTGGCAAGACCATGACTCTGATTCTCCTACTCATCTCAATGTAGCCCTCTTATCCTTTGTTGCAGAGGAGATGTTAGCTAGTTTTCAGGTCTTTTTCAGAGGAATTGTTCTAAATGTAGCTATAGATTTGGTGTGTTTGTGGGAAAAGGTGAGTTCAAGATCTTCCTACACTATCATCTTGAACCTCCTCTCTACCAGCAATTTTTAGTTATAAATAGATGTTCAATTTTATCAAGTGCATTTTCTGCATATATTGAAATAACTGTATGATTTTTCTCATTTATTCTATTAATGTGTTATATCAAGTAACTTTCATATGTCAAAGGAAACTTGCATGGCTGAAATAATCTCAGCTTGGTCTTAAATATTATCATTTCTAGACTTGGTCTTGTAATACTTTATGAGGATTTCTTACATCTATATTTAGAAAGATTGTTCTGTAATTGTCCCTTCTTATAATGTTATTTACAGGATTTGGTATGAAAGTTATGCAGCCTTCATAAAATGAGTTGTATTGCCACTTTTTTTTCTCTGGAATATTTTTGTCTAAAACTGAAAGTATTTCTTTCTCAAATATTTGATAGAATTCAACAATTAATATATTTGGACTTGGAGTTCTCATTGTGAGAGAGAGGGCTTTTATTTATAGATTCAATTTATTTAATAAATATGGGATTATTTCATCTTGAATATGTGCAAACTTTTTCTAGGAATTTGTCTACATTTAAAATTTTAAAATATATTTGTTTAAAGGGCTATAGAACATCTTAATATCTTTTTTAATGTCTGCAGGATCTATAGCAATGTTCCCCTTCATGTTTCTGTTTTTGATAACTTTAACTTTCTTTAGTTTTTTTTTTCCCCATCAGTCTTGCCAGAGATTTATCAGTTTTATTATTCTTTTCAAGAAACCAAGTTTGTCATTTTTAATAATCTCTATTATACATTGATTTCCTTTACCCTCTTATTTTGTGTTAGTTTTCACACCTACATGTGGCCTCTCCAGGTGGCTAGTTTGGGCTTTCTTGCCACATGGCAGTGGGTTCCAAAAGCAAGTGTCCTATGAGAACCAGGTGGAATCATTGCCTTTTTACAAAAAGAAAAGTTTTATTGAGATAAAATTCACATAATATACAATGGAGCCCCTTAAAGGTGAAATTCAATGGTTTTTAGTATATTTACAGTTGTGCAACCATTACCATAATTATTTTTAGAACATTTTTGTCTCTGCAGAAAAAAATTTATATTTCCCCAATCTTCACATCCATAGGCAACAGCTAATTTATTTTTTGTCTCTATAGATTTGCCTATTCCAGACATCATATAAATTGAATCATACAATATGCAGTCTTTTGGGTCTGGCTTCTTTCACTTAACATAATTTTCTTTGATTCATCCATGCTGTAGCATGTACTAGAACTCAATTCCTTTTTTATGTCCAAATAACACCTCATTGTGTGATATACCACATTTTACGTACCAGTTCATCTTTTGATGGACATTTGAGTTGTTTCCAATTTGAGGCCATTATGAATACTACTGCTATGAACAATCATATGCAAGTTTTTCTGTGGGTTATATTTTTATTTCTCTTGATTATATACCTAGGAATAAAATTTCTGGGACATATGGTATTCTATGTGTAAACTTTTGATGAACTTTGGACTGTTTTTTAAAGTGTTTTCACAATTTTACATTCCTATTAGCTGTGTATAAAGGTTACAATTTCTTTACATTCTTGCTATCTCTTGTTTTTATTAATCATTTTGCTGCTTGTTTTATCACTTATAAAGAAAGAGAACTATGTTAAATTTCTCTCCATGATTGTGTTTACAACTTTTTCTGCTTTTAGTTCTTTCAATTTTTGTTTCACATATCTTGAGGCTATATTAGTTAAATTATATTCATGAAGAAGTATCTCATTATTGTATTTTTAATATATTTCCATTTTCCTTTATTTTTAATGTCTTAATTGAAGTATAATTGATAAAAAAAGCTGAATATATTCAGTTTATAGTATGCAGTTTCATAAGTTTTGACATACATATTCACCCATGAAACTATACCACAATCAAGAGGATATGATTTATATCCATAAATCCCAAAAGTTTTCATACGGCCCTTGTATTATTCCCCTCCTGCCCCTAACTGCTCTCCCATTCCAAACAATCACTAATCTGCTCTTTGTCACATTTGCTTGCATTTTCTAGATTTTTATATACATAGAATCATGCGAGTATGTATTCTTTTCTGTCTGGCCTTTTTCACTCAGCATAATTATTTTAAGATCATCTATTTTGTTATGTGTTTCAATAGTTCATTATTTTGAATTGCTGAGTAGTATTTCATTGTATGGATATATCACAAAGTATCTATCCATTTATCTTTTAATGGACACTTGGGCTGTTTCCAGTTTAAGGCTAATAAAAATAAAAGTGCTTTGAAAATGTGTGTACAAATATTTGTATGGGCACATGCTTTCATTTTTCTTAGGTAAATATCTAGGAATGACATGTTTGATTCATATGGTAGGCATATGTCAACTTTCTGAGAAACTGCCAAACTTTTCCAAAGTGGTTATGACATTTTACACTCTACCAGAAGTGTATGAGAGCTCCAATCTCTACGCATCCTTGCCAACACTTGGTATGATCTGCTGGTTTAATTTCAGCCTTTCTAATAGCTTTGTAGTCAGATTAAAATTGTGGTTTTAATAGTCTCTCCTCTAATGATTAGTGATGGTAAGCTCTTTTGTGTTCTTATTTGCAGTTTCTATATATTCTTTAGTGAAAAGTCTATTCAAATATTTTGCTCATTCCTTATTGGATTATTTGGTTTTTTAATCATTAACTTTTGAGGGTTTCTCCTCCCTGTGCTCTCAGCTGGAAAATCTTTCAAGTCATTAAGCTGGGGTAACTATAGTGTTTACTTCATTTGTTTTACATCTCTCAGGGATCACTCTTTCACTGCCTTTATGTCCAGTGTCTGCAAAACTTTTGTTTTATTTATCTTTTCCAATTTGGGGGCTTTTTTTGTTTGTTTGTTTGTTTCAGACAGGAGGGTAAATATGGTCCCTGAAACTTCATATTGACTGGAAGAAGAGGCCCATATCTGTTTTGCCCTATTTTAATCCTACTTTTGCTGCACATAAAAATCTTCAGCACTTTGAAAATAACATCCTGTGTTCTGACTTGCATCATTTCTGTTGATGAGTCATCTCTAGCCCTATTTTTGCCCCTTAAAATGTACTATAACATTTTTCTCTGGCTTATTTTAACATTTTTTTCTTAGTCTTTTGTATTCAGCAGTATTATTATATGTCTCTATGTAGATCTCTTTGTATTTATTCTGCTTTGAGATTATAGCACCTCTTGAATCTATTGCTTGATGTCTTTTTTACATGTGTACAATTTTCTGACATTGATCCTTCAAATATTTCTTTTCTCCCATTCATTTATTCTCTCTCTGCCTCCCTCTCCTTTCCTTCTTCCCTCACTTTTTCTTCCTTCTATAAACCCAATTACTTATATGTTAGACTTTTTGGGGGCATCCCATACCTCCAAAGCTTTTTCCTGAACTTTCCAATCTATTGTCCCTTTTTGATTTAGTCAAGGTATTTTCTCCTAACCTGTACTTTACTTAAA
Source organism: Aethalodelphis obliquidens (assembly GCF_003676395.1). Taxonomy (NCBI): domain Eukaryota; kingdom Metazoa; phylum Chordata; class Mammalia; order Artiodactyla; family Delphinidae; genus Aethalodelphis; species Aethalodelphis obliquidens. The sequence continues at coordinate 5,163,156 of NW_020838028.1, read as the reverse complement.
TGAATAATTCTCTCTCCAGCTGAATCTAATCTGCCATTAAACACACCAGCTGACCTCTTATTTGGAAGTATATATTTGTTAGTTCTAGATTTTCCATTTTAGTAAGGGAGGATGTATTACTGCTCTCTTCCAAAATTCTTCAATTGTCATATAATTTTTGGAACTTGTATTAATCATACTCACTTTAAGTCTACTCCAATATCCATATTTCTTGTGGACCTGTTTCAATGGTTTTATTTGTTTGTTTGTTTTTGTCTCTTGATTTCTGGCTAGTTTTTACCTTTTTTATCTTATTATTTTTAAAGTCTGTCATACCTTTTGTGTGTGTGAAAAACTACAAAAGAACTTGAGACTCTAGATGATGTTATATCCTCCAGAGTATGTTTATTTTCTTGAAGAAAGTTATTTGGGAAGATTACCTTAATATAATCATAGATTGAACTTATTCAAAGCTGAGTTTTTACCCTTTATTCCCATTCTATGCAGGAATTTTAATTAATTCCATGTATTCTCAAAATCTAAGAAGGGGGTTCAGATTCTGGGAAACTAAAAAGAATGACAAATGCTCACCTAGTATATTATCTAAAAAGTTTAAAATCTAGGAAAGTATGGATTCTACCAAGTTTTAAATACATGTCTAGTTGAGTGTATAAAAAACTAATTTGATCTGTTCAGAAATAACTTACTAATAATTGTTCTGGTGACCTGACACATTCATCAAATGTGGGACTCTAGATTTTATGCTAAGCGAGTGATAGAAGAGCTCCTTGTCATTTTAATTTTTCTGTGAACTTCAAGTGACACAGATGAAACAGAGAAAATGTACTTTTTTTCTGGAGCATAAATAGTTGAAGATTATCAATAGGATCTAGAGCAGCAGATACTAATCTTTTTTGGGGTAGATATGAACTCCTTTTGGGAGCCAGTGAAAGCTATGGACTCTCCCTCCAAAAATGGAAGTGCACAATCCACATTTACATTCAACATTATGTGTACCATATCAGAGAGCTTAGAGCCCAGCTGAAGTTCATGAGTGAACCCAGTATTAAGAATTCCTGCTCTACAGCAAAGAACATTTGTTCTTTAGGAATGAACAAAAGATACAACATTGGAGTTTCAACATTGCTTTCTCATTCAGCACTTCAGTTTTGTATGTCACAGAACCCATATTCCACATTTTGCCTTTTATTTTACCTGAGAATTGACAATTGAGAGTCACTAATCATAGAGGGAAAAATTCATTTAACCTTTAGATTTAAAAATGTAATAATATATAATAATGAACAGCAATTCCACAAGCGCATACACTGAAGGATAGACATCTATCTTCCAGCAAATAGATTTCAAAGAATGAGAGGGTCGGGGGCAAACCCCTTGTACCACAGTGGCAAACTGTGAGCCTAAAGCTGTGTCTTGCTCACAGACAGTCTTTGTTAGTTCCACACAGTAATTTCAATTTAAATTAGTCGTACACACTTAGAAATTGGGAAATTACATGCAAAATTTTCTTTTTCTGTCTCCTCTTGAAAAGTCAGAAGATACAGGCACAATTGGCCCATACTTCTGTGTAGCAACAAACCATAGGGGCCAAGTAGCCACTACCTGTTTCTCCAGCTCACTGTAATCCCCAGGAGCACCTACTTCACTCTTACTCATTTCTAGTAGGTAGAGTTGGCACTGGAGCTTGTGACCCATTGTAGTTAGCCCCTGGACATATGGGCAGCCTTTGAAAAAGTGGCTTTTGACACAGTGTCACAGAACACTCTCAGCCTGCTTTTCCCATTTCCTTCCAGCCTCTAATATTACACCTCATTCCTTGACAGGAGATTCCAAATTCATCCCATTCTCTCTGAATTCATCTCTACTCAATTTTTTCCAGATAATTTCCAGCTGACCTCCCACCATGCTCATCCAAAGAACAAAGCTTCCTTCCTGCAAGATGAAGGAGGAAGGACTAGGCCTGGAATGCTAACCTCCCAGTTAACAATCTCCATGGTGTTCACATTTCTCTACACCACTTTTTCTTTCCTCGTTTTGCTTTCTGTTTTTTGTTAATTTTGACCTTCATTGGAAAGGTTAGTACACTTCATGAGGATACTTAGTGCTTAAAGCTATGTCTGAAAGGACTATATTTTTTAGTAAAAATGTCTAAGAGATCATGGTTAGTATTTGTAGCAGAGCTGGGTCAAAATTAACATATTACAACTGCTTATGTCAGCCTGGGTTGCAAACTTTCCTGAAGAAAGGGCACGCTGAAAGGTCACACTCGTCAGCTTGTACCACAGAGCACTGCAGAATTCTAAAAGATGATTTCTTCTCCTTATAAATAAAAGTCACTGATTTCCTGTTGCTCCAGCCACCACCCTCTCCTGCCTATACACTGGACTTACATACACACCACGCTCCCCACTGTCCAGCTACAGGAACAGCTACTTTCTCTCCTACCTGTTTCTGTGAATTTAAGTCTTTGAGCCAGTTCCTTGCTTTATTAAATAGGTGTTCCATTGTTCTACCTTTTCTGTTTGTTTGTTTGCTCTGATGGAAATGCTCTTTAAATCATTAATGAGCCACTGGCCCAGACGTGGACAATGCCTAGTTAACAACGCAGAGTTCTCACGCTCACTACACGGAGCATGTGGTCTGTGTCTGTGCCTGGTCTCCTAGCCCTGAAACTTCTTTAATACCTCGTCCCATTCTGCCAATACCACAGATGCCCTATTTCAGCTGCTGATGTGCAGGTTGTGGGCCGGGTTGCACAGCCCAGCCCACAGCCCGTCAGTGGGACGGGCAGAGTGTGCTGGGCCGCAGGTTGCTGCAGAGACGGATGCTCAGTGGATTCTGCCCTCAACTAGAAGGCTGAGCCTGACTTGGCTGCTCAGTCAGCATGATGGCAAAATGACAGGTTATTTTTCTGTTATTTGTCCTCCACTATTGGCTTTATTAACCCTTGGCTTTATTAAGGTTGGTGAACCTTAATAAAAGATGAAAAAAAAAGTGAAAGATGCCTTTACTTTACCACTAATGCTATTGCACTAATCTGTCCAGGTGAGAGCTGAGTCTCTGAAAGCCAAGCTGTGTCCTCCGAGAACAAAAGGTGAGGAGAACTTAAAGCAGCTGCTGGGATTTTCCTTTTCTCCACTGGCTCCGGCATCACCACCAGAGAGCAAGCCAGTGTCTTCAGTTAGAAGACAGCGGCTAAATGGTGCAGTAATTGGAAAACGTTTCAATTTCCGGGGATCTCAGAAAGTCTTAAAGTTTCATGTCACCAGACATAATATTTGCTTAGGCTACCCAAAGAGAGACCTTTGATTTTGCAAAAGCCTATCTTTTTCACTGAGGTTCCATCCTTTCTATGCCCTTCATCCCATACCACCACCTACTCATATTACATCCTGTGCCACTAAAATAATCTCTCTCTTTCTCTCTTCTCTTTCTCCTTCTCTTTCTCCCTCCCCTTTATAAAGCGTGCTGTCTTTCAATTAACATAGTGATGACCTATTGTCATCCATTACCATGCTAATCCTGAGCTGGTGTGAAATTACTTTATAATAAACACTATGGAGTTCTGACTTTCAATTAATTTTTCACATGCTGCACTAAATCAGATTAACTCTCCCCCCACCACCACCACTTTTGACCACAGATGTAATTCTTTTCTTATAATGAAATGGAAGATTAATTTATATGAAGCATATCTGTACACATTAGCAAATAAATGTAAAGATAGACTTTGTGCCATATTTGCATTATGCAGCGTTGGGTCTAATGCAGAATCTCTGAGATGATTAATTTTTTGTGTTCACTGGGGTGGGGAAAGACATTTCTAGTTGTTGTTGTTGTTTCTCTATTAAATTCAAACTAAATGTTTCCACGAAGAAGAGGCAAAGAAATGCTCACATATGCTGAAAGAGTGGTGACTTCTCCCATAAATCATACAATACCACACTAGGAGAAGCTGGAGGAAAATGTAAACACTCTGAAATGGAAACAATAATCATTAACTACTAAATTGATTGGTGCTCTCCCTGGATAGGTACCTTCACATTCATCCCAAATAAAGGGGGGTATGGCTTTTTAAATGACCATTAAAAGGAAGGATTTTGATGACAATTGAAAGCAGATGATGGCTCATGCCTCTTGAAAACTAATACAGCCCCTGCACTAAAGTATATTTTTGGTGAAGTAATTATTTTCATCTTTGAAACTCATTATTAGAATGGAGTGATGGAAGATGAATGTAGGCACACACTAAATGAACAAGTTTGTGTTAAAAAAATTAATCATGCTACCCAGATGCTGGGCTATATATTTTCCTCTGTCAGTCTCCAGTGTATTTCATTCGGCTTCTTTTATTACTACAAAATATTGATAGAAAAATTTGCGCAATACATATATATTTTTTTGAAACCAAATGAGAAAAACTGCCAGAAGAACTAAAGGTATGGCACATATAAGAGATAAATGTGTACTTATCAAATCCTTTTAAACCAATCTTTTATTAACCATAGAAGAAATAAAATCTTGCTCAGTGTTGCAATAATGAAAATACTTACCATTGAGTTATTTTAAGACAGACTAAGCAAATCATGTCTGGCAAATACTAGAAATTTATTCATTCACTCAACAGGTATTTATTCTATGCCTGCTATGTGCTAACTACTACTTTAAGTATAACTGATAAATCAGTGAACAAGACAAACTCCCGTGCCCTCGTGGAGATTCCCATCGAGGGGGATGCAAACTTGAAATTATAAATAGAGTCTGTCAGCATCTTCCTGATCATTTATCGAACTCTTACGGTGTGCTCACCACTGTGCTAAATGCTTTCCATTTACATATTTCAATCCTCATGTTTAACACTTTCCTTCTAGGTTATTATCATACACATTTTATAGATAAATTTGTTACTGACCCTCCCCCATTTGGTCCCCAAGAAAGGTCCTTCTTCTGTTCCGTAGCAAAGGAAAGCTTTATTCTTTGATCAGAGAATGACGGAGTTGCGAGCTCAGGCTATGAGGCCCATGTTCTCCCAGGCAGGCGGTGGGTGGGGCTGCTTTATAGGGATCTCATCAGGTGGGGAGGGAGTGGAGTTCTCTCTGGGCATGTGCAGCCATGCGGCTCCTCTCAGCGCTGGCGAGATCTCTGCCCATGTTCCCCTATAAGTAAGTAAAACTAAGCCAAGCACAAAGGGAAGAAAGCTTAGATATCATTTTATTACCCAGATTCTGTTTTTATTCCCCAGGAATTGTTAATGGGCTTTGCCGCTGACAGAATAACTAAAGCTTAGAAGTTAATTTGTCCTAAACCCACAGATACAAAGTGGCAGAGGTAGAATTCAAAACTAAGTTTTTTGGACTAAAACTCCTGTGTTATACTGCTTCTGCTGTTCATTGTCTCAAAAGCACATATCATCATCTTGTATTTGTTCAAATTTTAGTTTATACACTATGGTGGGTGTAAAATAGGTGTAAGGTGTAAAATAGGGTGTAAAAATAGGAACAGAAGGCACATCCCTCACTTAAGATTTCCAGTCTATTGGGAGAAAATTACACACTTATGAAACAACTAGTTTTAAATTTTCTTTGGACAGCTAAGTTTATAGTCCATAGACATGAAGTGTGCATGTTGAGGGGGAAAGGGACAGGATTATTTGCAGACATTTATCTCTGTTTGAATAGCATATTCAACTTTTATGAATTTACCCATTGTAGAGTACATTATTAATTTAATAGAAGCTTTTAAATAAAAATTGAAATAAGACAACATTAAATGTAGCCATTATATGCTATACAATGTGTCCTGATTTCAGTTCTATGGAATTGTGAGAAGCTTGATTCTTAGAGTGGAGAATGTACAGCAGCATAAGAACAATCTGTACCTTGAAGGTTGAAAAGACTTCACTTTGAAACTGTATGGACCCAGAACATTTTAAAAAAGGATCTTCTGGCTCACTCTGGTAATCTCTTTCATGATATTATTAAATTCTGCTATTTTCCTAGATATTTTTTCCAAGTTTTCAAAATATATTATCATAAATGCAATCAAAATATATCTTTATGACCAAATTAATCTTGACATCTGCAATTATTTCTAACTTTTAATGCTTATTTTTTTATTTGCTTTTTCTTTTTTCACTTGATCAGATTCATTAGTATCTTATCTCCCTTATTGTTTTTTGGTTATCTTCTTCATGGTTCTTCAAAGAACCATTTTATTCAAACTGTCAATTCTTACATTTGTTTTTCAATGTTCTTTATTTATTAATTCATTCATTACTGCTTTTATGCTCATTAATTGTTCTACTTGCTCTACATAGGTATATTTTTCTTCTTTTTATAATTTCTTGAGTTAAATAGTAATTTTTAATTGTAATTTTTCCTCTTTAAATCCTGTGAATTTTCTTCCTTGGCTGTATCTCATGATTATTTTCCTAGATATTCTGTATTTTAAGCAGTTTTGAGATCCTTCTTTATCTAAGAATTTTTTAGAGTAATGTTTCCCAAATGATTCAGGTTTTTCTCTGTTTATACTTTCAATATTCATTCCAGTTTCAATAGAATGCAGTTCAGAATGTTGTCTAATATTTCATCACATAGGTACTTGAAATAAAATGCTTTTGCTGTTCTTATAGTATAAAGTTTGATGAGTATCAATTTAAACAAGTTTAGTTATCATTCAGATTATCCATGCCCTAGTTATTCCTTGAGCATTTTATTTGAAAATAACTGAGAACATTGTGTAAGATCTTCTAATGCTATCATATTTCTGATCATTCCTTTTTTATAGTTGCAGTAGTTCTGCTTTTAAATTTTAATACTGTGATATTCAGGATGTAAATATTCATAATCATTGTGTCTTCAGCAGCAAAACTGACCCTCTGGTTTCATGTAATAAACCAATATACTGGGATACTTAATGAGATGTTGTTTGTGACAGAAAAGATTTGAGGCAGACTAAAGGTCCATCAGTAAGGGCTTAGTTAAATAATTTATATACATCCATACAATCAAACATGTATACTCATTGAAAATAATGAGAAAACCCTATATGTACTAATTAGCGACAAACTCAAAGATCTAGTTCTAAGTGAACAAAGCAAGGTTCAGAATAATGAATAGAGTATATATTATCAGGTCCATGGAAAGCAGAGTACCACAGTGGTAAGAACTCAAGTTCTCATGTTAGTCTGTTTGAATGAATCCTGGCTAAAACTCCTACTAGTTTCTTGACCTTAAGGTAAGTTACTTAACATCTCTTCATCTTCACTTGTAAAATGCGAACAAGAATTAAGTACCTATTTCTTGGGGCTTCCCTGGTGGCGCAGTGGTTGGGAGTCCGCCTGCCAATGAAGGGAACGCGGGTTCGAGCCCTGGCCCGGGAGGATCCTGCATGCTGAGGAGCGGCTAAGCCCATGAGCCACAACTACTGAAGCCCACGCGCCTGGAGCCCATGCTCCGCAACAAGAGAAGCCACGACATTGGGGGCCTCGCGCACCACAACAAAGAGTAGCCCCCACCATAGCTGGAGAGAGCCTGCGCGTGGCAACGAGGACCCAACACAGCCAAAAATAAAAAAAAAAAAAATTGAAAAAAAAAAAAAAAAAAAAAAAAAAAAAAAAAAAAGAATTAAGTACCTATTTCTTAGAGTTTTTGGAAGGATTAAATGAATGAATACAAGAAAAGTGCCTAAAATACTGCCTGGCACCATGTGCTCATAAATGTTTATTTGTTAACATTTAAAGCAAAAAGAAAAAAAGACAAAATTAAAAAACCCTCACATACATAAATATGTATGTGTATATATATATATATATATATATATATATATATATATATATCTCATAACATATAGTTTGAAGGTACAGTGGAGTGATAGCAAAAGCATCTCTGATCCTTTACCCCTCCCTGTATCTGTGCTTTTACAAGGTGATTTACAGCTCCTCCCATCAAGACATGGAATCTCTTTCCTCAGCCCTTGAATCTGGGCTGGCCCTAAATATTAGAATGCAGCAGGAGTGGCAGTTTGCCAGTTCAGAACCTAGGCCTCATGAGGCCTTTTGTGCTTCTGCTCTCTTTCTCTCAGACCCCTGCCATTGCCACCATAGGAACAAGCCTGGGTTAGCCCGCTGAGTAAGGAGAGGCTACATTGGGGTACTCATCATCCTACCTGTCCCAGCCACGGTCATCACAGGCCAGCCACAAACTGACCAACCCCCCCCCCCAAACCAAAGATTCATGAATGAGCCCAGCTGAGACCAGAAAACAGCCCAGCTGGCTCATAAAACTATAAATGCTTACTATTTTAAGTGACTGGGTTTGGGATGGTTTGTTATATATCAATAGCTAGCTGATAAAGAAGAATATATGACAACTGACAGCAAGGATTATCTTGGGGTATGAATTTTGGTTCATATGAATTGGGATGGACTGAGAAATAGATTTCACTGTAGACCTTCTAGATTTTTTTATGATATACAGGTATCGCCAATTTTTAAATATCATTATTTTTAAGAGAATGAACCATGCACTCACTAATTCTCAATATAGGAGACTGACTAGATCTAAACTAGATATTTGGTGTGATTCTAAACCAAAAAAAGATATAGAATTTTAAGATGATTCTGCAGTGATAAAGGTGTGTGTCATGAAGGTTTACATTCCTGCCACAGCCATACAGATGATTCATGAAAGATACCTTGAAGAGGCATAAAGAGTTTGTTTGACTCCTTGAATGTCAAGGAATGAAATTAGAATGTTCTCTAAAACCATGTACAAAACTAAACTCAAAATGGGTTAAAAACCTAAATGTGATACCAGATACGATACAACTCCTAGAGGAAAACAGAGGCGGAACACTCTTTGACATAAATCACAGCAATGTTTTTTTGGATCCTTCTCCTAAAGTAAAGGAAGTAGAGGCAAAAATGAACAAATAGGATCTAATTAAACTTAGATGCTTTTGCATAGCAAAAGAAAACAACACAAAAACAAAAAGAAAACTTACTGAATGGGAGAAAATATTTGCAAATAATATGACTGATAAAGGATTAATATCCAACATATATAAATAGCTTATACAATTCAACATCAAAAAAACAACTCAATTAAAAAGAGGGTAGAAGAACTGAATAGACATTTTTCCCCGACTATTGCAGACGGCCAACAGAAACATGAAAAGATGGTCAATATTGCTAATCATCAGGGAAATGCAGATCAAAATCACAATGAGATATCACCTCACACCTGTCAGAATGGATATTATCAAAAACTCTACAGGGAGACCTTCAAGATGGCAGAGGACTAAGACATGGAGATCACCTTCCCCCCACAAATACATCAGAAATACATCTAAATGTGGAACAACTCCTACAGAACACCTACTGAATGCTGGCAGAAGACTTCAGACTGCCCAAAAGGCAAGAAACTCCCCACGTACCAGGGTAGGGCAAAAGAAAAAAGAAAAATCATAGACAAAAGAATAGGGATGGGACCTGCACTTCTGGGAGGGAGCTGTGAAGGAGGAAAAGTTTCTGAACATTAGGAAGCCCCTTCACTGGCGGAGACAGGGGCAGGGGGGTGGGGTGGCAGTGGGGGAAACTTCAGAGCCACCGAGGAGAGCTCAGGAGCAGGGGTGCAGAGGGCAAAGCAGAGAGATTCCTGCACAGAGGATTGGTGCCGACCAGCACTCACCAGCCCGAGAGGCTTGTCTACTCACCTGTCGGGGAAGGTGGGGGCTGGGAGCTGAAGCTTGGGCTTCGGAGGTCAGACCCCAAGGAGAGGACTGGGGTTGGCTGTGTGAACACAGCCTGAAGGGGGCTAGTGCGCCACAGCTAGCCAGGAGGGAGTCTGGGAAAAAGTCTGGACCTGCCGAAGAAGCAAGAGACCATTGTTTCAGGGTGCGCGAGGAGAGGGAATTCAGAGCACCACCTAAACAAGCTCCAGAGACGGGCGCGAGCCGCGGCTATCAGCACAGACACCAGAGACAGGCATGCGACGCTAAGGCTGCTGCTGCAGCCACCAAGAAGCCTGTGTGCGAGCCCAGGTCACTATCCCCACCTCCCCTCCTGGAGGCTGTGCAGCCCGCCACGGCCAGAGTCCTGTGGTCCAGGGAAAACTTCCCCAGGAGAACGCATGGCGAGCCTCAGGCTGGTGCAACGTCATGCCGGCCTCTGCAGCCGCAGGCTCGCCCCGCATCCGTACCCCTCCCTCCCCCCGGCCTGAGTGAGCCGGAGCCCCCAAATCAGCTGCTACATTAACCCCATCCTGTCTGAGCAGGGAACAGATGCCAAAGAGCAACCTACATTCAGAGGCAGGGTCAAATCCAAAGCTGAACCCCACGAGCTGTGAGAACAAAGAAAGGGAAATTTCTCCCAACAGCCTCAGGAGCAGCGGATTAAATCTTCAAAATCAACTTGATGCACCCTGCATCTCTGCAATACCTGAATAGACAATGAATCATCCCAAAATTGAGGTGGTGGACTTTGTATGATTTTGTTTGTATAGCTTTGCTTTTACCATTTGTCCTAGGGTTCTGTCTGTCCGTTTTTTGGAGGTTTTTTTACGTAGAGTTTTTAGCGCTTGTTATCATTGGTGAATTTGTTTTTTGGTTTGGTTGCTCTCTTCTTTCTATCTTTCCTCTTTTTTTATTACTTTCTAATTTTTAATAATGTTTATTTTTTAATAACTTTTTCTTTCTTTCTTTCTTTCCTTCTTTCTTTCTCTTCCTTCCTTCCTTTCTTTCTTTCTTTCTTCCTTCCTTTCTTTCTTTCTTTCTTTCTTTCTTTCTTTCTTTCTTTCTTTCTTTCTTTCTTTCTTTCTTTCTTTCTTTCTTTCTTTCTTTCTTTCTTTCTTTCTTTCTTTCCTTTCTTTCTCCCTTTTCTTCCGAGCCATGTGGCTAACAAGGTCTTGGTGCTCTGGCCGGGTGTCAGGCCTGTGCCTCTGATGTGGGAGAGCAGAGTTAAGGACATTCATCCACCAGAGACCTCCTGGCTCCACATAATATCAAACAGCAAAAGTTCTCCCAGAGATCTCCATCTCAACGCTAAGACTGAGCCCCAATCAACAACCAACAAGCTACAGTGCTGGACACCCTATGCCAACAACTACCAAGACAGGAACAGAACCCCACCCATTAGCAGAGAGGCTGCCTAAAATCATAATAAGGTCACAGACACCTCAGAACACACCACGGGACGCAGTCTTGCCCACCAGAAAGACAAGGTCCAACCTCATCCACCAGAACACAGGTGTCAGTCTTGTCTACCAGGAAGCCTACACAACCTACTGAACCAAACATAGCCACTGAGGGCAGGCACCAAAAACAAGGGGAACTACCAACCTGCAGCCTGTGAAAAGGAGACCTCAAACACAGTAAGATAAGCAAAATGAGAAGACAGAGAAACACACAGCAGATGAAGGAGCAAGGCAAAAACCCACCAGACCTAACAAATGAAAAGGAAATAGGCAGTCTACCTGAAAAAGAATTCAGATTAATGATGGTAAAGATGATCCAAAACCTTGGAAATAGAATGGAGAAAATAAAAGAAATGTTTAACCAGGTCCTAGAAGAACTAAAGAGCAAACAAACAGTGATGAAAAACACAATACATGAAATTAAAAATTCTCTAGAAGGAGTCAATAGCAGAATAACTGAGGCAGAAGAACGGAAAAGTGACCTGGAAGATAAAATAGTGGAAATAACTACTGCAGACCAGAATAAAGAAAAAAAAAAAAGACAAAAATTGAGGACAGTCTCAGAGACCTCTGACACAACATTAGATGTACCAACATTCGAATTATAGGGGTACCAGAAGAAGAAGAGAAAAAAAAGGACAGAGAAAATATTTGAAGAGATTATAGTTGAAAACTTCCCTAATATGGGAAAGAAAACAGTTAGTCAAGTCCAGGAAGTGCAGAGACTCCCATGTAGGATAAATCCAAGGAGAAACACACCAAGACATATATTAATCAAACTATCAAAAATTAAAAACAAAGAAAAAATATTAAAAGCAGCAAGGGAAAAACAAATAACATACATCAGAATCCCCATAAAGTTAACAGCTGATCTTTCAACAGAAACTCTGCAAGACAGAAGGGAATGGCAGGACATATTTAAAGTGATGAAAGGGAAAAATGTGCAACCAAGATTACTCTACCCAGCAAGGATCTCATTCAGATTCAATGGAGAAATTAAAAGCTTAACAGACAAGCAAAAGCTAAGAGAATTCAGCACCACCAAACCACCTTTACAACCAATGCTAAAGGAATTTCTCTAGGCAGGAAGCACAAGAGAAGGAAAAGATCTACAATAACAAACCCAAAACAATTAAGAAAATGGTAATAGGAACATACATATTGCTAACTACCTTAAATGTAAATGGATTAAATGCTCCAACCAAAAGACATAGACTGGCTGAATGGATACAAAAACAAGACCCATATATATGCTGTCTACAAGAGACCCACTTCAGACATAGGGACACATACAGACTGAAAGTGAGGGGATGGAAAAAGTTAGTGCATGCAAACAGAAATCAAAAGAAAGCTGGAGTAGCAATTCTCATATCAGACAAAATAAACTTTAAAATAAAGACAATTACAAGAGACAATTACAATTACAAAAGAAGGACACTACATAATGACCAAGGGATCAATCCAAGAAGTAAATAGAACAATTGTAAATATTTATGCCCCCAACATAGGAGCACCTCAGCACATAAGGCCAATGCTAACAGCCATAAAAGGGAAAATCAACAGTAACATAATCATAGTAGCAGACTTTAACACCCCACTTTCACCAATGGATGGATGACCCCAAATGAAAGTAAATAAGGAAACACAAGCTTTAAATGACACACTAAACAAGATGGACTTAATTGACATTTACAAGGCATTCCATCCAAAAACAACAGAATACACTTTCGTCTCAAGTGTGGATGGAACATTCTCCAGGATAGATCACATCTCGGGTCACAAATCAAGCCTTGGTAAATTTAAGAAAATTGAAATTGGATCAAGTATCTTTTCCGACCACAATGCTATGAGACTAGATATCAATTACAGAAAAAATCTGTAAGAAATAGAAACACATGGAGGCTAAACAATACACTACAAAATAACCAAGAGATCACTGAAGAAATCAAAGAGGAAATCAAAAAATACCTAGAAACATATGACAATGAAAACATGATGACCCAAAACCTATGGTATGCAACAAAAGCTGTTCTAAGAGGGAAGTTGATAGCAATACAATCCTACCTCAAGAAACAAAAAGATCTAAAATAAACAACCTAATCTCACACGTAAAGCAATTAGAGAAAGGAGAACAAACAAACAAACAAAAAAAACCAAAGTTAGCAGAAGGAAAGAAATCATAAAGCACAGATAAAAATAAATGAAAAAGAAGTGAAAGAAAAATACAAAGAACAATAAAACTAAAAGTTGATTCTTTGAGAAGATAAACAAATTTGATAAACCATTAGCCAGACTTATCAAGAAAAAAAGGGAGAAGACTCAAATCAATAGAAATAGAAATGAAAAAGAAGTAACAACTGTCACTGCAGAAATACAGATGATCATGAGAGATTACTACAATCAACTATATGCCAATAGAGTGGACAACCTGAAAGAAATGGACAAATTCTTAGCAAAGCACAACCTTCTGAGACTGAACCAGGAAGAAATAGAAAATATAAACAGACCAATCAAAAACACTGAAATTGAGACTGTGATTAAAAATCTTCCAACAAACAAAAACTCAGGACCAGAAGGCTTCACAGTCAAATTCTATCAAACATTTAGAGAAGAGTTAACACCTATCCTTCTCAAGCTCTTCCAAAATATAGCAGAGGGAGGAACACTCCCAAACTCATTCTACAAGGCCACCATCACCCTGATACAAAAACCAGATAAAGATGTCACAAGTAAAGAAAACTACAGGCCAATATCACTGATAAACATAGATGCAAAAATCCTCAACAAAATACTAGCAAACAGAATCAAACAGCACATTAAAAGGATCATAAACCATGATCAAAAAGGGGTTTATTCCAGGAGTGCAAGGATTCTTCAATACACACAAATCAATGTGATAAACCGTATTAACGGTTTTTTCTCCTTCAATTAAATTGAAGGAGAAAAATCATATGATCATCTCAATAGATGCAGAAAAATCTTTAGACAAAATTCAACACCATTTATGATAAAAACTCTGCAGAAAGTAGGCATAGAGGGAACTTACCTCAACTTAATAAAGGCCATATATGACAAACCCACAGCCAACATCGTTCTCAATGGTGAAAAACTGAAATCATTTCCTGTAACATCAGGAACATGACAAGGTTCTCCACTCTCATCACTATTATTCAACATAGTTTTGGAAGTTTTAGCCACAGCAATCAGAGAAGAAAAAGAAATAAAAGGAATCCAAATCAGAAAAGAAGAAGTAAAGCTGTCACTGTTTGCAGATCACATGATGCTATACATAGAGAATCCTAAAGACTCTAACAGAAAACTACTAGAGCTAATCAATGAATTTGGTAAAGTAGCAGGATACAATTAATGCACAGAAATCTCTTGCATTCCTATACACTAATAATGAAAAATCTGAAAGAGAAATTAAGGAAACACTCCCATTTACCATTGCAATAAAAAGAATAAAATACCTAGGAATAAACCTACTAAGGAGACAAAGGACCTGTATGCAGAAAACTATAAGACACTGATGAAAGAAATTAAGGATGATACCAACAGATGGAGAGATATACCATGTTCTTGATTGGAAGAATCAACATTGTGAAAATGACTCTACTACCTAAAGCAATCTACAGATTCAGTGCCATCCCTATCAAACTACCAATGGCATTTTTCACAGAACTAGAACAAAAAATTGCACAATTTTTATGGAATCACAAAAGACCCCAAATAGCCAAAGTAATCTTGAGAAAGAAAAATGGAGCTGGAGGAATCAGGCTCCCAGAATTCAGACTATACTACAAATCTACAGTAATCATGACAGTATGGTACTGGCACGAAAACAGAAATATAAATCAATGGAACAGGATAGAAAGCCCAGAGATAAACCCACACACATATGGTCACCTTATCTTTGATAAAAGTGGCAGGAATGTACAGTGGAGAAAGGACAGCCTCTTCAATAAGTGGTGCTGGGAAAACTGGACAGGTAC
Source organism: Aethalodelphis obliquidens (assembly GCF_003676395.1). Lineage (NCBI taxonomy): Eukaryota > Metazoa > Chordata > Mammalia > Artiodactyla > Delphinidae > Aethalodelphis > Aethalodelphis obliquidens. The sequence goes on along the minus strand of NW_020838028.1, from coordinate 5,147,972 downwards.
ATGTAAAAGTATGAGATTAGATCACTCCTTAACACCATACACAAAAATAAGCTCAAAATGTATTAAAGACCTAAATGTAAGGCCAAACACTGTAAAACTCTTAGAGGAAAACATAGGGAGAATACTCTATGACATAAGTCACAGCAAGATCCTTTTTGACCCACCTCCTAGAGAAATGGAAATAAAAACAAAAATAAACAAATGGGACCTAATGAAACATAAAAGCTTTTGCACAGAAAAGGAAACCATAAACAAGACCAAAAGACAACCCTCAGAATGGGAGAAAATATTTGCAAACAAAGCAACTGACAAAGGATTAATCTCCAAAATTTACAAGCAGCTCAGACAGCTCAATATCAAAAATCAAAGCAACCCAATCCAAACATGGGCAGAAGATATAAATAGACATTTCTCCAAAGAAGAGATACAGATTGCCAACAAACAGGTGAAAGGATGCTCAACATCACTAATCATTAGAGAAATGCAAATCAAAACTAGAATGAAGTATCACCTCACAGCGGTCAGAATGGTCATCATCAAAAAATCTAGAAACAATAAATGCTCGACAGGGTGTGGAGAAAAGGGAACCCTCTTGCACTGTTGGTGGGAATGTAAATTGATACAGCCACTATGGAGAACAGTATGGAGATTCCTTAAAAAACTAAAAATAGAACTACCATATGACCCAGTAATCCCACTACTGGGCATATACCCTGAGAAAACCGTAATTCAAAAAGAGTCATGTACCACAGTGTTCATTTCTTCTCTATTTACAATAGCCAGGACATAGAAGCAACCTAAGTGTCCATCTAACAGGTGAATGGATAAAGAAGATGTGGCACATATATACAATGGAATATTACTCAGCCATAAAACGAAACAAAACTGAGTTATTTGTAGGAGGTGGATGGACCTAGAGTCTATCATACAGAGTGAAGTAAGTCAGAAAGAGAAAGACAAATACCGTATGCTAACACATATATATGGAATCTACAACAACAAAAAAATGGTTCTGAAGAACCTAGGGGAAGGACAGGAATAAAGACGTAGATGTACAGAATGGATTTGAGGACATGGGGAGGGAGAAGGGTAAGCTGGGACAAAGTGAGAGACTGGCATGGGCATATATACACTACCAAATGTAAAATAGATAGCTAGTGGGAAGCAGCTGCATAGCACAGGGAGATCAGCTAGGTGGTTTGTGACCAACTAGAGGGGTGGGATAGGGCGGGTGGGAGGGAGACGAAAGAGGGAGGAGATATGGGGATATAGGTATATGTATAGCTGATTCACTTTGTTATAAAACAGAAACTAACACACCACTGTAAAGCAATTATACTACAATAAAGAAAAAAATATTGAAAAAAATGTTAAAAATAATATCTACAGATAACAAATATTGGTGAGATGTAGAGAAAACAGAATCCTTGTATACTATTGGTGGGAATGTAAATTGATGCAACCACTGTAGGAAACAGTGTGGAGGTTTCTTAAGAAACTAAAATAGAATTGCTGTATGACTCAGCAATTCCACTCCTGAGTATATATCTGAAAAATTCAAAAACACTAATTCAAAAAGATACATGAACCCCAATGTTCATAGCAACATTATTTACAATTGCCAAGATATGGAAGCAACCTAGGTGTCCATCAACAGAAGAATGGATGAAGAAGATGTGATGTATATATATATATATATATATATATATATATATATATACACACACACACACACACACACACACAGACACACACACACAATGGAATGCTACGCAGCCAATAAACAAAAGAATGATATTTTGCCATTTGTAGGAACATGGATGGACTTGGAAGGCATTATGCTAGGTGAAATATGTCTGACAGAGAAAGACAAATAACATATGCTGTCACTTATATGTGGAATCTAAGAAATACAACAGACTAGTGAATATTACCAGTGGAAGTGGGGAGGGGCAATATAGGGGTGGGGGAGTGTGAGGTACAAACTGTTGGGTGTAAGATAGGCTCAAGGATGTATTGTACACCAAGGGGTATAGCCAGTATTTATAATAACTGTAAGTGGAAAGCAACCTTTAAAAATTGTATAAAGAAAGAAAATTTTCAAAAAATAAAGCAAACATTTAAAATTTTCTAATTAATTTTTTTTTTAAGTAGTAAAGGAACAGGACATAAAATGTAAGGCTCGGGGCTTCCCTGGTGGCGCAGTGGTTGAGAGTCCGCCTGCCGAAGCAGGGGACGTGGTTTCGTGCCCCGGTCTGGGAGGATCCCACGTGCCGGGGAGTAGCTGGGCCCGTGAGCCATGGCCGCTGAGCCTGCGCATCCAGAGCCTGTGCTCCGCAATGGGAGAGGCCGCAACAGTGAGAGGCCCCAACAGTGAGAGGCCCGTGTACCGCAAAAAA
>NW_020838028.1:4986470-5145473 GCF_003676395.1 Aethalodelphis obliquidens | reverse complement strand
AAAAAAAAAAAAAAAAAAAAAAAAAAAAAAAAATATATATAAATATACAGATACATATATATATATAAAAATGGCTCATTTTAAAATGACATAATGCAAGGAAGATCTTCCTGTTACCTTTTTTTTTTTTCTGTTTTGTTTCTTTCTTGTACTTGTGTCTGATGAATGGTGCACAAAATAAGCAGGAACAAAAGAAGAAAGAACATTTGCTCAGTTTGGAGGGAAAGGAAAAGGCTTGGTGCAGAAAAGTGGGGTAGAATTAGGCAAGGAAAGAGATGAGGGTAGGATATTGCAGTCTGAAGGGACAATGTGAACCAAACGCCTCAGGTAGGACAGTGTGTGTGTGCATACACATATGCATGTGTGTGTGTGTTATGAAACGTGTATCTGTGTATCCATGCTACTTAAATGTATGCATACATATAAATATATTGATATGTGCATCCGTTTAAGGTAAGTCATTTAGTTCACCCAACAATCCACTAGACTCAACTCCTTGATACCTGAAACCTCATATTTGTCAGCAACTGTCATAATGTCTGATATATATTAGGTGTTCAATAAATATTTGTTGAATGAATTAAAAAATGAATGAATGAATGGACACAGTAGGATAGGTATGAAAAACCTGAGAGTCAAGGTGTGGCTTTCCCAAATTAAGGAATTAGTGGAATGTATTTCTGACAGTGTTTGTTTTTTTGGGTTTTTTTTTTTGTTGTTTTTTTGCGATACGCAGGCCCCTAACTGCTGTGGCCTTTCCCGTTGCAGAGCACAGGCTCCGGACGCGCAGGCTCAGCGGCCATGGCTCACGGGCCTAGCCGCTCCGCGGCATGTGAGATCCTCCCAGACCGGGGCACGAACCCGTGTCCGCTGCATCGGCAGGCGGACTCTCAACCACTGCGCCACCAGGGAAGCCCTCTGACAGTGTTTTCACCTCTATTTCCTTTTTACTCAAAGTCATCCATGGACCAGCAGCAGCAATATCACCTGGGAGTTTATTAGAGATTCGGAATCTCAGGCCCCACCCCAGACCTACTGATTCAGAATCTGCGCTGTAACCAGATCCCCAAGTGATTTGTACACACTTTAAAGTTGGAGAAGCACAACACTATCTTCACTGTATCCTGGAAGAAGAAGATAAATTAGAGAATTCTGGAGATTTGTGAAAGAGAACAATGAAGAATAAATGTGGAGATGTGAGTGGGAAGCACTTTGAGGAATACTATGAATTCAAAGCTAAGGAACTTCTCTTATAAACCAGGGTTTCCAGAGTGTCTTGACCCCCAGCGGTGCACTAGGTAATCAATCCACTAGGATGTGGGAAGTAAACTTTAGAACTCATTAATATTTAATTTTTATCTAAAAACAAGAAAGGAATTTGACTTTACTGATACTTAATATTCAGACAGACCACCATACCCTCACCAGGTCTGTTACTCAGGTTTCAATTCAGGTATGTCACAGGGAAAACCACAATTTTATTGTCCGTGTTCATACACTGTGTATTGAAACATAGGCATGCTTTACCTAAGAAAACACTTGTATTAATTATATCATTTTAATTAAAATAACATTCACAAAGTGGACAAGTGGTTCTAAGTGATTCCTGAGTAAGAACTGTGCAGGTACACATGTGCACATACCAGTACACACACATACACTCACATTGGATAGAGGATTAAAAATGCAGCAAAAATGAAAAAGAAAATAGTAGAGCTAATCCTCCCCTTAGCATCTGATGAAAGCTCTTAGCCACATCACAAGGGGAAAATTATGACAATCTTACCAACTCTGACAAGAAGGCAGCCAACAAATGAAAAATATAACTGTTCTTCAAAGAGACTTATGTCATGAAGTTCGCATGTCAAAAATGGATGTCAGGAAATATGTATTGTGTTTTTGTTCACAATAATAATGTAAGTGTGTCTTCTATAAAAATTTGCATATATGCATATTTGAAACTCTTGCAAACAAATTTCTAACTTTAAAAAAGTCTTCTAAATAGAATGAATTACACTGAGTTTAAACCAATGTAAAAATTCAGCATCTTCTATTTAGTTTGCAAAAACAACTGATTGACATAAGGAAAGATGAAAATTTATGAGCTGGCTTTCAGCAAAAATGTTGGCTTTACTGTTGGTTGGGATTAAATAATGAATATTGTGATTAGTAAGTGTAGCTCATCTTTACTAAACTTCTTTAGTTTAGATGTACATATCCTTGTGAAATATCTTTCTCAATTATGACATAATACCAAGTACTTAAATAAACTGAATTTAGTACTTAAATAAACAAATTTTTTTTTAATAATGAAGCATATTCAACCACATTGTTCTAAATATATTATGAGAGCTAAGAAGTTTTATGCCACTAATAAATTTTTAATTAACATATTTAAATATTTACTTTCTTTACATAAAAATTTATTTTTATCTTTGCGTATATTTTACAATGTTTGGTATTATGTTACAGTATGTCACCTTATTTCATCAAATATAAATGTCATCAATTAAAATAGGTTACATAATTATATGTTCCACTAAGAAAGGCAAGAACACTGTAATTATTATAAGATGTCATTAGTTGTAAGAAGCATTCAGATTTTAGAGATGTTAAAAAATCTGGTGGGGTGGGGGAGAAGGGCATTTAGAGTAATTATGATTAAGTTTGGCAGCTAATAACAACAACAAAACAAAAACAGCAGTGGCCTTAACAATAAAGGAGTCTTTCTCTTTCTCGTATAAAAGTCTGGCTATGTGCAGTCCAGGCACATAGTGCCGTTTCTTCTTGAAAGCACCAATCACTTTACTGCTTTGGGGCCTGCACCCCTACATCCCTATTCCTTTTGTCTATGGAGCATGCCTCTCACCTACTCTGGATTAATTTCTTCTCAACCATCAGGTATCAATTTAAATACTATTCTTCAAGGACATCTTGCTTGACTTATTACCCAAGTTAGGTTGTCCTCCCTATTACCTCTCATGTTCTTTCCTTTCCTGGCACTCATCACAATTTGTCATTAGACATGTGTGTGTGTGTGTTTGCTGTCTGTGCCCCTTGCTCCCCCTGGAAGGCAAGGACTGTGTATGCTTGTTTGTTTCACTTTCAGGTACTCACTGTCCAACATGGTGCCTGGCAGGAAGTACATGCATGATGAACAGTTGCTGAAGAGCTACAGAGCTAACAGTTATTGAGCACTTACTCTGTGCCAGACACTCTTCTAAGCTTTCCATCCTCAACTGAGGCTCAAACTCTATTAGGGAGAAACTTCTTCTACAGATGAAGACACCGAGGAAGAGGGGTGAAGCTACAACCCAAATTCAGTTCTTTCTTCAAATACTCTTTGCACATTTATCGAACACCTACTGTTTCAGCCACTTAGGCTACATCAGTGAATGAAACAGAGAAAATCACTCCCCTCAGAAATCATACTATCTCTCAGATAGTAAATGACAAGCTAGGGTACAGACACTGCAGTGACTCGGGAGTCTGAGGGCTTGGTCCCTACTCCACACTCCTCCCCCACGCTTCCGGAAGGAATGTTGAGGGGAGACTATAACAGACATTTCATTTTGAAAACCACACTTACTTAACTTCAGGTTATTCCTTCATTCCACTTTCAATTTGTTTGTTTTTAAGTTTCTCCTGATTTCTCAAAGAAAAATCATATGTAAAACTCATTTAATCTCCCGTAGAATCTTCTTCTTCTTTATATCCCCAGTACCTTCATCTGTTAAGCACAGAGTGATACTAAAACACACATTTATTGAATGAATGAATGAGGAGCAATAAATTGTTCTCTCCTATGTGCATCAACCACCCATCTGTAACTGTGAAGAGTTTCTCTTATTTTTTGTTTTGATTTTTTAGGCAATAGACTCCATACTCAGCTCACTAAGACCATGTCTTATCAAATACATGAATATTTAGAGTGATAACTGGTGTAGTTTTCACCCCTGCAGGGAAGACAAGAGCATCGCAGAAAGTCTCAGGAGAGGACAGAGGCATTAATCTGCAACTGTATTTGACAACAGGAAGCAGGCCAGGCAATGGAGCTTGTGAGGAAGGGGAAAACTAGAAAGGAGAGAGTGAGGAAAGAGGGAAGGACAGAGAATAAAGGCACCAGTGAGAGTGAATACATGTAACAATACATAGTGGTAGTTTTATAAACGAAAATATTATTTACAGAATATATTCCTTGTCTCCCTCCTTTTCCTGATCCTTTTTCATTAACAACATAAGTATTTACATTTAATTTCTTGTCAGTTCAATGTTTAATTTTTTTGTACCTAATGAAGTATTTCCACTTGAATAAATAATATTTATTAACAAGGATTCAAAAAGCAGAAACCATTCACTTGCTTGATACAATATCCATGTTTTTTCATAAGATGAAGAAAAACATTTCCTAAAAGAAGCTTCACACTGTGACCATATGCCCATCATACTCAATGTATCTGACTATCACTGTATTCTAAAAAAATGTCCTGGCAAATTTGTCAGATAGTCTGAAAGGTAGAGAAGGGGGCGGTGATGAAAAGTGATTTTGCATCTCAGGAATTCCTTCAAGACACATCATTTCATCACTCTCACACCCAGGAGCTTAATCTGCATGGTTGAGTTATATAACATATAACACAGTAATTCTAAGTCAATTTGTTTCACTCTGGACTCTCTCCTGACATTCCCATGGTGGTGTTAACTGTGAAATGGGCTAATCTGCTATCACATCCTAGAAAAATGGAATAGTTTTGTGCACTGATGAAATATAATTCCTTTGATTATTGATTGTCTTCTCCGATTTTGAACATTAATTGGTATATAACATGCATGTCATAATGACATATTGGTGACTATTGATTAAAAGCAAGGTTCTAGAATACTGTATACATTTGCATAATTCTAAAGCAGTGTTTTGTAACACTATTCTGGTGAATCTCTCCACCCATGGTTACATTTTCAGGTTCTACCCACTTTTACCGTTAGACACTAGAAAGAATTGTAGCACCAAATTCCAAGCTGGATTGTAAATCTCAAAACCAAAACGACAAGGCTGACTCTTTCATGCGGCATATGATTCCCCATTCTTAAGGAAACAGAAATCAGGGAGAGGATTGAAGATAGGAGAATCTTGTATCACAACAATATCACTTAGCAGCCATCAGAAACCACAAAGGTCATTCTTAGCCAGATCCTCTTGAGTACAGAAAACTGACCAAACAAAAACAGCCAGGGTAATCCTGGCTTTTCCACATTCCCATAGTTCCTAAGGTGCCACAATGGAATATACATAGCTTTGATAAAATAGAAAGTAAATGCATGTAACAATCTTCCTCAAAGGGAGGTCAAGTCATTTTTCCTGAACAAGAGGTCTTCAAAAAATAAGAAGAAACTGGAGCCTTAAATATTTCAGAATAGAGCCTGTAACCTTCACAGAGATATTTATTCCAGCTGTGTTCACATTCATTATAATGACTCTGGAGAACAGCACTGACTCATTTTAGATGATGACTACATAACAATTCATTTATAATTAATGAGTTTATTCCACCAGGTATATGATGAACTCTAAACAAATAGTGTCATTGAATCACACATGTCAATAAATTTGAGTACTAATCTGATTCCACCTAACAAAGGTAATGATAAACTAGAAGGAAAGAGAGCTGTGTCTAATTAAGGAAAATGCCCTTTGTATTTTCTAATGGTTGAAACATTAACTCGAAAATGGCCTTCCCTGCAATAATTTACAGACAGGCATTCTTTAATGGGAAAGCAATTCAAATTTATGTGCAATTGAACTACAATTATTTGATTAACTTTATTAAATTCTTGTTGATTCTAGAGTCTGGGTGAAATGTATCATTTTTTATGAGTTTCATACATTGCACTTTTAAGTTTTTCAACCTGAAGATTCAGTTGATCCTGAGAATGTCCTTAAGTACCTGCTTCCGTGACTAGCGGACAGAACCGAGGTGGCTAGGATTCATTTCACTTGTCTCTTTCCATAATGGTCATTTTATTTTTGTATTCAAGAAGCACTTGAATAAATTTAGTAGCAGCATTTACATGACTCTTTGCTGCTTTGTGTGTATTTGAAACCCAGGGAAGCATTGTTTCCCGTTGACTGAAAGAAACTCCATTCAAATTAAATGAAATCCATATCCAAATGTTTAGTTTTAACTAGACACTACTGAAAACTCAGATAGTCTCTGCTGTATTTACATGTAGCATGAAAGGCTTATATTGAAAAGAGAGAGAGAAAGGTCCCAAATCAATAACCTAAACTTACATATTAATAAACCAGAAAAAGAAGAGCAAATCCAACCCAATGTCAGCAGGAGAAAGGAAATAAGAAAGGTAAAAGGGGGAAAAAACCCCTAAAAACAGAAAAACAATAAAGAAATAAACTAAACCAAAAAAAGTGTTTCTTTGAAAAGAGCAATAAAATTTATTAATCCCTACCTGAAGTGGCCAAGAAAAAGAGAATACATAAATAACCAATAACAGGAATTAAAGAGGATATGTTTTTATAACAGTAGAAAAGGATAATCGGGGAATATTATGAATAACTCTACGTCCATAAATTCAACAGCTTAAAGTGGATGAACCATTTGAATGATGCAAACTATCAAAACTCACTGAAGAAGAAATAGGTAACTTGACTAGGCCTAAATCTATTAAAGCAATTGATTTTGTAGTTAAAAGCTGTACAACAAAGAAAACTCCATGCCCAGATGAATTTACTGGAAAATTTTACTGAACATTTAAACAAGAATTAATATAAATTTTACACAATCTTTCACAGAAAATAGAAGGGAATACTTACTAATCTTGTGAGGCCAGCATTACCTTGATAAAAAAAAAAGACAAAAACATTACAAGAAAAGAATATTACCGATCAATATTCCTCATGAAAATAAGCAAAAATCTTTAACAAAATGCTATCAAAATTGAATCCACCAATATGTAAAAAGGATAACATGTGACACCAAAGTAGGGTTTATGCTGGGAATGCAAGCTTGGTTCCACATTCGAAAATCAATGAAATTCAGGATATTAACAGTTTAAAGAAGAAAAGCCACATGATCATCTCAATATATACAATAAAAACATTTGACAAAAATGCAAAGAGTTTTTAGATATGACTCTAAAATCATGATCCACAAAAGAAAAAAATTGGTAAACTGGTCATCATCAAAATTTAAAACTCTGGGTCTGAGAAAGACACTGTTGAGAGAATGAAAAGACAAGCCACATACTGGCTTAGCAATTCACATATCTGACAAATGATTTATTAGCAGATTATATAAAGAACTCTCAAAACTCAACATTAAGAAAACAACCTCATAAAAAATTGGAAATGATTTAAACAGACACTTTACCAAAGAAGATATAAGGATGATAATTAAGCTCATGAAAAGATGTTCAACATAGATCATCACTAGAAAAATACAAATTAAAACCACGGTTAAATAGATACTACCACATATCTATTTGAATGACTAACGAAAACAGACAATTCTGAATGCTGCCAAGGTTGCAAAGCAATAGGAACTCTCATACATTGCTGGAGGAAATGCAAAATGAGGTAACCATTTTGCAGTTTGATAGTTTCTTATAAAGTTAAACATTCACTTACCGTATGACCCAGAAATTCCACTCCTAGATATTTACCCAGGAGAAAATATATGGTCATATAGTAAAACCTGCATGCAAATGTTTAAAATAGCCTCATTTACAATAATTTGAAGCTGGAAACAATCTCAAAATCCTTCAACTCATGAATAGATAAGCAAATTATTCAGTAATATTAAGGAATGAACTGATGTTACAACAAGATGGATGAATTTCAAATGCTTCATGCATGATGGAAAAAGACAAGCTCAAAACGTGACCTACTGTATGTTGCCATTTTGAAAAGTCACAATTGTATGGGCAAAGAACCAATCAGTAGTTTCCAAAGATTAGGACTGGGTAGAGGTGTCAAATGCATAGAGGCAGGATGAGGGAATTTGTGGGGCGTGAGACTGAGGTGGTGATATTTACATGATCTGTGCACTTGTCAAAACTTATAGCACTGTATACCAAGAAGTGTGAACTGTGTGGTGTGCAAATTAAAAAGAAAATAAATCCATAAAGATCTAGAGTAACTGAATTTCACCTTATCTGATATTTCCACTTGTCTTATTTTGCCCCTAAATAAAAACTCTTTAGTAATTAATCCATCATAATCGGTGGAATCACCTTTCTTCTGATCCTTGATTATCATTATCTCCCTATCCTAGACTTAACTTCTTACATTCTGCAGTATTGCATTTCTAATCAACTACCAAGTTCTGCCAAATTTTCCTATGTAATATCTTTCATATTCACTTTCTCTTTCTCATTTTTTTAGCTACCGTGCTTTCCCCTTTTCACAAATCAATCACTATGTCCTACTAGCTAGTTTGCCTGCCTATAGCAAGGAGTTTGTCTTTTTGTAATATCATCTTTAAATATCATTTTCTTTCCTCTGATAAGAAATCTTCAGTGGTTTCCCATTTTTTATCATATCTGTTTCCAATGCCTCAAAATTATTGACTATCCTACATACCGTTTTCATCTTCATGACTTAGAAATCTCCATTCATTCCAAACTAATACTAATAAACCTAGTATTTACTCTTTATTTTTATTACATTTTATACCCCATGCTAAATTATCTCTTATTATTTCTATTTAATCCTGACAGCAATTCTATGATGTAGATTTATCCCCATTTTACAAATGAGAAAACTGAGGCCCAAAGGAGTAATTAAGTTTCCTAAGATCAGACATCAATCAAGGCTAAAATGGGATTTAAACCTAGTCTCCAAGCCCTGTTCTTTTAACTTCTAAACTCTTTATAAAGTCCTTCAAGTTTTACTTCACTTGATCCTCGACTATCTTCTCAAATTATTTCTTCGCCTGAAAGATTCTTTTCTTCCCGGCTGATCTTTGCCAAATTCTTTAAGAAGAGTTCCTGACTACCCCACACTACCATTTAATTGCCCTCAGCAAAAGTTTTAAAGATATATATTCTTGCCACAAATCACACATTGTTCCACAATTACTTTCTAAGGTATTTCACATGTATATGTTTTATTTTCTCCCACCTCACAATCTTATTCATTCATTCACGAGAGAAAGTAACACAGATTTAATGAGCACCTATTATATGCCTAGCAACGAGCAGGATAGGTCACTGATTCAAGGAGCTCACAGCAAATTCCTGAGAGCTTGAATCGTGTCTTTTCCCTTTTATATTTCTGCCTTCCTTCAACCTCCCCAAGAACCTATTATGCTGCATTCCACATGCTTTCAGGGCAGATGAGTGAATGCACTGGTTTGCCTTGCTCACAAATACACAACATCGGAAAGCCAGGAAGGGCTATCACAGCCCTGTGAAATTTTATGTTGAAAAACTGTTAATGGTGCCATCAGGCCCAGTGTCCTTCAGGGGAGAAAATGAGCTCTTGAGGCAAACATGTAGAAGCTGCAAACCATTTGTAATCAGAAAGTGAAGTATGCAACAGGGGAAGCTTGCCAAGCTCAAGGACTCAGTGGCTTTAATGATGGGATGGTATTACCAGTGGAAATCAAAGTTGCCTACCAGCTGAATTAGCTCATCTTCACAATGAGCTTTGCTGGCTGATAACCACAGGGTCCTGAGAAATTAAGCAGACCCACAAATTACCTGCATAACATTCTGGCTAGATGTCAGAAAGTTGAATTAATTGCCTGAAAATAAATGAATGGGGTAGGGCCAAGAATCTCCTCATTAGTATTCAGCAGCACTGCTGTTTTAGGAAGAAAAGAAGAGGAGGTGGGGGAGGAGAGCAAAACAATGGGAAGTAGAGAGGGAAGGGGAACTGGGAAGGATAATGAGAAAAATCATTATTTTACAAGTGCATTATGGGCACCCTGATTTTTCAGAGTAGTTACAGAATTTCCTAAGCTAGCCCAATTCACAATTTCTAGGAGGACTCTACTCACACTTTCTGATAGAACAGATGCTCTCAGCAGCCCAGCAATCGATACATGTGCAAAATACAAATCAGGCACTTGGACCCTTTCCCTTTATCTTCTGAATGAGAGTTAGCAACATTCAGGTGTTTTTCTTTGGCAAGAAAGTGGGGAAATGGAGAGAAACAGTGCCCAACATGTACACCACTGAAACATTTTCATCAGTGGCTTACTTCCAGCAAACGCTAGAGCTAAAGCCTGGATCCTTCAAGCATGAGTACGTTTTCTCTTACAGCATGTTTAATTTCTTCAATTAATAATTCTGCTCACTCTTATAAACCACAGTTGTAAAGCCATGCCTTGTGATGCTCATGTGCACAGCAAGTTTCTCCAAAACTTCCTGTTAATGCATCATTAGAGGACGCTGCTCCTGTGCAGCTCCTTGGAAAAAAAGCCATGCAAAGGTCATAATATGAAGGGGATGGTGAGGCCACCTTGCTGGCCAGACCCTGACATTGGCAAGCAGCTTCCTCCCTAAAAATGGCAGTTTACCAGTAACTTACCAACAATTTCTTCCTGAAAACCTATGGAACCTTCTGTTTGATCTTTGCAGTACAATCATTTCCTAAAGTCAGTTTTTTTCAGGATCACTGACATCCTTATGAAATCAAAGCCCTTCTGCACTGATTTTATGAAGCCTAAAGGAAAAACTGCTACAATTCGGCTTCATTCATTTGTGAGCTGCTTTCCTTTGTTGTCAGGAGTGATATCTCTTTGTATGATGTATGTGCTTTGAGTAATTTATAACTAAATGTTTTTCTTCATTTTGAGTGCTGAGAATATGCCTGTCCAGGAGACTTAAACCTGCATTTCTCTTTACACCTCAAGGAAGATTTCATCTAATTGTCCTCACCACACCTTTTAGACTGTATAGCACCATAAGAGTATGCAAAATAAAAATCATTATTTTTTTATGTTCCCTGTAAGTTCCTTTGTCTTTCAAACATCAAATTGGCCATTTTGCTCATATTTTTCTTTTATACCCCTAAAATTCTGCTATATGCTGGCAATAATCTTAAAAAGCAAAAATATTCTCTCTGACCTATGATTTATCTTGGTGAGGATGTTTGCTTTACTTTCTTTATATCCAGTAAAAGAAAAGTGAATATCTTTTTTTATCATACATAGATAGCAAAAATATTTTAACCTCATTTCAAAAAAACAAAGGAGATTTCGAAGTGAGAAATCAATAATCACCAAGTATATGTTGAGAATCTATTTGGGGCACTGGTCTATGCACACTGAGGTATGTATTTATGTAGAAGAACTGGGAATCCAACTTGTTTTATGGATGTTTTCTTCTTCTGCTTATTTCAAGAAGCTGGGTGCAAATGATTACACAAATGATTCATAAATTGCCACATATTTTTTTTTCCAGAGTAAGAATCTCTTGTGACTCTATGCATATTTCACTTATCTCAGGCTCAGCCTAAACATTCTCATTTTAGGCAGAGTCTGTCAGCCCAGGAGGCAAGCTTATGCTTTTATGTTTTCCCTTAAGTTTTCGTATTATTTTGGACTTGAATTCCTTTATCAGTTAGAGTCCTTTGGCTTGTAAACATGAGAAAATCCATCCCAAACCAACTTGAGTAATAAAGAGCACTTACTAAAGTAACTGAAAAAGTCCAAAGTTAGAGTTATAACTAGGCATGGTTTGAGTGGAGCCACAGCCTATTTTCTGTTTTCTTCATCCCTGTCCACTGAGTGTCAGCTTCATCCTCAGAATGGAAGAAAGAACATCTTCTCACATCTTATGTCAGGGGTTGACAAACTATGCCCCATGAGCTAAATCCAGCCTGTCACATGTTTGTATAAGGGAATGTACTCTCATCCATTTACAAAGTGTCTATGGCTGCCTTCTCACTGTGAGGGCAGAGCTGAATAGTTGCAACAGATACTGCATGGCCCACAAAGCCTGAAGTAGGCACTGTCTGCCCCTTTACAAACAAAGCTGGCCTTTCAACTCTTCTTGTGGCTCTTTCTTGAGAGCTAGGAAACTTCTTTCCTACAATGTCGGTAAATCTCTTGACATCTCATTAGGCCACATAGCCGTAAATAAAGCAATCTGTGGCCATATAATGCCGAACTGGTAGGCTTAAACCCACCGTGGCCCAGAGCATGGGACTGTCTGTAGATTAATCAGATTAGTGGTCTGCATGGGAGAGATTCATAGGAGTAGATATGATTGCTCTATCATTAGGACAGAGTAAAGAGAAAATGTACACAGTGTTATGGGTTGCAACCCCACCAAATTCATACGTTGAAGTTCTAGTTCCCAGTACCTCAGAATGTGAGTGTATTTGAAGATGTGGTCTTTACAGAGGTAACTAAGTTAAAAATGAGGTTATTAAGGTGGACCCTAATCCAATATGACCGGTGTTCTTATTAAAAGGGAAAAGTTGGAGAGGGAGAATACCATATGAAGATGAAGGCAAAGATTGGGATGATGCTTCTAGAAGCCAAGGAAAGCCAGCAAACCACCAGAAACATGAGGAGAAGCATGGAACAGATTTGCTGTCACAGCCCTCAGAAGGAACCAACCCTGCCAAACACCTTGATCTCATACTTCTATCCGATGAGATAATAAATCACTGTTGTTTAAGCCACTCAGTTTGTGGTGCTTTGTTACAACAGCCTTAGAAAACAAATACACATGGCAAGACAATTAATAATGTCCACGACCTTACCAAAAATTTCCCTATCTGGAAAGTGATCTGAAAGACCACAAGAAACAAAATATCTCTTGAATCTTTCTGTGAATGACTTTCATGGTTACAACAGCCTAGTGGTACCATGATAGCAAAGAGTACATGTCAGGAGGAAAAGGATACAGCATCGGACAGACACAACCCTTAGACAAAGAATAAATATAACTTTGGGATAAAATTAAATAGTCTGAGAAGACTCCCCACCCAATGGATCACTCAACTGTCTTCTCCTTAACCTTTGGACATTGTCTGATTCTTTTTTTTTTTTTTTTTTTGTGGTATGCGGGCCTCTCACTGCTGTGGCCTCTCCCGTTGCAGAGCACAGGCTCCGGACGCGCAGGCTCAGCGGCCATGGCTCACGGGCCCAGCCGCTCCGCGGCATGTGGGATCTTCCCGGACCGGGGCACGAACCCACGTCCCCTGCATCGGCAGGCCGACTCTCAACCACTGCGCCACCAGGGAAGCCCCTGTCTGATTCTTTTTAAACTATCCTTTGTTACACTGTCTAAATCCATCAATCAGAGATTTGTCTAAGTTTAAAAGCACTCTGTTTTTAAAACATAAATATCCTGAAAGGGCTTCTATCCATTCCTATTCATACTATTGGCATTTAGAGACATATGGGAGTGAGAAGGAGTTAAAGTGAACAAGAAAACCAAGCATTATTTCTGTATTGCAGGCTCAAGTAAGAAGAGTTAAAAACACCAGCCATTGATATTGTAGTCCTAAGATTTATTCATTCAGTCACTCAACAAGTATTTATGGTGTTCCTATTTCCATATTAAATGTTAAGAATACAAGAATGAACAAAACAAACATGGTGTCTGTCCTCATAGGGCTTAGAGGTTAGTGGGGCAGAAAGGTACAGAAAGTAAGAAGAATATTACAATATGGTGTGACAAGTGCTAGCTTATAAAAACTAGGGGAAGTTTATGATTCATGGATACACATTAGGGCATGTAATCTGATTTACAGCAGGTCTGGGGCAGTTTTCTAGAGGAAGCATTGTATAAGCTGAGACTTGACAAATAATTAGGATATATTCAAGCCAAAAGGAAGGGTAGGTCATGGGTAGTGATAAAAGCCATCTTAAAAATTATAGTCTTTATCCAGAAGAAAATGTGGAGCCATGAGAAGAAATATAATCAGACAGTCAATTTAAAATTATGGTGTCAGCTCAGAGAAGTAAGGATATTGTGCTAGGTTTGGCCTTGCTCTCACAAGGAATTATTTCTGAGTCAAGTAAAGATACATGACCCTACCTATGGAGATTTAACCCTTAGTTAACTCAAGCTAAAACTATCAATTAAAAATTAGCCAAAGCTTTACCCACCCAAAATAGTCAACTTACCAGTCATTATATGGAAGCCAAAGTAACCAGAGTAACGTAAGAAAGCATTAAAAAGGAGTTTTCTTCAGGAATGGGAACACCATGATACAACCTTTAGGCAAAATGATTTAACTTGTTAGTGATGATCATTAAAAAAGATCACAGCTATTTAAAACATGATATTAGAAATAGCACTACAGAGGGCAGATAGCAGAAGCAAAAAGAACTACAATCCTGCAACCTGTGGAACAAAAACCACATTCACAGAAAGATAGACAAGATGAAAAGGCAGAAAGGGCTATGTACCAGATGAAGGAACATGACAAAACCCCAGAAAAACAACTAAATGAAGTGGAGATAGGCAACCTTCCAGAAAAATAATTCAGAATAATGATAGTGAAGATGATCCAGGACCTCGGAAAAAGAATGGAGGCAAAGATCGAGAAGATGCAAGAAATGTTTAACAAAGACCTAGAAGAATTAAAGAACAAACAAACAAAGAAGAACAATGCAATAATTGAAATGAAAATTACACTAGAATGAATCAATAGCAGAATAACTGAGGCAGAAGAACGGATAAATGACCTGGAAGACAGAATGGTGGAATTCGCTGCTGTAGAACAGACTAAAGAAAAAAGAATGAAAAGAAACGAAGACAGCCTAAGAGACCTCTGGGACAACATTAAACACAACAACATTGCATTATAGGGGTCTCAAAAGGAGAAGAGAGAGAGAAAGGACCCAAGAAAATATTTGAAGAGATTATAGTCAAAAATTTCCCTAACATGGGAAAGGAAATAGCCACCCAGGTCCAGGAAGCACAGCAAGTCCCACACAGGATGCACCAAACCAGCTCTACAACAAAAGCTAAAGAAACTTCTCTAAGTGGGAAACACAAGAGAAGAAAAGAATCTACAAAACCAAACCCAGAACTATTAAGAAAATGGTAATAGGAACATACATATCGATAATTACCTTAAATGTGAATGGATTAAATGCTCCAACCAAAGGACACAGGCTTGCTTAATGGATACAAAAACAAGACCCATATATATGTTGTCTACAAGAGACCCACTTCAGACCTAGGAACACATACAGACTGAAAGTGAAGGGATGGAAAAAGATAGTCCATGCAAATGGAAATGAAAAGAAAGCTGGAGTAGCAAATCTCATATCAGAGAAAATAGACTTTAAAATAAAGAATGTTACAAGAGACAAGGAAGGACTCTACATAATGATCAAGGGATCAATCCAAGAAGAAGATATAACAATTATAAATATATATGCACCCAACATAGGAGCACCTCAATACATAAGGCAACTGCTAACAGCTATAAAAGAGGAAATTGAAAGTACCACAATAATAGTGGGGGACATTAACACCTCACTTACACCAATGGACAGATCATCCAAAATGAAAATAAATAAGGAAACAGAAGCTTTAAATGAAACAATAGACCAGAGAGATTTAATTGATATTTATAGGACATTCCATCCAAAAACAACAGATTACACTTTCTTCTCAACTGTGCACAGAACATTCTCCAGGATAGATCACATCTTGGGTCACAAATGAAGCTTCAGTAAATTTAAGAAAATTGAAATCATATCACGCATCTTTTCTGACTCCAACTCTATGAGATTACAAATCAATTACAGGGGAAAAAAACGTAAAAAACACAAACACATGGAGGCCAAACAGTATGTTACCAAATAACCAAGAGATCACTGAAGAAATCAAAGAGGAAATCAAAAAATAGCTAGACACATGACAATGAAAACACGACTATCAAAAATCTATGGGATGCAGCAAAAGCGTTCTAAGAGGGAAGTTTATAGCTATACAAGCCTACCTCCAGAAACAAGAAAAATCTCAAATAAACAGTCTAACGTTACACCTAAAGGAACTAGAGAAATAAGAACAAGCAAAACCCAAAGATAGCAGAAGGAAAGAAAGCGTAAAGATCAGAGCAGAAATAAATGAAATAGAAACAAAGAAAACAATAGCAAAGATCAATAAAACTAAAAGCTTGTTCTTTGAGAAAATAAACAAAATTGATAAACCATTAGCCAGACTCATCAAGAAAAAGAGGGAGAGCACTCAAATCAATAAAATTAGAAATGAAAAAGGAGAAGTTACAACAGACATTGCAGAAATACAAAGCATCCTAAGACACTACTGCAAGCAGCTCTATGCCAATAAAATGGACAACCTGGAAGAAATGGACAAATTCTTATAAACGTATAACTTTCCAAGACTGAACCAGGAAGAAATAGAAAATATGAACAGACAAATCATAAGCAATGAAATTGAAACTGTGATTAAAAATCTTCCAACAAGCAAAAGTCCAGGACCAGATGAATTCACAGGTGAATTTGATCAAACATTTAAAGAGCTAACACCCATCCTTCTCAAACTCTTCCAAAAAACTGCAGAGGAAGGAACACTCCCAAACTCATTCTATGAGGCCATCATCACCCTGATACCAATACCAGTCAAAGATACTAGAAAAAAGAATATTACAGGCCAATATCACTGATGAATATAGATGCAAAAATCCTCAACAAAATACTAGCAAACAGAATCCAACAACATATTAAAAGGATCATACACCATGATCAATTGGGATTTATCCCAGGGATGCAAGGATTCTTCAATATATGCAAATCAATCAATGTGACACACCATATTAAAAAATTGAAGAATAAAAACCATATGATCATCTCAATGGATGCAGAAAAAGCTTTGGACACAATTCAACACCCATTTATGATAAAAACTCTCCAGAAAGTGGGCATAGAGGGAACCTACCTCAACATAATAAAGGCCATATATGACAAACCCACAGCAAACATCATTCTCAATGGTGAAAAACTGAAAGCATTTCCTCTAAGATCAGGAACAAGACAAGAATGTCCACTCTCACCACTATTATTCAACATAGATTTGGAAGTCCTAGCCATGGCAATCAGAGAAGAAAAAGAAATAAAAGGAGTACAAATTGGAAAAGAAGAAGTAAAACTGTCACTGTTTGCAGATGACATGATACTATACATAGAGAATCCTAAAAATACCACCAGAACACTACTAGAGCTCATCAATGAATTTTGTAAAGTTGCAGGATGCAAAATTAATGCACAGAAATCTCTTGCATTCCTATACATTAGTGATGAAAAATCTGAAAGAGAAATTAAGGAAACACTCCCATTTACCATTACAACAAAAAGAATAAAATACTAGGAATAAACCTATCTAGGGAGACAAAAGATCTGTATGCAGTAAACTATAAGACACTGATGAAAGAAATTAAAGATGATACCAACAGATGGAGAGATATACCGTGTTCTTGGGTTGGAAGAATCAACATTGTGAAAATGAATATACTACCCAAAGCAATCTACAGATTCAATGCAATCCCTATCAATTCACCAATGGCATTTTTAAAGGAACTAGAACAAAAATTCTTATAATTTGTATGGAGATACAAAAGACCCTGAATAGCCAAAACAGTCTTGAGGGAAAGAAACGGAGCTGGAGGAATCAGATTCCCTGAGTTCAGACTATACTACAAAGCTACAGTAATCAAGACAATATGGTACTGGCACTAAAACAGAAACATAGATCAATGGAACAAGATAGAAAGCCCAGAGATAAACCCAAGCACCTATGGTCAACTAATCGGGCAAGGATATACAATGGAGAAAAGACAGTCTCTTCAATAAGTGGTGCTGGGAAAACTGGACAGCTACATGTAAAAGAATGAAATTAGAACACTCCCTAATATCATACAGAAAAGTAAACTCAAAATGGATTCGAGACCTCAATCTTAGACCGGACACTATAAAACTCTCAGAGGAAAGCATAGGAAGAACACTCATTGACATAAATCACAGCAAGATCTTTTTTGATCCACCTCCTAGAGTAATTGAAATAAAAACAAAAATAAACAAATGGGACCTAATGAAATTTCAAAGCTTTTGCACAGCAAAGGAAACCATAAACACGATGAAAAGACAACCCTCAGAATGGGAGAATATATTTACAAACGGATCAATGGACAAAGGATTAATCTCCAAAGTATATAAACAGCTCATGCAGCTCAATAGTAAGGAAACAAACAACCCAATCCAAAAATGGGCAGAAGACGTAAATAGACATTTCTCCAAAGAACACATACAGATGGCCAAGAAGCACATGAAAAGCTGCTCAACATCACTAATTATTAGAGAAATAAAAATCAAAACTACAATGAGGTATCACTTCACACCAGTTAGAATGGATATCATCAGAAAATCTACAAACAACAAATGCTGGAGAGGGTGTGGAGGAAAGGGAACCCTCTTGCACTGCTGGTGGGAATGTAAATTGATACAGCCATGATGGAGAACAGTATGGAGGCTCCATAAATAACTAAAAATAGAACTACCATATGGTCCAGCAATCCCACTACTGAGCACATACCCTGAGAAAACCATAATTCAAAAAGACACATGCTCCCCAATGTTCATTGCAGCACTATTTACAATAGTTAGGTCATGGAAGCAACCTAAATGCCCATCAACAGACAAATGGATAAAGAAGTTTTGGTACATATATACAATGGAAAATTACTCAGCCATAAAAAGGAACAAAATTGAGTCATTTGTTGAGTCGTGGATGGATCTAGAGACTGTCATACAGAGTGAAGTAAGTCAGAAAGAGAAAAACAAATATCGTATATTAACACATGTATGTGGAAGCTAGAAAAATGGTACGGGTGAACCGGTTTGCAGGGCAGAAGTTGAGACACAAATGTAGAGGACAAACGTATGGACACCATGGGGGGAAAACCTCAGGGGGTGTGGGGATGGTGGTGTGATGAATTGGGCAATTGGGATTGACATGTATACACTGATGTGTATAAAATTGATGACTAATAAGAACCTGCTGTACAACAAAATAAATAAAATAAAATTCAAAAATTAAAAAAATATAAAGAAAGAAAGAAAGATATAGCACTACATGTAGAAGGTATAGGTACTAAACCAGCAGGACATTGTCTAAGTTTACCGAGGTAGTCAGTTACATTGGGAGCCCCCAGTGAATCACATCATTCATGTTTACACCCTTGTAGCATCTCCTCCCTTGAATTTGAAAGAAAACTATGGTTTGGCTTTAGCCAAGAGAATTTGGCAAATATGTTACTGTACGTATTCTGAGCCTTTTTGTCTATGGTCCTGGAAACCTTGAGCCACTTCGTAAGATGTCCAGCTACTCTGATTAAGAGACCATGCAGGGAGGCCATCTGGAGAGGAGTCCTGCGATTATAGGAAGAGAGAGTCCCAGCTGCTCCAAAGTCTTAGCCAAGCCTAACCCCAGGTGGCCCACACTGCGTGCAGCTGCCTGAGAGGCCGCTGGAGTGAGCTCAGTAAAGATTGCAGGATCGTCACAAATAAAATGCTTGTTTGAAGCCACGAAGTTTTGTTATACAGCAATATATAACTGAAGCACTCCCCATCATCCTTTTAGAGGCAGAAATAATAAAGATAATAACTACTATAAGAGGAAAATGGAAAAGATCCAGAATAAGTGAGGCGATCGTGAGTCTGACAAACCAAGGACGCTGGACACCAAGTCTGGCATCTGACCTTGGGGTGAAAGGAGCACTCTCTGCTCTCTTACTGTATTGCGCTGTGTATCATGTATGTACTCATAAGACCAAGAGGTTTGGGAACTCTTTACTACAGTACTACTTTACTACTAACGACTGAAAATCCTTTCTACTGATTGCGTGTCACTCACAGTGTGAAATGAGTGTGTTTCACACTGTGTGTTTCTGAGAAAATATTTCTCAAGTCTTACAGGAGCTGATCAGCTTACAGAGTCAATTGACATCAACAGGCACCCAGTTGACTCCCGACAAGGTTGCACAAAAGATAACAGTACTTCAAGATTCTCGAGTGGATTAGTTTTCCCACGTGAGGCTTTCCTCGAGGTGCCTAATAATAAGGCCTCTTGGGTTCTTTCACATTGGCCCAGGACTCATGTCTTCGGAGGCATTTTATAAATAAGTTACCCTATTCTCAAAAGACTCTAGATGGAAACACTTTAATAGAGCAGACCAAGTTTTTCAATCTCACCTTTTGTAACTGAGTATGAATGAGCTATCCTTCATGTTCTTGTAGCTTGACAGGAACAAGAAAGTGTACCAAATCATTAATTCTCTAATTTGCCCACATAACATAAAACCAGCTGCCTTTTAATATTTAATTAAATTAGTGTGCTCCCCGACTGAGTTCTAATATTCCAATTTCAATTTTCAGCACAAAGCTAATACAAAACCAAAGAAGCACTGAGTGATGTGGAAAGGGAAAATGTGAGCTTGGTAGGATAATGTGAAGGCGTCTACAGATGAAAAGAATCTTTTTTTTTCTTAAGAATCTTTTTTTTTCCTTTAGCAGTATGTATAAGATGTCCAACTAAAAATATTGCATTCTCTTTTAAGTAGCATCATGTGGTAAAAATATGTGCAAATTGGGAGACTGTTTCTTTTTTCATTAGTTAATTCCTTTGTCCACTCGTTGGACATATCTTTTGCCTGTTGTGTGTCAGGTATTATACCGAGAGTTCAAGGATGAGGGTGAATCACACTTTCCCTACTCCCAGGGGGACTTACCATCCCTACTTCTTGCTAGGGACCTGTATATCACTTCATGTAATTTATCTAACCACTTGCCTACTGTTAGATGCCAATTTCTCTTCATTTAAAACAGTATTGTGATGTACATCTTCATAAAGAAATTTTTTCAGATTGACTATGTCCTTAGAAAATCTTTAAAATATTTCCCAGTACAAAATAACATAAATTTATTTAGAAAATTTTAGAAAACACAGCAAAAAAAAAATAACATAATGCCATTATTCAAATACAAACATGGCTATATTTATTATATTTCCCTCCAGTCTTTTTTTTTTTCTCTTATTCAGGTGCTTTTAAAATGGTTTTAATTATGATTTTGGTTTTGCTTTTTTCATAGAACAAGCATTTTTTCATACCATTTTATGCTTAAAAGGTGTTTTAATGGCTTCATAATAAATAGGTTCATTAAGAAAAGAAAAACAGAGACTTCCTTGACAACTCCTTTCCTTGTGTTTGGTGTTTGGATTTTATAATAGAGTACAGCCTAAGATGCTGGAAAGAAAGAAAAGAAGGAAGGACGGAAGCAAGGGAGGGAAAAGAAAAAAAGATAAGACAGCAGCTTAACCTAGATGGAAGTTTATCTATCACATGACAGTCCACAGGTAGATAGGGGGCGTCTGAGACTGGTAGGGTGCCTCTCCCTTCCTTATCGTGGCTTCCACTTGTGTGTCCCAGTTGGTTAGTCTAGCTCTCATTATCTTTCAGTCAGCAAGAAGTGGGGAGAGGACCAGAGAAGTGCCCTCATAATCCCTTTGATGGCAACACCTAGGAGTGGTACACATCACTTCCACCTTGTACTTTTGGCGTTAACTTAGCCTTACAGCCACTTCAGAAACAATGTAGGCTGAACACCTTACTTCCTTTAAAAATAAAAAACTGTATTGAATTAAATGACACTGATTCAATAGGCATTGTGTGTTCAGGGCTTTCAGCAGTTACTTCATTTAGTATTCCTTACTAGATATTATCAGCAGCGTGGTACCTGGAGGTTACAGAGACTACAGATAGATAAAATAAGCTGACCAAGGTCACTGCCACCTGTCACACACCAGAATCTAAATCCAAATCTACTGCTCTCTGACTACATTATTATTGCACTTCCTTATTAACCTAAAAAATTGAAATTTAAAAACATGTACAAGGTTTTCTTGTAAGATGTCTGAATTTTTAAAAGTAACTCTTGTTGAATAGTCTCTGTCATGCATCCAAATACTAGTTTAGTAGAAAATATTTAGGTGGTTTTAGAATAAGTGCAGTCTCTGGGTTTCTGAGATGGGTCAAATAAATAACTGGTGTTTATAATCCTTCAGTTTGTTCCTATGTAAATTATGACAATGATAGTTATTGTTTTTCAAATCATTCTAGATCTTAGGGAAAAGATGTTTTGGTGACAAAATGAACTGGAAAAACACTCTCCCAATACACTAGCACAATAACAGCGATATTATTGTTTTGCTAGAGGCAAGTTCAAAGTCATAATCATAGGAATTCTGCCCTTTCTTCATAAGATGAGAAAATAAATAGGAACGTGGCAAAATGGACTTGGTTTTTTTAGGAAAGCTAATGAGCCAATAAGCTGTGCCATTTGCTAACCGGGAGACTGGTCTGGTATTGAAGCACCTCCTTTCAGCTGCACTTACAAGACTGACGCCTTCACATTTAACTTGCAACTTTGCAGGACACAAGAAGGGACAGGAAAGGAGGAATAACTTCCTTCAGGGCATAACAGAGTTCCTCAAAAAGTGGGTGGGGTCTCTCAACTAGGAAAGGGGAATGAGGCCAGAGAAAGGCATACAGAGTATTTTCCTTTTGGGAGGACTAAGCCGTAAAGAAAACCTTCCCTTATGTAGTTCAAGAACATGACTCAGAGTAAATTACAACCTCTGTGCTCCCATAGACTGTATTGCCTTTTTTTTTTTTTAACATCTTTATTAGAGTATAATTGCTTTACATTGTTGTGTTAGGTGCTGCTTTATAACAAAGTGAATCAGCTATACGTATACATATATCCCCATATCCCCTCCCTCTTGCATCTCCCTCCCACCCTCCCTATCCCACCCCTCTACGCGGTCACAAAGCACCGAGCTGATCTCCCTGTGCTATGCAGCTGCTTCCCACTAGCTATCTATTTTACATATGGTAGTGTATAAAACTTTGTACACTTCCGTTACAGAAGGTTTGGTCTCAAGGAAGACAGTCAATACAGTAGTTACTCAAAGAAAAGATGGCAGCTGCTCTCCAATCAACTTTCCAGGGCTACTCTTGACAAGGGAGGCTGGAGATTAATTCTTTGATTGCAACCCCCCAGGCCTGCCTCACCCCCTCCCCTCCACCACCACCCAAGTTAAGCAAGGAACTTCCTTCAGATTAGAAAAGAAGGAACTCTTTTACAAGACGCTACATATGCGTACGGTAAACCCAACTGAAAGTAATAGACACTGGAGCAAAATGTTGAGGATTTACAATTCCTATTGCCTCTCAGGGAGAGTAGCAACGGCTAATTGAAGGGAATACACAATCATTAAATAATATGTGGGGTTTTTGTAATATTCAACATTAGCGTCTAAAAGGCTTCTACCGATTATGTTTTATTACCTGGTTTGTCAAGCATCTATTGTAAAGTGCTGTTAAATTATATTGAATTAGTTTTCCTTCCACAGAAGTGTCACCTGAACATACTTAGCTGGCTCATCAGTGCCACAGATGTGTAATTATTTATTTTATTAGGCTGTTTTTTTGCCTTTTACACAGTATGAAGTGCTTTTTCATTAGTTTTACTTGAAAACAAAAAAGATTATTGTAAAGTGCAGAGTTCTTAGCTAGAGTTATATACTCACAAAATTCCAAAGTTCTTAAAGTTTCTTGGCCCTCTGATACTACATAGAATTTTACTTTTGATCTATAGATCAAAAACCATAATGAGAATCTTATTAAAGCTATGAATCTTCTCCCAAGAAAATGAACGTAAACAGAGAATGTTACCTAAAGCTTCAGGGTTTTTGTGGTTCCCCAGAAAGCTATTCTCTGGATGCCCAGCCCAGGTTAAGAAATTCTGAGTTAAAGGATTTTTAAATTCTTGATAAATTATGTAAACAATGAATTTTCTGATATTCTACACTTGACTTTTCAGGTATTTATGCAGTAAAGAAGCAGAAGACAAACACATATCACCGTAATGGCAGGGACAACAAAGATCACTTCAGTCTGGATTTTGTTGGTTAAAAAAATGATGCTCCATTCCCTTAATTTTCCCTTATCAACCAAGAATACATTGTCCAGCACCTTCTCTCAGTTGAAATTTACATGAAAAAGAGGAAAATTCCTTCAGTCATTTCAGCTGTCAAGTCTTAAAGAATTGAGAAAGCATGTCTTGGTCTAAAATCACCGAGTTCTTAATGAAATAGTGCCATGGACCTAGAGATTGTCATACAGACTGAAGTCAGAAAGAGAAAAACAAATATCATATAATTTCACTTATATGTGGAACCTAGAAAAGTGGTACAGGTGAACTTATTTGCAAAGCAGAAATAGAGTCATAGAGGTAGAGAACAAACTTATGGCTACCAAGGCGGGGGGGCGGGACAAATTGGGAGATTAGAGTTGATATATAGACACTACTATGTATAAAATAGATAACTAATGAGAACCTACTGTATAGCAGAGGGAAATCTACTCAATGCTCTGTGGTGAACTAATGGGAAGGAAATCTAAAAAAGAGTGGATATATTATGTATACATATAACTGATTCACTTTGCTGTACAGCAGAAACTAACACAATATTGTAAAGCAACTATACTCCAATAAATGTTAATTTAAAAAATAGATAACAGTTAAAATAAAAAGTGTCATTGAATTAAAAAAAAAAGATAACCAACAAAGACCTACTGTATAGCACAGGGAACTACACTCAATATCTTTTTATAACCTATAAGGGAAGAGAATCTGACAAAGAATGTATACATATACATATATATATGTATATGTATAACTGAATCACTGTGCTGTACACCTGAAACTAACGTGATATTGTGAATCAACTATACTCCAATTTAAAAAAGAAAGTTATAAAAAATTAAAAATTTTTTGAAAAAATAAAATTACTGAGTTCTTACTTTTTTTTTTTCTGAGTTCTTAATTTTGCTAGACATTGTGCCAAGCACCTCCCATGCATTATTGCATTAATTCTTACAGCAAGCATATGAGAAAGCTACTGTTTTTATCTCCATCTTACTTATAAGGAAACTGTAAGAAGCACAGTAACTTGGCTGAGGTCACATGGTTGGTGGTAAATGATGGGGTTGGGACTCAATTTTTCTTTTCCAATTTGGCAGTCAGGCAAAACCCATCAGAAACAGGTGTCTTTTATCTGAAGTTCTGTGAAGGAAGAGCAGTTTTATTTCATTTCAAAGAAACAAATGACCTAAATCAATTTGCTCCTGCCCTTGATTTTGTGCACATTTATTTATA
The DNA here is from genome assembly GCF_003676395.1 of Aethalodelphis obliquidens. Classification (NCBI taxonomy): domain Eukaryota; kingdom Metazoa; phylum Chordata; class Mammalia; order Artiodactyla; family Delphinidae; genus Aethalodelphis; species Aethalodelphis obliquidens. The sequence continues at coordinate 5,120,241 of NW_020838028.1, read as the reverse complement.
AGAAATTGTGAAGGAAGGGAAGATAGTACTAAATTCAGAAAAATTTAAATAGTCTTAAATCAGGCAGGTAACATACAATGCCATTTGTCCAGAAAAGAGGCAAAAGGCAGAACAGTAAATCTTTCCATAACAAAATTATCACAAGTCTACTCAGAATCTTCCAATCTCACTTTTCCCCTTTGAACGGAAACTGCAAATCACTGGGTTATCATGTGTTCTAAGTAGTGAGCCCATTAATCTCTTTCTCCCTCCATTTGTCTCAGATCTGATTTGACTTTGTGATAATGCATCACTCTGATCACGCTGTGCCCTCCTTGTTACAGAGTCTCCAGAGAAAGCTACAAATAGACAGAGAAAGAAGGCTGGAGGCTCAATCCCCGCAGGGTCTCAGGATGAGGAATGGCCACATGTTTGGAAGCATCTTCAACATAATCGTGGTACCCAAGGGAACTTTCAAGATATAAACCAGCAGTAAAATACTTGTAGAAGTGAATGGTAAAGCAGAAACTGAAAATGAATTATTATAACCACTCCAATTCAGTGTAAACTTTTGCTCCTAAGGATATAATATTCAGATACCTGCTGAGCATACAAATGTGCATCTAAAAAGGCACCACAGCGGTTAAGGAAGAGAAAATGCAAGATTAGGGGTTTTCACTTGAGAACGTAGGGTTTAGGATACTTGAATTACTTGAAATCTCACTGACCATTGTTGGTAATAGGGATTATTCCAATGTCTGCTCACTATACTTCATTCCTACGCTAGTCTATTCTAGACCAGGTGCTGGCAAGCTTTCTCTTGGAAGGTCAGGTAGTAACATTTTACACTTTGCAGGCCATTCTGTTTCTGTAGCAACTACTCAACTCTGCCATTGGAGCACAGAAGCAACCACAGACAATAAAACAATGGGCACATGTTCCAGTAAGACTGTATTTACAGATGTGGCCAGCAGATGGTAATTTACTGACCCCACATCTAGATGACAATTTCCAGTTCTGCCATGTATTAATTATGGGCTTTGATTTAGTGTTTAGTCTTTCTCAACCTCAGTTTCTTCCCCCAGTGAAATACATTGCTTTCCCAGTAAGGGAACAATTTTTCTCAGATAAGTTTATCAAAAGTAGTTTCCATAGAATATGGTCTGGGAAATACCACTGTTCAAGTTTATAAAATCACATATAAATATGTGGTGTGTATGTGTATAATTTATTGAATACTATTATGTGCTAAACATACATTTAATACTTTACATCTGCTGTCAAATTCAATCTTCATAACTGCCTTCCATGTAGACGTAAGGTGGTTCAGAGACAGTAGAGTCCTTGGCAAATTCGCACAGCTCACAAGTGGTAGAACTGCAGTCAGTTGCTTTGGAAGCTTCACTATGCTAAGCTGTCTTTTTACTGTTTTATTTTAAATTTTATTTTATTTCATTTTATTGTGAAAAGAACACAATATAAGATCTACCCTACTAAGTTTTTAAGTGTACAATACATTGTGCTGCACAGTGTTGTCCCAAAGATCTCAAGGGCTATCATCTTGCTTAATTGAAACTTTACGTCCATTGGTTAGTAACTCACCATTTCTCCCTTCTCCCAGCCCCTGGAAACCACCATTCTACCAATCTTTGCTTCTATGAATTTGGCTATTTTAGATACCTCATATAAGGGGGATCATGCAACATTTGTCTTTCTGCAACTGGTTTATGCACTTAGTATATTGTCTCCTGATAAGGACATACTGGTGATCTTGAACAGTCATGAGGGACAGGAAGTGTCATGTACATTGAATATAAGTTATTTTTGTGGGGAATAGCCTTCTGCCCAGATCCAAACATTCCTTGGGTCACGTTTTACTAACGAGTAAAGTGACAGTACTGAAGTTTAGAGTTCAGATACTTTCTCATTCTGTTCCTGCTTCCTTTTCTCCTTTTAGCTACAGGGACCCCGACTCTTAAAGAGAAAAGTACAGGTCATCTCCTCTCCAATCTCTCAAAGGAAAAGGCCATTTTCCCACCATAGACTATGCAGCCAGTCATTGGAGCAAATTCTTACTCTCTTGCAATCTTGTTCCTTTTACCCTTGGAGTAGTGGATAAACTTCAGATTCACTTTTTCTTGCAATGCAATGGTAAAATTCTATCCTCAAATCTGAGATGTATAATAGGCATAGACACAAGGAAAAAGAAGTAGAAAGCTCCAATTTGGCATTAGACCTAAACTGTATGCTATAATGTAGTTGTTAATTTAAGCTCTGCATTAAGAGGTTTGGGAAGTTCTCTCAAGTTAATGAAAACAATAATTTTTCTACCATTTGACCACAGTCTTTGTGCTTGAGATTCCCTTGACAGGGAATGCCCCAGAGGAAGAGGGATAGTGGCCCAAAGACTCACGTAGCCCTTCTACATTTAAAACAAACAGTCAAAACAAAACCAAAAAACCTTCCACTGAAACCCTGCATTAAGCATTTCTCATGGGTTCTAGTTCCTTCATCTCTTTTTCATCTTCCTCAATCATTGGCTTCCACCCTCATATTCCACAGGAACTTTTACCATTACATTTACCAATGGCCTCCAAATTCAAGTCCAATGGCCATTTTTCAATCCTTTTAACCCACTTGATCTTTCTAGGCTGATCCTTGTTTTTGGAAATCCTCTCCTCCCTTTGACTCCCTGAGAGCACTTTCCTTGTTCTCTTACAGCATGAGTCAAACTCGAATGCTTACAGGGGCCAAGCAGATGACATAAATGACTGAAGTGGTCTCTTTTTTTTTTCTTTTGCGGTACGCGGGCCTCTCACTGTTGTGGCCTCTCCCGTTGTGGAGAACAGGCTCCGGACGTGCAGGCTCAGTGGCCATCACTCACAGGCCTAACCGCTCCGCGGCATGTGGGACCCTCCCGGACCGGGGCACGAACCCGTGTCCCCTGCATCGGCAGGCGGACTCTCAACCACTGCGCCACCAGGGAAGCCCCTGAAGTGGTCTCTTATGTTACATTCTTTCAAAACAGTTGCATTTGTACATCTATCAAACACGTAAGAGTATTCTTATCCCCTGCAGCTAACATGGTCTTGCCCATTGTTCTTGAAATTTGTGACCCACATGCCTGTCCTTAATTTTCCCACTTTTGATGGAAACATGGATACAAGAAAAGTTTCACTTTCCTCTTACCTATACTGTAAGAAAAACAGCTATCACCTAGATGATAATTAGCTCCAGACACTTGGTCCCAAGAAAACAGATTATGGTGAGACTATGGCAACCCAGAGTCCACAAATTCTACCTAAAGAGGAAGTTTCTACCCAGCTTCAGGTTATTGTTCACAAGTCTTGTTATTTGCAACAGGTGCTAGAAAGCCAGATTTTATGTAATCTCTGAATTTTTAAATGTTGGCAACACTGTGTAGGTCAAACTCAAACCCTCTAAGTGTGAGGGTTAGGATGCTAGTTTGCCACATTTGTGGTCAGAACCAGATGGTTTCTTCACTCACTCCGTTTCCACCAGTGTATCTCCTGGTTCCTCCTTGAGCCATGTTCTTATTCCAAATGCTCTTCTTTTGAGAAAGTCCATCCCTTCTGCCACATCTTCACCCCACAGCACTTTGTTGTAACTTTATTCTCATACATTATATTCCTCCTCATATTATAGTTATTTATGAAATTGTCTTATGAGTCTCATGTGCTTGAAGTTTATTATGGGTAGTAACCAATTGTATTTGTATATGCATTCCACGTAGCACCTAGATCCATTGTTTTGCACAGGAAAGTTTTGTCATAAATATATCTCGATTCATTAATATTTACAGTCTCAATTTCTATAAAGAAAATGCTAAAAAAAAAAAAAAAAAGGCCTGCTAAATTCAAATGGTTCCAAGATTATGCAGGTGTCCCACTCTGTAGATCTCCATTTGTATAGGGGAATAGTTCCTTCCTCAAATTCCTGCAAAATCCGTATAGGGCCTAAGGCAGATTTGCTCCCTAGGACAGTAGTTTTGCTAAAGGCAAAAAAGTATTCTGTGGGGGGAAAAAAGGGGGTGTTCCATGGTCAAAAATGTCTGAGAAGTTCTGGGTTAAACAATGTTTAACAGATTTCTTTATTTCAGCACTTCTCAGAACTTTTACTGCACTAAAATGCACTGTGAGTATCTAAAAGAGTAATAGAGTGCTTTTCAGACATTTTAACTCTGGAACCATTTTGTGAGAATCATTATTAAGATCTCATGGGATGGGACCATAGTTTGATTGGAATACAGTTTGGTCTAAGAGTCTAAATGCTTGCAATATGAGGTCTTCTATGAACCATCTCCCACCACTATTTTCAGTGTTGTTTCCTACTAAACAAATCCTCCATCCATTCCGAAATTCGACTTATTCTTTGTTTCCTATACATATATGTTCTTACTTCACATTTTCTCCCCAAATTTCCATGGCCTGAAGTATGATTCTGCCTTCACTAAACCTAAAGTGTTATCTGTCCTTCAAAACCCAGTTAGATACATACTTTTCTAAGAACTCACCAGAAGCCACTCCTGCCCTCGCTGACCTCTCTTTCCTCTAAGCAGCAGCTACACTAATTTTCTTTATCGGGCCTTTGATATATAAGACAGCCTATGCTAACTTCGTTTGTTATATTTGTCTGCACGTATCTCCTCTCTCCTCTTTAGATTAGTATCTTCTTAGGAGCTCTGTCTTTTTACCCAATGCCTTCTTCATAGAGGAAATTCAATCAGTGACTTTCATGATAAAACACAAAACAAAATAACTTGGCAACCTAAAATGAATGTGATTACAGATTCTGAGAAGTGAAGGGGAGGAAGTGACTGCCATTGTAGCTGAAGTTTCAGTGTAGCACAATACTCCCAGCAACCATGTGTACAAGGGAGGTTTTTATCTCTCCTATAGAAACAGTGGAGGCCTGGAATTCAGACTTTCAAAATAACAAAGACAGACCAAAGAACCCCCTCCAAGGGGAAAGAAAATACCCTACCTAGAGGGCAGGAAGTGCTCTCTCAGGGAGAAAACATGTGTCCAGATGTAAGCGATTGTTGAGAAGGCAGAGACTGTGATACAGAGTAAAGTCACACAAGCAACTCTTGCTGCCATCCAGCCTGCTTCTTGGAGGGATTTAGGATATGTTCTTTAAAAGAGAGTCAGAAGCTGGAAGAGTACTTTCTGAGGTTTCAAAAAGACCAGGCAGACAAAGAATGTTTGAAAGAGCTCTCATGTTTAGAAAAATTTTCCTTTTACCTACAAGATTTGGGGGTCTATCCAGCATGAAACACCTGGGTGCTATGACTGAGGACGAGGAATGCAAATGGCCCCAGCGAGCATCATGAAGACCCCATAGGAGGGACACAGCCAGGGAGGGAATCTCTGGGTCCGAGATGGGAGAGGTACCAGGGCGCTGGTACCCCAGGAACAAACTGCAGACCACCTAGAGCCAAGGTCTGTAAGTGAAGCCTTTATTGTTGTTCTCCTAGCTGTAATATCCTGAGGAAAGAAGGTTGTACTAGAATGCAGCACTTTATTTATCCCAATAAAGTAAATGTGTGGGTGGAGTCTAGAAATTTATTTTGCTTGCCGTTTCATTTCCTGGCCTGTTACTTTCTCAGAAAGAAAAAAAGGAATTCGAAAGTGAGAAGTATTTACTTATGTGGGAATAAATATGCATGAAAATGCTAAACAAAAGTGCAAAACCTGTATTTATGCCCATTTGCATGAATCTTAAAGCAATATGAATCAAGAGAGCTTCTAATATTATCATTCTGACTCTCTATAATGGAACAGAGAATAAAGTAATATATACATTTAAAATGTATTCTATGTAGGAATAGATAAATATTATGTGGATAAATTTCTGTATGAAATAATTGACTTTTTTTCTTGTAAACCTAATAACAACAGTTTGAGATTATCAAAATTAAGATATCAAGCTAGTGCAAAACAAAGTGAAGCATTTTAATCTGCATATGTAAATGAGGTAACAGCAGCACGTTCAACATCTGTCAGGTTCACAGTAAATAGTGTTCCTTTCATGAGGTTTGAAATACAGGCAGGAGTGTTATGAAGGAGAATATATGAGGGGTTCTCTCACATAGAGAACCTTATGTGACATTTTTTTTCATTTCATATTTACACTCTGCCATGTGTGTAAATAAGCAGGTATTTTAATATCTGTACCAAATGAAAAAATATATTGCACTACTTTGAATTCTGATGCACATGGTTTATATATGTAGTTTAATTTTGAAGAAGAAAATGATGGAGAGCCTGGAGATTATCAAAGTTACACCAAGAGAAATGAGAAATTATCACCCTAGCCACCTTCCCTGTTGAATAGAAGTTCACCTGGAAATGCATTCATTTTTATATAAACAGAAAACACTCCGTTGCCTGGTAAATAGTTGCATATTATAATATGTAGATTATTTCTAATTAACAAAAAGGAAGACATTGCCTTTTAAAGCCTAGGAAAATTATCTTATGGTTTTTGTCACAACTGATCTTTATTTAATTGTTCCATTTTAAGGATTATTTATCTTGTTTTAGCCTCTTTGATTGCTTCCTTCTAGTGCCTTATAAATTGGAACCACTATTAGCAACATCACTAATTTCCCCTAAAGATCATCTGAGCTTTCAAGCTGAAACATTGCACTCAGTTTTATTTTTCATAAAATTGAAATGGTTTTAGATGGCTAATTTTTATCATCTTTAATTTAAGCCTCAAAGGTAGCCAATTTTTTTTTACAAATAAGTAATTGCTTGGACTGAAAAATTAACTGCAATATTTCAAAGGGAAGATAATGCTGAAATGGTGTTGGTTATAATAATTAAACCCTTTGTTCAATCAAAAATAGACTCTAGCTAAAGGCCACTAAACTTTATGAGGTATATAACAAATCATGTTTCAATTTATTGAACACAGATTTTTTTCCTTCCCTGTGTTTAGTATGTCATTTAGGTACATAAATAGAGAACTAGATTCTGAATAAGTTAAGCATAGCAATAATTTGTGGCAGCTCTGATAAATCATATATATATGCATTGTGATTACATGAATTGAGAGGGCCATCACACATCAGGCTGATAAATTGCTCTAAGTCCAGAAAGCGTTGGTCTTCAGACCAGCTCTCTTTTCTTTCTCACTCAGGCAAAGACATTAGCTGTTTAACTAGGAAAACCTTTACCTAATACTTGAAATAAACTTCAAAATATTACCAGACCTAGGCAGTATTCACCTATTAGGATTAAACACAACAAGATAAAAAGTATCATTTGAAAGACAGAACTGAAAACTAAAGTTGTGTGACACATTTCATTGAGAGCAAGGAGACTTGCCTGGCTGATGTGGAGAAAAAATAATATGATGTAAAGGATGATAAAATTGGAACAGAAAGCTATGGCTACGTTGTAAAAGGGATAAGGATGAGACATTTAATTTATAAGTAATGGGGAGCTGCCTTAGTCAGTTCAGGCTTCTATAACAAAGTACCATATGCTGGGTGGTTTATAAACAACATAAATTTATTTCTCATAGAAGTCCAAGATCAGGATGGTCATGTTCTGGTGAGAACTCTCTTTCTGGGTTGCAAATTGCCGACATCCTCACGTGGCTGACAGCAGAGAGGAAGCAAGCTCTCTCGTGACTCTTCGAGGGCACTGATCCCATTCATGAGGGCTTCACCCTCATGCCTTTATATAATCCTAACTACCTCCCAAAGGCTCCACCTCCTAATACTATATCACTGGCGGGGAGGGCAGTTCAACATATGAATTTGGAGGGTACACATTCAATCCAGAGTAGGCCACTGTGAATTTTGCGTGGGGTGGTGTGTAAGGTAGGCAGCATTTTCTGAAGAGTGATCTGGCTGTTGTTAGCAGGAGATACCTTACAGAGAAGGGTCTGAATGTAGGGACATACTTTAACTGTAGTGGTTCAAGAGTGAAATGAGAAGTTGCTGAACACAGGTGTTGGTAGTGATCATGGCTAGAAAAGGATATTTTGAGAGATATTGTGGAAGAAACATGGACAGGGCTTTCTATCTAATATATATGAATGCTTGAGATGGTTCCAGAATTAAAAACTGGAGGTGGATTTGGGGACAAGAAAGGCTATTTCTGCATATCAGTTGAGATGGTCTAAATTGAGCTACAGTAACAGAGTCACCAAATCTTATGCTTGAAACACCAAAGCTGTTGTTGTTTGTGTTTCCTGCTCACACTCCATGCCTACGGTGGGCAGTGGGGTCTCTGCTCTTCACTGTCAGCCTCATTTGGGGACATAGAGCATTGCTAGCAAGTACTGTCTCTTAAGCTTCCACATGGGAGGGACACATGAGACCTCTTGGCGCGTGTCATTAGTTAAAGCAAATCACATGGATTTGCCTGATTTCAAGGGGATAGATATTGGAGATCTGTAGTGCAATCTACCACTTTCTCTTTTGCAATGGGCCTGCACACTTGATGTGTAAAAACATTTTTTCTAGACTATATTCTACAAAACACAAAAAACAAAGCTCTTTTCTTCTTCTCTTAGATGACAAATAAGTACACATGGACCAATTTAGAAGGAAATGGAAATGTAATTAAGTGATAAAGAATGTCCCCAGCTATGCACAGTTGGTTTTATCAACATCCAATCTCCAAAATATTTGGTTTGCCACTTACTAGGACTTTCTGTATACAAATTAGTTTCTTACGGCTGCTACCACAAATTTCCACAAATCCAGTGGCTTAAAAACAACATTCATGGGACTTCCCTGGTGGCACAGTGGTTAAGAATCTGTCTGGGGGCTTCCCTGGTGGTGCAGTGGTTGAGAGTCCACCTGCTGATGCAGGGGACATGGGTTTCGTGCCCTGGTCTGGGAAGATCCCACATGCCGCGGAGCGGCTGGGCCCGTGAGCCATGGCCACTGAGCCTGCATGTCCGGAGCCTGTGCTCCACAACGGGAGAGGCCACAACAGTGAGAGGCCCACGTACTGCAAAAAAAAAAGAAAAAGAATCTGTCTGCCAATGCAGGAGACACGGTTCGATCCCTGGTCCGGGAAGATCCCACATGCCGCAGAGCAACTAAGCCCATGCGCCACAACTATCGAGCCTGCGCTCTAGAGCCTGCGAGCTGCAACTACTGAGCCTGTGTGCCACAACTACTGAAGCCCGCATGTCTAAGGCCCTGCTCCATAACAAGAGAAGCCATCGCAATGAGAAGTCTGTACATCACAACGAAGAGTAGCCCCTGCTTTACGCAACTAAAGAAAACCCGGGTGCAGCAGCGAAGATCCAATGCAACCAAAAATAAATTAAAAAATTATTTAAAAAAAAAAAAATTCATTCCCTTTGAGTTCTGGAGGTCAGAAGTTCAAAATCAGTTTTACTGGGCCAAATTCAAGGTGTCAGCAGAGACACACTCCCTTGAAAATTTCTGAAGGAGAAGAGATTGCTTGCCTCTACCCACTTCTGGTGGCTGCCAGCACTCCTGAGATCTTGGTTGCATCATTCCAGGCTCCATCTCCATGGTCTCATTGCCTTCTCCTCTTCTGTGTGAATTCTCCATCTGCCTCCTTCTTGTAAAGACACTTGTGAGTACATTGGGTCCACCCATATAATCCAAGATAATTTCCACATCTCAAGATCCTTAACCTAATCACACCTGCAAAGTCTCTTTTGCCATATAAAGCAATAGTCACCAGTTCCAGGGATTAGGACCTCAATATATTTGGAGGCCATTATTCAGCCCACCAAACTCATCACAGAACAGTACATTTCTTCTTGTGGCTCCCACTCTGTTTGGATAAGCATATGGAAGAAAATCAACCAAAGCACCATTAGCATAAGCCTGTTTGTGAAAATGCCAGGCAGAGAAGACTCTAAAGGAATATTCTAACTCAGGACAAGAGGGTGTAAATTTATATAAGGCTTAAGGTGGAAGGGTCAACTAAAGCTCATCTACCTTTGGGAACAGTTGGTCAATGAAGGTTCTTGGAAGAGGCAGGATTGATCCTGTGGCTTAGCAGCCAACAGTATAAACTTTATTCCAATGGATGGGAGGGAACAGTTAGGGGCTAAAATCACACACAGCATTTGCAGATGGAGAATGTCTGCAGGCAAAGAGGTTAGGTGTGAGGGCCACAATGAAAAATTCTCAGGTTTTCTGTATCTCATAAACATAGAAGGGAAAAAAATTAATCTGTATTTGTTTATAGACTTCCAGTTGTAGAAGGACCTTTGTCTAGGTAATGGAGCAGCTTCTCCTACCATATGGGAAGTTTCTATGTAAACTTGACTCTTTGTTCTCTAAATTTTTTGTCATATTGGTCTGAAGAGAATAAAAAGAAACCAAGAAAAACCAGTCATTTATACATTAGAAAATGCAAAGAGCTTTCTGTACAAGAAAATAATAGATCTAGAAAAGCAGTGAGTAAAGGGAAGAATTAAGACAGGTTGAAGAACAAATAGAAGAAATGGGGAAAGGTCATTTTAAATAATTGTTCGTGCTGTTAGGAATGTAATTTTTATTTACTTTTTCTAAAAACTTCAGAAAATACACAGATTGCCAAGACTAGATGCATATTCCCTACAGAGAAACTTCCTACTAATTATCTAGCCTTATACACTAAAATCCAGCAACTCTTGTCTTAAATATTTTTATGTGACATTTTGGAGGTTATATTCTTTCTCATTTGTAGGCATTTTCCAGTTATAATCTTACCTTAGATTTTCTTCACATGTAGAAACCTGATAATGCTTGTTGTGTAAAACCATTTTGGTCACTTAGGCATATCTGAATGACCACGTCAGAAGAACCAAGCAAGGATCTTAATGATTGCTCAGCAAGCAGCCATAATTAGAGAGCCAACAAGAAAAGAACAAAAGATCGAATGATAAATTTGTTCATGTAATAAACAAACTATAAGATTTCATTTGTTCTTAGACATCATATCTGTCCTGAATTCAGAGGATGATAGTGAATATTCTAATCATATTCTAAACAATCTCTTTCTTTCTCTCTAAATCATCCCACAAACTATTGTGCATGGAGTAAAGATGATCAGATTCTGCCTAGGTTTGGAGGGAAAGTCCACTCTGGAAAGTGACCAGAATCTTCAACTATAAATGCCTAGGTTTGAGGGAAAGTCCACTCTGGAAAGTGACCAGAATCTTCAACTATAAATGACAACATATACTATCATTTCGGATTTTTCTAGAGAGTTGTTTATAGACCTTAATATTTGTTATCTTCTTTGGAGCTCACAAAATCCCTAAGAGTTAGTAAAAATAGCCATTGCATCCTGTTTGGTAAAGAAACTGCTTAAAAATTGATGTCATTTTTGTTTACTGCAGAACAAGTTCTAGAACACAGGTGTCCTTCTACTACTCCCACACTGTCTCATAACTAATTCTAAAAAAAAAAAAAAAACAGGCATTGTCATTTTTGGTTGGCAAATAGCTCATATTTACAAAATCCCAAGGACATAGATCAATTTAACAATCCTTATACCCCGAAAGATTCAGCTGAAAATTGGTCTCTGAATATAAAGGCAGTGTTGGTCAGAAGTAACTTCTGGGCTGTTAGGCTGGAGAAACCCCATCTCATTTGCTAGGCAGAAGGCCCTTATGCTATTTGGTCTGATTTTCCATGCAATTCAAATACATATTCTTACCTCTTAGGTTCTAAATCCAAATAAAACCCAAGAAAAAAGTTCTTCCCCAATGGTTCATTATAGCAGCCTGTTTATATACTACAGAAACCCTTTAGCAGACTTCATTAAATATTTTTAGGAAAATGGCAATTAAAAATGTTTTTAAGAAAAATCTTTGTTTAATAACATTTGCATTTTTGGCAATATGTTGTATCTCCAAGAACTTTCTTGGTCATTTTTCACATTAAAGTCTTGAATTTTCCCAATTAAACTGCGGATATGAAAATAACTCTGTGTAAATAGCAAAAAACTTCAATGGGTGACAGCTTTAACACGAAGGGGACATTCATTACCACTTACTGACCGCCCACTTACATGCACACACATCACACACATAATCTCCGCCTCATTCCCTACTCTATTTATTGTGCAATATATTTTCTGCATGATTATTATATACTAATGGGCTGTGTAATATCCTTTCTAGATTTCATTGTAGGTATATTATAAAAATGAATGGATTCAATTATAGAAAAAAATATTAAGTCCTTGCCTACTGCTGTTTATTTTAATTGTAAGTAGTTAAGAATTTACAACTTGCACTCTTTGGCTTGGATCTAAATTATAAGAAGGGTCATATTCGCATTTGGAACTCTTTGTGCATTACCTTTGCATTATAGGTAGGCCAGGATGTGAATTTCTGTTATTATGTTGTACCCATTCTAATCAAAGCACGTAAATAAGCATCTGTCATCTTCATATGTTGCAGTTGGAAAAAGAAGGTTTCATTTATTTATTCATCCATTTCACAAACATTTATTGCCTGCCTACTATGTACCAGACACTATTTTAGGCACTGATGAAAGATCATTAGAAAAAAAAAAAAAAGATAACTTATCCCTGCTGTGATGAAACATTCATTCTAATTGGGGAAGACAGGCAATAAATAAACAAACTAGTGAAATATATAATATACCACACAGCTAAATATACTAAAGAGGAAACTAAGGCACAGAAAGTGCTGGGGAGTTCTAAGCTGTTGCAATTTTAAATAAATTGTGGCCTTTCTGAGAAGCTATCATTTCTGAATAGACCCAAGGAAGATGAAGAAGCAAGCAATACAGATATCTTGGGAACATGGTAGGTAGAGGAAACAGTAAGAGCAAAGGCCTTGAGGCAAAATTGTGCATGGTGTCCTAAGGCTAACCCAGAGGCAGTGTGCCTGGAACAGAGTGAGCAAAGGGAAGAGTAGTAAGAGATAAGTGCAGAGAACTAATGGTGAAAATTATACAGGTTTTGTAGGCTACTCTAAGGACTTTGGTTTTCACTCTGAGTGAAATACAGAGACATGATTTAACTGACATTCATTTGAAATGTGAAGTAAGTTGTCCGGTGATGCTCCAGCTGGCCGTCCACTGCATGGTGATTCAGCTGGATCCACAATGACCCAGCCTCTACTTGTGGCTTTATTATTTTAACACAGCTGACATATTCATTAAGAAGGAGAAAGTGAACTGGAAAGTCCACAGACGACTTTTTCTTCTACTCACACTCCATTGCAAAGAACTAGTCAGAAGACCCAAGAAATAGAGTCCTCTCAGGAGGAAAGGAAAACCAGATTTCAATGAGCACTAGGAATGTCTACCACTGGGACAAATATAGAAGCAGCAAAGCCAGTAAGAGAATATTGCAATTATCCAGGAAGGGAGATGACAATTATTTGAACCATTTTGGTAGCAGGAGTCAGATTCTGGATACATTTTGAAGGTAGGAACGTTGGGTATACTGATGGTTTAAATGAGGGATTTTAGATAGGAAGAAAATTGAAAGCATGGAGTTACCATTTACTGATTAGAGAAGAATTCAGGAGTAACATGTTCAAGGGGCATAGCAAGAGTTTGGTTTTACAACACTAAATTTTTTATGGGATATCCAAGTTGAGATGTTGAATAGACAGTTGGGTATATGCGTCTAGAGTTCAAGAGAGAAATAATTTTAGGAACCATCAACATAGTGATAGTATTTACAACAATGTGACACAAGAGGCCTAAAGAGTGAGTGCGGGTAGAGAAGAGGAAATTTCCAAGGACTGAACCCTGAGGCACTCCAATGTTTATAAGTATGATAAATAAGAAGGGCAGACAAAGGAGCTTGAGAAGAACAGCTATGAATTAGTAGAAAAATCAGCAGTGTACAATGTTCCAGAAACCAAGCAAAAAGGATACTGCAAGGTGAGAGTCAAATCCACACTGTCAAATCCTGCTGATAGATCAAGTTAGATAAGGATTGATAATTGACCATTGGATTTAGCAACATGGAGGACATTGCTGACCTTGACAGGAGCCATTTTGTGGAGTGGGGAAGACTAAAGCCAAAAGTTTTTTGGGAGCAGCAAAATGAGGTGGTAGTTGGAGTGGGATATGGAGAAATTCAAAGTGGATGTATGCTGATGAGGATGATCCATCAGAATGAGAACAGAGGAATACCCAGGAAGGGCAGGGGGGAATGCCTGGCATGATGTATCAGGTAGATTAGAAGAAATAGGATCTGATGCATTGGTGGGAGGGTGGGAGGGGTTCATCTCTGAGTGGAAAATAATAGTTTCATCTACTGAAGTAGAAAGAAGACAAAGTGTCTGGGCACAAACGCAGGTGGGTGCGAAGGGGTGATGGTGGGAACATGTGGGACAATCCTCTGATTGCTTCTATTTTCTCAGTGAAATAGGAATAAAAGTTATCACCTAGAACTAGAATGAAGAGAGAAGAGATGATGACTTATCACCTAGAGTGTGGATGAGTAAATAGACTGGAGGTAGAATATTACTTCCATGCTGCTCTGAGGAACCACTTGAGCTCATGAACTTAAACCAGTTAGCATGTTTGTATGTTTTTCTCAAGCCATGGTCAGCTGAGTAGATACAAGGGCAGGTGTGAAATAGACAGAAAGTTGGGTTTTAAGAAATCTCATTTTCATTGATCATGATCTTGCCATTAAAGTCTTGATTATTTGAATGGTCTCCTTTCCCACAGATGCTCTTGAGACTGATGAATCACTGTGGATTTGGCCTCCCACAGTCCACTCTAAATTCACTTACTCTCACTCCTTTGGTTCCAAACCCATTATCTATACCTGGTTCCCCCATAGCACCCACCTCCTTTGCCAAGATTTCATCTTATTCCCACTTGGTCTCTGAAGGATATGGTTCCAATTTTCCTCAAGTGAAAATGAAACTGAGCAGGACCCTATGGGGCCCTCCCAGGTACAAAAGCCTTTCTGTGTTCCCTGTTTCTTGTTTGGAGGAAAAAGGCTTCAACCTCCTAGGCCTTCCCTGAGTTCCAAATGGCAGATTCAAGCAATCAATAATTAAGGAAGTGTGGGAATGAAGAAACAGAGGAAAGGCAGTAAAGAAACAGTCATACAGCAACGGGCAGGGTCCTGGGTCCTCCTTAGGGGATGTGCATAGTAATATGATACATAACTTCTGCAGGACCTGGGGCCCCCACCCAGGTGGAGGATGGTAATCTCAGGCTAAGCACAAGCTTGTGGACCCCAGACTAGTTGGAACCAGAAGGCTGATGATTGAGATTCCTGGAACACCCCCTGTTACCTCTCCACCAACAAAACAGAAGAAATTCACACACTCTGCAGCCTTCCCTCTGCCAATTTTGCCTTTAAAAACTCTTTGCTGAAGCCCATCAGGGAGTTTGGGCTTTTTGAGCATAAGCCACCCATTCTCCTTGCTTAGCCCTGCAGTAAATTTTCTCTGCTCCAAGCTCAGGTGTTTCCATTTGTTTGGCCTCACTGTTCACTGGGCACACAAACTTGGTTTCAACAACACAAGCCCAGCAGCCTCTGAGCCAGCTTCCCAGTTCTCTGTCTCTCCACATTCCTCCTGTTAAATCCTGTCTGCAGCCACTAGTCTGGATTATACCTGGATTCAGGGAGTTCAGAATATGGATTTGAGCAAAGATACCTACTGCAGAGACCTGTTCTCAAATAAAATAAGAATGAACTGAGTATCACAGAGGGATGAAGCCAGAGGTACCAGAACCCCATCTATACCACCCTGCTTTCTGAGTCTGCCTTTCTCCTTCATCCAGAAGCCAATTTGGAGGCAGTTTCGGCTGTGAGTGACATGAGGTGACAGACTGCATCACGGAGTCTGTGCTCTTCACCTCGAATTGGACCACTTCTTTCACAGTCCAGATGGTTAATGGTGCTGTAAAGACCTAGTCAACATGCTGAGTTTACCATCTTGAGTAAGTCACTCCCAAGGAAATGTGAGAAATGGTTATCTAAACAAATGGGAGGTCAGCTTGTTTAGTTTGAAAAAAAAAAAGTCTCTCTACAGAAACATTTGGGCAGGTTTCAATTTAAGCAAAAAGCATTTTATTCGTTTCATTTTAACGGTCTCTGTTGAATAAGCATGAAAAATGGTTTTCATTAGTCCTTCTTCCACATTATACCTGACAAGCAGGAGGAAAACATGAATTTTTCCTGTACTTAACAAATATTCTGTAGTGATATGGAATAGCAGGAGAGATGCAAAAGGAATCGTAATTTTGCAAAATGAAAGGCTTGGGCCGAAACAGATCATTTATTCCCAAGAAGGAGCAAGAATATGCTAGCACATGATAAAAATAAACTGATGAAATTTCTAATATTGGAGATTATGATCAAAGATAATTTATAATTGGTTTGAAAATGAGGTGAGGAGAAAGGCTTCATATTCATTATTTTCCTCAGCCTTATTTATTTTCCCAAGCCCCATTCATTCAGCAGGGGACCCCCAACACTCTCCACAGGTAGAACTTTTTGCCTCATGCCCTGGCTAAAGCTCGCTACCACACAGCTTATTTCACAAGCTACTTTTCTTGCTGGATCTAGGATTCTAACACTCATGTGATTTTTTTCTTTCTTTTTAATGCTCTGAGATTAATTGTACTTGTGGAATGTCTAGTTTTGAAATGTAAATGCCTTTGTCATTTTACTTTAATTCCAATTTGGACAGTAATTTAAGGGTTTAATTAACAATAAAGATGAATCAACCAATAAAATGAATACATAAACAGGGAACAGCAATATACAAAATTGAAAAAAAGTTTTTCTGATGCATTCTCTATAGATTCGTATTGATGTGAGAATGTAGTGTGTGTTTCTGTACTTCATCACACAATTTAGAATAGAGACAACCAAGCCTGAAATGTTGCCTATTCAAATAACATTTTAGGCCAGTTAGTGGCTGTGAATACAAGTAATAATAAATAGGAAAAATTGGCTATTTTGAGGAAAGAGTTACTAAAGCAAATAAGCAGTAAAAGTCTAAAAACAAAACAAAACAAAACCGCTTCCCCTGTTTACATAAGCAAAAACTAGTAACTCAGTAAAGTATGACAGAATTTGTATTGAACTCTAACTATGAGCCCAGGAATGTGCTAAATACTTCACTTGTATTGCTCATTTATCCTCATAGAGCTCTATGAGATAGATCCTATTATTATTCCTAGTCTACAGATGAAGAGACTAAAGTCCAGAGAGGTGAAGTAACTTGCATAAGATCACACAGCTAGTAAGCAGCCTTGGCAGGATATAAATTCAAGTCAGTCTGATGCCAGACTTATTTAATACAAAGATCATTTCTTAAAATCTATTTTTCTTTATTAAAAAGTCCTCTCAAAATATATAGAATAGTATTAAGTCTGAACATGAGACTGCATACCCATTAAAATCAGATATATATTGGCACAATTTGGGCACAATTTGAAAAGAATTTTCCCAGAGGCTGTGATACCAATTCTTGTACCACTTTTACCTTCTAGAAGCTCTCAGAAAAGTGTCAGAGGTGGTTATTAGCCTGCAACATTCAAAAGCTACAACTTTCTTAAAAAAACAAGGTGGAGCATCCACTCTGGAACTGCATCCTATAAGGTGCACGAAGGAAATTGGCCTCATATCCTCACTGTGGGAACACAACAGGCTCCAGCTCATTAGGGATGATCTGGCAGAATGTATTCCTTTAGGTTGTTTTGGTAAAGGGGGAACTAGAATAATATTTTCAGCGCACGCAAGTCAAACGGCATTTTTCTTTGCAGAAACTGACATGTCAACAAAAGATTCAGTCTTTTTCCTTAGAAAAGCAGGAAATAGAAAGGAGTTATTTTTTAATGTGGAACATAAATAGGGAAAACTAAGTAGATAATTTGTTAACTATTTATAAGCTCTTACATTACTATAGCACTTGACAGTTTATACAGCACTTTCAGATAAAATTCATGCATTTTGGTAAAGATCCCTTGAGTTGGGTGGGGCAGATTTTATTCTGCTCATTTAACAGAAAAAATAGAGGCTCAAGAAGGTCTAGGTGCTTGCCCATGGTTACTTGGATTTTAAGTGATAATACTGGGCTCCAGCACAGGTATTTTGATTCCATCAAGATTTAATATTGATAAAATGTTTATTATCTGGAGGCTTTTATGGGAAATTATTTCTCTAAACAGAAAGCTCCCTTGGGGTTTTTCCTGAAGATTAATGCTTCTCACTACATACTACTCATGCCACAACATTTCACAGTACGAAATTCCAAGGATAGGACATCATCAACATCTTCATCCCCAGATCACAACAAAGTTCACTTCCTGGGTTCCTCTGTGTTAGACATTTTCAAATTTTAACCTTTTCAGTCATCACAAAAACCCTAATGAGGTAGGTATCATTATTCCCTTCCCTACAGAAGAGACTGAGAGAAGTAATTATCTTAGCAATGCTATTAAGTAATTATGTCATCAGACTATGCTGCAGTTAAAAACAAAAAATAAAAACAATCAGACAATAAACACTCCATGGCTCTTCACTACAGAGGTGTACTTATTATTTGTTGGCAGCAGCTCTGGTGTGGCTCTGCTCCCTGCCCTGCTCACTCCAGGATCCCACCCATTGAGGCAGCCCTTTCTGGGACCTTATGGTCTGCTCAGAAGTTCATATCCCTTCTTCTCACAGCCTGAAGCAAGGCACCTGAGCAAGTCTGACCTCAGTGGGGTGGGGATATATCATCCCTCCATAGAGAGGCAGCATGTATTTTGCACACAATCACACTTTACCAAAGTCTATAATCTGGGTTACAGCCATTTGCTTCTTCCTTTATTGTAGTCAACCCTCAAATTTTATCTTGACATAAGACCAGACCGAAAGTCTAGGATTTTGTGAGGGTCTGTACCTAGTCTGGGTATCGCTCCTGTGGTTGTTGAGACCTATGAACAATCAATCAATCGGTCAGTCAAATTAAATATGTCTGCTTCATCCTCACACCAGTGGTGTGTTGGAACCAGCTTATCCTTAGGAGAGTCGATTGTTAAAATTTTCAGGAATTTTGCAAATATCACATTGGTAGTTTAAAATTGGTCGTCATTGGAGTATTTACACCACAGAAAGAGGCAAATGCTATACAATGTGGCTTTTTTCACTAGAGAAAATTGTACCACATTTATCAGCATTATCACTGCACATTTGGCATAGACTGACGGCATAGGAACAGGATAACGGCAATAAATTCTCCCATTTGGAAAGAAGACAAAGGAAAACCACACAGCGGTCCTTGGCCCACAAGAATTCTGGAATGACGCTAGGCAGTTTTTGCAAGAGTCCCTCACCCTAGAGGTGGGGAACGTTCCTCTATTAACTGTTTCTGTTCCCTGGAAGTAGCTCTCCAGGAGACTGCTCTCAATGTTCTCAGACGTCTTGTCTCTGCCCTCCAGGTGATCCTTTGTTTTCCTTTTCCTCCTTGGTTTCATCTAAAAAATACATTGGAAACGGTGCTCCTTAGAGGTTGTGTAGCTCTGGCTGCCTGCTTCTTGCCCCCAGAAGATTAGCTCTGTATCTGTTTAATTCCAGTCAGTTCCATATGCCAGTAGTCACACCATCAGTTCTTTTCCACATATGTCCCCTTTAATGGCTAATAATTTGAGCCTATCAGGCTTCTGTGGGATAGTCTGGAAGTCTCTTTACCTTGAGCCATGTTTTCTGTTTGAAAGAATTTCCTGGAGACCAGCTGAACTGATTCAGATTTCAAAAAAGAATATGGAAGCCACACCCTTGGTTTGGTTTTTGCCAAGAACTGGGGTTTTAATCAGTCCTGTAGCTCAAAGCTTTTCTCAGTTTTGTCATTTTTGGTTTTTAACACAAGTCCCAGAATTTCTGGATTCTCTCTATTCCTTTTTACTTCTTCTTATAAATCAGTTGATTCTTTCTTGAGCTCATCTCTATCTTCAAGTACCTTATCAAATACAACCAATAGTGACCAGTTTATGCTACAAACATTCTATTTTCCCATCTCATCACCTAAAGTTACAAGTTAATTAAATACATTATCTGCTTTCCAAGCTACTGTGGGCAACGGGTTTGCTAATTGTCTCACTACTGCATTCAATGGCTTCCCGCCTACAATGACAGTCTCTTTGCCACCCTCTGACCAGTCCCAAAACAAGTCACATATTTCAAGCATTTTTTACCGGCAGAGATTCTACTTCTGGGACAATTTTCTGTATCATTCTGAACAGGTTAGTTTAATGGTAAGAATATCCCCAAATCTCAATAGATTACGCTAAAAGAGTTTATTAAAGTTTATTTCTCACTTAAGTTAATGTTGGTTACAAGGGAATTGTGGCCCTGCTTCACTCCCCCTTCATTCAGGGATTAGAGCTGAAGGAGTAGTCTTTATCTGGGACATCACTGGTCCCAAGGCAGAGGAGAAAGAGCACAGGTGGTTGACCATGAAATGGATCACTCCTTCTCACATTCCACTGACCAAGAAAGTGGTAGGATTTGCATATCCCCCATGGGCAGAGACGGTAGGGGGCAAATATTTTGGAATAATAATGCAGGGCCCTGTGGCGGTAGTCTGTCTGACTCCAAAGCCTGTGTTCTTAACCACTATATCATACTCTGGGCTCCCCAAACTATGGCTTGGCTTCATTTTGTTATTTGATTAGTAACAAAAGTTCAAAGAGTGCTTTGTGACCCAGAGCGATTACTGTTGTGCTTTTTCTTTTTAATTTAACAGAATTTTACTTTGTTATAAACTATGAGGTTATATCCAACTTTTTTTTTTTTCAGATGGTTTCCCACATTGTCACAATGCTATTCAGTGTATGATACATATTTTCTTCATTGACTTGAAATGTCATTCTTTTTATATATATGACAATGATGATTTGCTCAGTTTTCATATGTGATTTATTTATAGGGTTTTGATTTGATTCAATTTTTTTCTTTTTCTTTTTTTTTTACATATACATGTATCTATTCTTTTTCAAATTCTTTTCCCATTTAGGTTGTTACAGAATATTGAGCAGAGTTCCCTGTGCTATATAGTAGGTCCTTGTTGGCTATCTATTTTAAATAAAGTAGTGAAGTCGTATGTATATGTCAATTCCAAACTCCCAGTTTATCCGTCCCCCCTGACATTTCCCCTTTGGTGAACTTCCCCATAAGTTTGTTTCCTACATCTGTGAGTCTGTTTCTGTTTTGTAAATAAGTTCACTTTTATCTTTCTTTCTTTCTTTCTTTCTTTTTTTTTGCTACAATTTCCTTTCTTAAGTGTCACAAAGGTAGTAACAGTCAAGGTTACCAGTCTAGGCTGAACTTTCCTCAAACTAGACTGAGACAAAGTTTATTTCAAACAGTGAGACTTAAGGAAAGGAGTTTGCCCACAGTAATAGAAGGTATATATCTGCACCCGTTTTAGAGCAATGAAAAAGTTAAATCATAAAAAATTATGTTTTTAAATGATGTTTTTCATCTTGAGAGATTACTTGTAATTACTTATCATTAACTATGATTTAAAGCACTTAGAAAAATAAATACTTTATCTCTCCTATTTTATAAGTTAGGAAATGTAAACCACGTCTGTTATTTATATATTGGCACAAGAAATTTGGAGTTTAAAGCAATTATACAGATGATACATATATCACATATATATATATATATATATATATATATATATATATACACACACACACACTTTGGAAATATATATATAGCTTTTTTTCCCCTCATCTTTATTTAGCTGTGGTAAATCCAGCCCTAAGATCCCGACTCTCATAAGAATATTTTAAAAGAAAGAAGTTTGGATTGTACATTGGAGCATCATTTTTACTGAAGACTTGGTTTGAAAGTGGAGTTCCTCAAATGTCTCCTACTATTTCCAGTGTGTCTAGGGTATACGGTGTAATGTGGGACTCAAGAGGCTATAGGCAACAGGGAGTTGCAGTGTCAAGATTAGAGTCAAATGAGTGGGCAGCAGGTTTAGGTAATGATTATCAGTGTGCAATTTTATAGTTTTCTAAAGCTATCAGAACCAGGGTCTCCAATCAAGATGGGAGTAGTAGGATGTGGAGCTCACCTCCTCCTACAAATATATCAAAAATACATCTAAAAATGGGACAATTCTCACAGAACACCTACTGAACACCAGCAGAAGACCTCAAACACATGAAAGGACAAGAAAGATCTTCACATAACCAGGTAGGAAAATAGGAAGAAGAACCAGGGTCATGCAGGAATTAAAGTCATATCTGGGCAGTGGAGGTTGAATATGTCCCAAAGGGTCTTTGATCATTGTTTTTACGCCTGTGAGATAAAGACTGGGGAGGAAATTGTTATTTAGCTCGATGGAAGTACTGACGTCCTGGAAACAAAACCAACCTAATTGATCACGTAACAATCACTGGTTCTTTGGTCCTACTTTTCTCTTCTGATTTCCAGGCTGAAGTTTCTATTGACTTCCCACATTTGCCTACTGCCTTCCTAGTACTGATGCCCCTGAAAAACAGTGAGGTCCCAAGGGCAATGATGCAGACATCTTATATAATGACCTTTAATAATGGCTTCATTCTTATTTAAATAATTTCTAAATCATAATGAACTAATTACTAATGTATATTCTACTAATGAGCAATAGATATTTGGAACTCGACACTGTCAATAGGCTATTTAAGCCCCACACTTGGTACATTTAGATCATAGATTGCAATAGTTTATTAGTCAGAAACAAAAGATATTTAGGAACAACAAGAACTTTTGAAGATTATACCCTGGAAGATACCTCTTCCCTCTCAAAAGCCCTCCCTTCATGTGATTTTAAGTGGTCTAACCTTGAGGTATATGGACAATTAGCTGAATTCAAGGGACATTGTTTTATATTCTTCCTAGATTAGAAAATCACAATGAATTAACATTTCTGATTTTTTGGCTTCTACATAGGCTCACAATAAACTGAAGTAGAGATCTGGGGTAATTATCCAGAAACATAAAATCCTAGCTTTCTTAGATGTATTATGATGAAAATATTTTCTACTATTAAAAGCACTAGCATAAAAAGTAACTGAAAATTTTAATCAACAATAAGCTCATTATGTGAAAATATTAAACACACTGGCCTCACAGATCCTTGGCCTTGTGATTTCCAAATTCCTTTCAAATATGTTTCCAAGTGGTGTTTCCTCATTCTTTCCACAGGCTTCATCATCACTTTCAATCACGTATTCTGCTTCTCACAAGGGAAAGATTCTTTTCTAACCATTACCTCTTCCGTTCACTTTCAAACGCTTAGCCCTTCCCTTTTCTCTAAGTTCATTATCCAGCTTGGATCCTCTGATCATTTCTTTCTAGTTTGGTTTCCATAGCACCTCAAAACACCTTTCTTCCTTTCACCAAAACTGCAGTGTATTATGGGTCTAGACCAAGACATCTTGTGAGCCACGTTATCTTGACGGTGGCAGCATGAATGGTGACAATCCATTCTGCATGAGTACCTGAAGTTCTCACCAGGAGAGAAAGTGTCCCGCAAGAAAAGATTTAAAAAGCTATGGCCTTGAAGGATATATGTCCTGAAGACTTTAAGAAAGAGAAAGAGAGAGAGAGAATATATGCGGACACCAGTAAGGTGGCCTGAATAAGGAGTAAATGAAACCCTGAGCTGGTCTGGAATATTTTGGATCTTTGGCAGTAGATTGTGGTACCAGATGATGACTTTATTAAAACCTCAAAGCCTTGGCTCACCAGTCTTCCTTTACACAAATAAGACAGGTTTTCCAAAAGTGAAGTGGAAGATCTAATACACCACTCCATAGGTTGTTGATCTAGTATCTTGAGAAACATACCAGGCTGGGTTACAATACCTTACCTTGATTTTCAAGGTAACATGCTTGTTCATGATTGGGTTTACCCTCTCCCCCCATTTATAGCCAGAACTGTTTCCTTCCACTGGATCTTCCACGTACTTCTATTTCCACAGCTTGAATTTATTCTCAAACTGATCATGACAGTGTAGCTGTTATCAAAGTTTCATCTTTTAATTAAAGAGCATGTATACTAGTAAAACGTGAGTGTGGGAAGAAAGAAAATTGTTTTTATGAGTAATTGAATGCTTTGGAAAGACAGGGTTATAAAGAATAATTAATTATTAAAAATTTAGACATCTGTATTAGAGTTCTCTGGAGAAACAGAACCAGTAGTGTATGTATACATTACATATATAGAAAAATATTTAGGAAATTGGCTCAGAGAATTATGAAAGCTGAGAAGTCCCAGGATCTGCAGTTGGCAAGCTGGAGACACAGGAGGGCTGTGTAGTTCCAGTCTGAAAGCCAGCAGGGTTAAGACCCAAGAAGAGTCAATATTTCAGTTGGAGACCAGAGATCAGAATATACCAATGTCTTATCTCAAACAGTCGGGCAGGAGGAATTCCCTTTTACAGCAAGTCCCCTACATACGAACTCAAGTTGCAAACTTTCAAAGATGCGAAAGTGCATTCACATGTCCAATCACATAAATTAGTTCGTGTCTGGCGTACATTGTCACATGCGTGCATCCTTTCCAAGTGGTTGTGCTTTGTGTACTTTACTGTACAGTACTGTATAGAGTACAGTAGTGCAGTATCCTTATTTCAAGCTAGATCTGCAGAGTTCATTGAACTCCTTGCTGTGCAACACAAAGAGCTTACTAATGAAGACCTGATGGAATTGGAGGCCCAGAGAAAGGACGAGGAGAGACAAGAGGAAGAAGGAGTAACTGAAGAACTGAAGAGATTCACGACACAGGAAATGACAAGGGGATTTTCTTTATGTGAGGAGGCACTGTTCGTTTTTGAGGCACAGCATCCAAATGTAGAATGGTACACCGAGTTTGCAGCAGCCGTTCAGAATGCAATCCAGTGTTACCGTGTCATTTATGAGGAGAAAAAAAGAGTTACTATCCGGACATCACTGGATCGTTTCTTCGAGAGGGTAGATTGAACTGAATCCAGCAAGGAACCAGAACCTGTGCCATCAATGTCAGGTGTGAGTGAAAATGCAGCTTGCCCTCCATCCCCTATTGCTGACAATCCTGCAGCTCTACCATCTCCTACCTCCTCTCCCTCCTCAGTCAGTAACTCTTCTTGCCTGTTCACTCGATGCCAGCCCCTGGATGCCAGCTGTTGTACTGTACTACTGTACTTTTCAAGGTACTGTACTGTAAGATTAAAACTGTTTTCTTTATTTTTTGTTTGTTTTTTATGTATTATTTGTGTGAAAGTATTATAAACCTATTACAGGCTAACTTTGTTGAACTTACGAACAAATTGGACTTACGAACCATTCTCAGAATGGAACTCGTTCATATGTAGGGGACTTACTGTACTCAGCCTTTTTGTTCTATTCAAGTCTTCAATTGATTGCATGAGGCCCACCCACATTAGGGAGGGACATCAGCTTTACTTGAGTCTAACAATTCAAATGTTAATCTCATCCAGAAACACCCTCACAGATATATCCAGAATAATGTTTGACCAAATGTCTGGGCTCTCTGTGGCCCAGGCAAGCTGACACCTAAAATTAACCATCACAGCATCATCATTGTGGCATTTATTTTAAAATTAGAGAAATCCACAAGAATTTTGAACTCAGATGCCGTGTATGGAAATTATAGATGATATATTATGTGTATGGTTTATGTAAAAGAGGGGATAAAAGATCTTATGAATATGATTAGATTTATATCCTAAAAAAGTCTATGTTCTACATTAAACATTTTGGAGAATAAACATGTTTTAAGGTAAAATAAAACGATGTTTGTATACTCTAATTTGTTTATGATTCTTCACTTTAATAGAATTTTTTAAATTAACCCACCAAATGGCTATTCCAGATAACATTAGTTAAGAGTAGCTCTACTGTATAAGACCGTAAAATTGACAAGTACAGTCAAGGAAAAGAGACACATGACTGTCAGAACTGTTTATGAGGACAGCTTGATTTTGCCTAAATCTTTTTACCCTGTACATCCTACATATATGTTAACTCTTGCTATTTGGTGTTTTAAAGGTCCCTCTGAACCTGAAAATATCCATCATGGCCATTTCCAGCCTTGGGTAATGTCAATCATCAGATCACTCTTCTCTTACTATTGACAGCTGAGCATTGTTAGAAAAAAACCCACACAATCGTGCCAGCTGCCGTTACAACCAATCCACGTTACCCAACATCCGCGGGCCTATCAAGACAGCTGGGCAATCGTTTATCTCTAGCTGACTCTAACTTCATGCAATTTTTGTTAAACAGCTTTCCTGCTTTTTCCACTCATATAGAGTTCCCAAATGCATGTGCATCTCATCACTTTCAGCAAATGGGCATCTTGCCTCCTACTTGAGAAGACAAAACCATATTACATGAATTGCCTCCACTTAGCTCAATTCAGCCACAGTGAATATCACCCCTCTTTCTCTCTTACTTTCCTCTGACTCCAGGATTTTCCTCACTCTGTCCCTTGGCAATCTCACTCATTCCTACGCTATAATGGCACAAGGTGTCATTTGACTACTGGGTGTCCCCAACTAGACTTTCTGCTTATGCTTTAAACTGAGTGCCCTTAAGTCCTTTAAGATTCCTTCCAATTCTATAAAATGTTGTGGGGTCTATAAAATTATCTGGATGGTAGTCTTTATCCTCCAATTCATTTATTCAGGTCAAGATAGGTGAGAGGGTTTTTTTTTTTTAAATCTCTGGCACTAGAATTCCATAACCCTTTTATTGTGTAGAATCCAATACCCTATCAAATTCTTCCTCCAGGACTTAGTCACATAATGTATTCACTTTGGCCATCTCAATTATGAGTTTATTCCTGTTCTAAAGTGAGTTTGCATTTCCCTGCTTCTCCAAACGACAAGCTAAATGAAAGATCCTTGCCAATAGATTTCTTAAATGATAACTTAAAGTTGCCAAAATGCTCTCCTGAGAATTCTCCCTTCACTCGAATAGGATCTAAGTGTGATAGACACGAGCTCCCTGAAGGCCATACCTGCCAGCTGTCACCGAGTGCTTCCAGGTGGGCATCTCAGCTAATCGTCAGTGCTGTTGGAGGAATCGAAATCCAATTACAGTGACTCACAGCAAAGGCAATTTACCTTTCTTTCACAAATGGAAGGACGGAGTGCCAAATGCAGCAGGTTGCATATTTTTGCTCACAAAATATATAATTTGTCAAATTATTTTTCTCTAAACATTTTTAATGGAAATCCTTGGCAGGCCCATACACTAATGATTTCCATGTTAATTTAGACTCAGGTCTTTCATTTTATCCTCAAACTCTTTGCATCTCTCAGGTAGTGCTATTATGCTTTTATTATAATCACATACAGACCATTTTCCAAGGAAGAGGGCATCTCTGTTACATTTAAAGTGCTCTGTGATTCTCCTTGGATGGCTTGTGCTGAAATTAGTAATTAGAGGCTGGATCAACTGCAGGGCAACACTGAATAACTTCTTGCATGTTGAATTATGTGGACCCAGAATAATGAAGATAAACATTAACAAGGGAAAGGGGAAAGAGAGTTTTCAAAGTTATGAAATCTCTTCTGTCAAATTTACCTTATTAAACGTGATTTCCAGATTTCAAAAATATTAGAATATCGTGCATTTTACTGATAAGTTTGATTTTCTTTAGCTATTTCAAAAACTTTCCTCAAATAAAATTTAAAAATTTTACCTCATCCCCTAATGACAGGGCCATTTGGCTGCCAACTTGATTAGGAATAGAAAGGGAGAGAAGATGTGCTTTAAGAGAAAAAATCATCACCTTCCATTATATAATAATAGATCAAGAGTGAAGGTTCTTGGGCTCTGAAGTCTATGTGAGCTACATCAGTGGTCTTATTAAAATTCATATCACATTGCAAGTTTGTTTCTGCTGAAAACTGCTCTGCTTAATCTATGTTATCAGTCAGATTTTAAGCAGCACTCCTCTTACGTTTAAGAATGTGATAATGTGTCCTACGAAGCCATCAAACTCATTTTGTATTTTGTTTAGTTTAACCCTTCAAGACACTGTTGCCAGAAGGGTAGGGAGCCCAGGGAAGGCCATTCTGTTTGCTACACAAGTGCTGGCTGCCCACCCTCCAGGTATGCATCTTCTGTGTTTTCCTTGTCAAAGCTAAGCTATTCAAATTTCACAGCCCTAACAGTTTTTCTTCTCTTTTTCTCTCTTTGCCCTCAAGATATTCTCAGAGGGGCTTTATTCAATGCCATATGATGCTGAAGCTGTATAGGAGGATATGGTAATTGCAGGCAAGCTACAGTTAAGGCCTAATGAACATTATGTTTATGAAGAATGTAGCTCTGATTTCTAAAAGCACTTTGGTAAATTATACAAATTAAATATTCATTACTTTGTACTTCATTAGTTCATATTTGTAAGACTTTTTCTTCATTATAATAGCCTGGAGTAAAAGCTTTTTGTTTTTTTTTTAATATATTTTATTCTGTTATTTTTCAGAAACTCTTTACTTACAGTGTTAGGAGAAAGCTGTATTTTTCCATGGGGAGGCCATAATATTCAGATTTTTCTTTTTTAAAAAAACTACATATTTATTTCATACAAAGAAAGTGAATATGTGTGTGTTTGCCATTCTTATTTCAATAGTCAGCATAAAAATATGTAAACTTTTCATTCTAATTTTCACTCAGAGTTTACTTACTACACTTATTCCTATAAAAATTGTTACTTCATTAGGGAGAACCCTTGGTATTAAGTTAAAAATACTTCAGAATTATAAACAATGTTCATTTTTCGTGTTGGAATAACTTTACAGTGATTGATTAGTCATCAGGCTCTGAGAAGTTAAAAATCCTTTAACTAGTAGGTTGTTGGTCTGAGATAGGTGATAAACAAGCTTCTCTGACACATGGAAATTAAAATAGAAAAAAAGAGTTATGATTGGAGCTACTCTTGTCCACTTCTAAATACCCTAGTTAGCTAAAATGTATTCTTCCCTCAATGTATTCAGCAAACGTGTGCATGTGAAATACTGAAAATAACTGTTCCTCAAATTCTATCAATCGAATGTCTGTTGCAGCCAATCATACAGTTACACTCGAACAAATAGAAACAGATGACTTAAAAATGTACTTGTAATCAAATTAAATGTCTCTAGATCTAGAGATCTTCAGATTTTTTTCATTTAAGATTTACACAAATGGCAATTAATGTTGGGTTTTTACTAAAAGATGTTGGGCAGAGAAATGAATTCTAAGAAAAAATTTTTAAAGATTACAGATAAAATGGTCTGCCTGACTTGAAATGAAATGATATTTAAATTTTAGGGAGCAGTGATGGGACAGAAGACAAAAGACCTGAACGTGAGTTCTGGATGCATCATGTAGTCTTGCAGTCTTCATAAAACCCTGTAATCTCTTTAGACATCAGCGACCTAACCTGGTAAATGGGAATCATGATACTTGTTTTGCCCACTCCTCTGGTTTATGGTGAACATACGGTGAGATTATGAAACATTAAAAAAAACCTCTTAAAACATAAAATACTCTATAGCTTAGTGATATTAGAAAACCAAATCTTGGGCTCCATAATTTCATATACAAAGATATCAATAATAAAATATTAACTCCATTTTAAAGCTTGCAAAGTGAAGAGAGAACTGTGGTCCAGCCAATTAATGAGATGCTATCTCCTCTCGAGTGCTAGCTGTATCCTACTCTATGAGCAAACTTCAGAGGGTCATCATTACATCTTTTAGGTGAGAGCTTATTCATTATTCTTTTTGCTTCTAGAATTTTTTAAACTGACTTTTATCTCTTAGGGAATTTAAAGAAAATATTAGGGTCATAAGAATAAGCTTTCAGTAGGAACTTGAAACAAAAGACAATGGGTGGCTTTGTAGGTGTTAAACCTACTTATTTCAAAATTGAAAGAATCCAGAGAATGTCATGAAGTGAGGAAAGGAGCAATGTGATGACTCAAGAAGCTAGAGAACAAAACAGCAACTACAACACAGGCTAGAAAAAACATGTTGACTGATTGTTTTGTTTTTGCATAAGTTGGGAAAGAAGCTCTTGAAAGCAACTGAGAAAGAAGAAAGGTAAAAGTAAAGACCCTACTTCAGAAAACTATGTGAAGCTTTGATTGAGATAGAAATATTTTGCCTGTATCAAAGAAAACATTACTAAAAGGAAGAGAGTCTTAGAAGCCAGAAAAGCAATCTACAAATAGATTCTGATATGTTATAAAGAAACAACATCTGAATTTGTCAGCAAGATTCCTTTGAGGAGAGAATGGTAATTGGATAGAGTCAAACACAATAGGGAAATTGCAAGTTAAAGCAATGGGATGGATAGGGAGCTTCCTACAGGTTAGAATGACAGGCTAGGATAAATATTAAGACTAGCAAAGAGTTACGCTATAATCCTGTTCTCTATTGATCTAAGTTCATTCCTGACATTAAAACTTGTTTAAAATTCACTTTACTCAGTGTGTCTTTTTTTTTTTTTCAGAAAAATCACAGAACCATGATACATATTTCAAGTAGTTCACTTAGCCATCCACTCCTTCAATCCTTTCAACAGCATTCCAGCCAATGGAACGTCTGGCTTACATATAGTCACCTCCAAGGATGAGATAGTCATGGTTTCCTGAAGCAAGATATGCCACATTTGGTGACTTTGCATGTGATAAAAGTCTTACATTAAGCAGAAATCAATCTGATACAGCTTCTTCCCATTGTGCCTGTTCTACTCTCTTAGGGTCGCACAGCCTCCCAGCTCTGCTCAGTTCTGTATATTTTACTTTCTCATACGAATGTATGGAACAAATACACAAACATTATATACTGTGTTATTATAATCCATCTCCTCTTTTATCTCTACAATGGAGCAGAGACCCCACCAAGCTCCATGTCTTGACATCACCACAGGTCCAAGGTTCTGTGACAAACCCACATTTCCTCAATTTCCCAGGAGGAAGAAAACTTACATTTGATAAATCCTGTGATGTCCCAGGGATATGACATAGATTATGTCATTCATCAACTCTATAAAACAGGTAATGTTATTAACCACTTTAAACAGATAGTCAGTTTTGTCCTTTTACACGTAGAGACTGACTATATGATTACTTTCCCAGGCACTAAGTTTCCATGTGTACTCTTGAATTCCCTAATATATATTCTCTTTCAGTATTCATATTTTTATACTTTTTTATATTTGCTCTTCTAGAAGTGTTTTCTGATGAGGCAAGATATAAATAAAACAGATGGTATTTAAAATTGACATTTCACAGACAGAGTGCTGAAGCTCAAAGAGGTTGAATAACTTGACCAAGAGATGATCAGACTCTGGAAAATGGATTCTCAGTAACTGAACTCTTCAGAATCTAATTTATAAATGTAAAGTTTAATTTACTACTTTTAGTGGAAGATCTATTGTGGAAGGACTACTGATGCCCACCATTGATTGCACAAACACTGGAAGACCAGGTCACAAATCAAATCACTGAAAAAGGAGTCTATGATGCCAAAATGATATTTACATAAATATAAAATAGCTTAACTTTTAGTCTTTGTCTAGAGATATTTCAAGCTAAGAAGTTTTTTAAAATGCACACTAAGATTATAGCATTAAATCTCAGATATTTTTGAAGCAGACTATCCAGGTTTTATTTTTCAAATTTCTTTTCTCAACGTTACCAACTAATCACCTACATTTTCAGCCACAGGGCTTCCTAATATTGTAATTTCAAATTTCATGGTAAATTAAATATACTTTAAATATTTAGGGAGAAAATATTGTTAATATTCAAAAATACCACATTTATTTCGGTAAAAATTTTTTTTTCCATATCAGGGTACAACATTTTTTGACCTCATTCCTACATAATAGGGATATGCTCTGTCTGAGACATGGAGGCCTGGCCACATACTGTGAAATGAATGGTATGTTTCCCTTGAAGAAAATGGGTGATAATTAATGATGGGAAAAGATCTAGGACCAGGAGGAATGGATTCTGAAGTCCAGGGATGGAGGACTCTTCCAAAGAGCCCAGGTTCAGAGAATAGGCCACAGTCATAAGGACACAGGCCTGGGGCTGAGAAGGAGCCAGTCTGGGGGACCCCTAAGATGAGAAGGGCAGGGTGATGAACTCTAGGAGTCCCTATTTCTCTCATAGAACTCTAAATTATCATATTCTGGTGTATAATCTTATTATGGAATCCTCAGGTCTTCAGGGAAATTTTCTTAAAATGTCACTTCTAAGTGTTGTGTTTGGTGGATTTAAGGGAGATGCAAACTTGGATTTCCTTAGGAGGAAGGAAGGGGATAATGAAAATTACATAAGTGACTAACAATATTTGCCTCAGAAAGTAAGCCACAGAATTGGGGAAAAAAGCAGTGTTTCTCCTGATGGTATCTATAAATATTGTCTTGAATTTTAAATTTTGACAGTCTCCATTGAATTTTCAAATGGATATGTAAAATCAGGGACACATGGTTTTATTTTTTATTTTTAATATTCATTTATTTACTTGACTGTGCCAGGTCTTAGTTGCAGCACTTAGGATCTTTGTTGTGGTGTGCGGGATACAGTTCCCTGACCAGGGATGGAACCTGGGCCCCCTGCATTGGGAGGGTGGAGTCTTAACTGCTGGACCACCAAGGAAGTCCCCAGGGACACACGGTTTTAGAGAGAGAAGTATGGCAATTTGTTGTACTTACACTGATAATACAATTAATAGAAAACATACTCCTCCTCTTGTTTTATAATTATGCAAATGAATAATAAATGATCATCAAAGGGAACTTATAGCCATTTTAAATTCATTATAAAGCTAGCTGTTACATATTTTGAGATTTTTTTCAACTAAGGCATCTTTTATATTTGGAACCAGATTTGTTAGCCTCTCAAAAATCAATAAAGATTTCACATTTCTAAAACATCATTCACTGAAATTGATTTGAAATAATTTTAAAAGTTTTCTGCTATCAGAGACTTCAGAAGCACATAATAACTCATATTAGCTTATATTACTCTTTAACCTACAGGAATTAGGAAATTAAAATTTGAAGTAAGCTCAGTTCAATTATATTTTAAAAGCTAATCGGTGCTTTCAACTCTTTTATCTTTCTTAGTCCTGTCATATAAATACATGTTATCAAGAGTATTAACCTCATCTGAGAGGAATACAGATTTCTTAGGCTATAGACTCAAATGTGCAAAAAATGTCAATTTAATTTTCTATAATTGCACTTACTTTCTGTCTTGAACCTCTGTTCTATCTGATATTTACTTAATCTTTGTCAATTCAGAGTTTTCTCAGTCAATTTACACATTTTCTGAGTCAACTTTTATTTCCCTTTCAGCCCCCACCATTGTGTACAAGTTTTGAGAAGGCTCACACAATGAGTCTTACATAGACTCATGCCAGCTCCCCTGACTGTCCTTGTGCATGGCTGGTCTCCAGTTTTTAGAACCTGGAGGCCATCTGATTTCTCATTCAGTCTCCATTCACAGATTGCAGTCAAATTTGCTGCTGCATTATTCTCCCAAGTAATGTAATGCTACTTCTGGTCTATAAGATCTTTATCACTACTGCTGTGCTTTTCTCTTGTGCATGGGTAATATTCAGATGCTGTCCAAAACCCCTCCAGACCTACGCAAAACACACTGGGCTATCTCCTTCCTTCCCTGATCAGATACCTGGAGGGGCAGCCCTATGACTTAGGTTAGGGCTCTTGGTGTGACTTCCTAACATGTCTGGGTAATTGACTGATCTTATTCCACCAAGACTGGTGGAGGTATGTGCTCACAGCAGGCTGCATGAGCATGGGGAGGCTGAGAGTGATGGCCAAGAAGTATCAGTCCTCAGGGCATTGTGTTCTGTTCTTCAATAACTATAAATTCATTGTATACACCAGATTCCTGTGAGTCCAGGTGAATGGTTAATTTTCTTGTACATAGGAAAACACCAAGCCCTTCTTAGATATTTATTAGCATCTAAGCTCCCTCTTGTTCAAAACTTGCCCCATAGTCCCTGCCTGTGGAATTTTTATCTTCTTGACAACATCATGCACTTCTCTTACAAGATGTTTATGGAAAAACCCCTTGGCCATAAGTCCTCCAGGGCCATGGATTTTGAGATAAAAAAAGAAAGACATTGTCATGTATATGTATATCAAATCATCACATTTTACATTTTAAATATATACAGTTATATTTGTCAATTATTCCCCAATAAAATTGTGGAGGGAGGTATTGAGACTCAAAAATGTTCTCTGTAAACATTTATTTCTGCCATGAATTTTAAAAATCATTATATGATTCAAGGATGTATTAGATCATTTTAAAATACTCTGGGGTTGAGAGTCCATCTGCTGATGCAGGGGACACAGGTTCGTGCCCCGGTCCGGGAAGATCCCACATGCCGCGGAGCAGCTGGGCCCGTGAGCCATGGCCACTGAGCCTGCGCGTCCGGAGGCTGTGCTCCGCAACGGGAGAGGCCACAACAGTGAGAGGCCCGCGTACTGCAAAAAAAAAAATAAAATAAAATAAAAAATAAAAAAATAAAATAAAATACTCTGGAATTTAAAAGACTATAACTTATATAATTAAACATATAAATCCATCCAATTTTATTATCAGATAAACTCTTACCTTAATAACCAGCAGCTGTATAATTTTCTCTGAATTATAAATAATTTCAACTTAAATATGACATTGTGCTTTCTTGATTGGAAAAAGTGTTCTCTTGTTTAAAAAATTTTTTTCTAAGTCTGTTTTCTAGCTCTTTCTCAGCATCAGCTCTTTACCAGTATTTAGAAGAATTTTTTCTCTCAAGCTAGTCTGGTTTTAACTATAGAACTCAGTCTTATAGCACAACTTCAAAAATACTCTCTGGAATCCAATTTTTAGACAATTTTCTTGCAATTTTCAATTTATCATGTCATTAAATTTGTACCCTCATTTGATGATGCATTATTTCTAGTATTTTTGTATCACCTATGATTTTATTTCTTTAAAGGTTTGGCTTTATTTTATTTCAGTCAAACTAACCTACATAGGGAAGGACTGAGTCCAGCTTTTCCTATTTATTAAGGCTGGGAGTTAAGATTTCTGTTCCATAATATAAAAATGACTTTCCTAGTCACTTTCTAGAATGTAGATCTTAGGTCATTCTTTAGTAAATCAGTAAAAACTCCAGATTTACTTTTGTCAAAGTGCTCTTCACATAAATACTCTCTCCATGCAAAACACAAAAACATGAATTCTGACATATGTCAATGTCAAATATATGTCAAAGTCAAATATATGACTGTAGTCTATAGATACTTTCTAAGTAGAAATCACGGCTGATGGGAGTATCAAACAGTATGATCACTAGAGTAAATAATTCAGCAGCATTTAGAAAATTGAAACGGAGTTAGCTAGCAAACCCATGTCTAGGTAAATACCTTAAACAGACTTAAATATGTGCATAGGAGACACTTACAAGGATGTCATTACAGCATTCTTCCAATGGTTAAAATCTGATATATTCCGAATGACTTTCAGTAGAGGAATCAATAAATAAAATATCAGTACTTTAAAGCAGCTAAAAATAAATGTGATCTATATCTACCAGCACTACTAGATCTCAAAAACAATGCTGAGAAGAAAAAGCAAGCTGCAGTTTCAGATTAGTACATAGAGTGTGAGATAAACTGCATGCATTTAAAAGCACAGAAATAGAAACAACATGTTATTCATTTGCATATATACTTATAGGCATCGTACAAATTAAAACTGGATACACATCAAATTCTTCATCTAAAATGTAAAATATTCTTGGTCAGAAATGTTAGTCTTTTTTTTTTTTTTAACGATGTCTTTCAAGCATCTAGAATTCCCTCTGACACATAGTAGGGGTTCACTAAATACTTACCGGAAAATGCATTTATGATAGTGATTGCCTGGGAGTTGGCCTGGGAAGGAAATTAAATGGGGAGTGGGAAACAAGAGCATCAACTTAATCTGTAATGAAATATTCCTCTTATCTGGAAAGAAAGAACAAAAGAGAGTGAGAAAGAGAGAGAGGAAAGGAAGGAGGGGAAAAAAGACTTGTAAATATTAGTAAGTTAACAAGTTTCAGTTGTTAATTGGTCCATGGATATCTTTTATAGCTTCCATCTGCTTTTCTGTGTTGTTTAGCTTTAAAAAAAAATGCAGTCTCATAAACTGCAACCCATAATTTTAGAAGCCATGGGACTTGAAAATTAATAAGGAATTTTAAAGGAAATTCAGCAGGAACACCTTCACCCTTAATTCTAAGCCCTTGATATTTTATAATTATATTCTAGTTGTCTCATGTGTATTCATTTGGTTTTCTTCTTTAAATTGTGAGCAACTAATGTAGAATCCCTCCATCTTTAATTTGCCATGTTTCTCTTAATCTCCTGTTTCAAAAACTGGCTTCTAGCCTCAGTTCCACGTGTAACTAGCTGTGTGACTTCCATCAAGCTGCTTAATCACTGTGTAACTTTGTTTCCTCCCTTGAAAATTAGTCATTGTCAGTGATCTCTCTCTGAGCCCCTCTCATATTTAAGATTTTACAACTTTACAATCTATACTTCCTTTTAGTTCTAAAATTTGATATTGATTTTCCTACTAAATTCTTATTACACGTTTTGTAACTTTGCTACAGCAATAAGCACACTCTCTCCCCTGCAATGACTACACAGTACATGGGAGGACACAGTAAAGATTTGCTGTTTTAGGGTGAATAAGTCCTGGAATGCTAATTAAAATTGTTGAAAGAATCAAATCTAATGTTAGTTTTATGTATTCATAAATGTTGCATTAATTCAAGCCACAAGGCTATGAGAGAAGAGGCTGTTTATTGGATTGTTTGCTTAGGGCAAGTCAGTGGTGGAATACATATTATTTCATCTTAATTTTGCAACATATTGTTATGAACATGCATATTGCCCATATCTTTCCCCCATGCCTTTGAGCAATCATAGATCAAATGGCATGTAATCTATGACTGAATCTCTGCCTTTCTCCGGCATGATGCTTTTGAAGCCAGTGCAAGGTAGACCTGTTTCTGTGTGACTTTTAAGTTCCATTTCAACAGCCCTGCTTGAAAATCTAGTTACTATGGTGATATGTACCACTGCAAATAATCTCCTTCTCAACGACTGAAGTTATACCCTATTCAGTAAAAGTGGTATCTATGGCTTAATGGTTCAGCAAAAGGCCAACAGATCTATGGTCTTATTTCCAACTGAGAGGTTTTTAATAAGCAGTTTGAGCTCCTGAAATCTGAGAAGACTGAACAGGCTCTGTCTAAATTTAGCAGGGTCGATCTTTACACTTCCTCCACAGATTAAATACTGTATAAATTGGCATAGCTGAATCGGCACGCTAATATTTGACTCTTTATGGAGGCAATGGAAGAGAAACAAACCGAATAATTCCTGGGTCTTTGAAAAGAAAAGAAAACTGACTTACAGGGAGTGGACACCTCTCTCCCAGAGTGACACTCCTGCCAGGAGCCCCAGCTCAGCCCAAACTCACCCAGTGGGTCACCCACCAGCCTCCTGGAACTTAGATTCTAACTCTCACTCTCTCAGAAGATAAGGAGAGGGGCTTCCCTGGTGGCACAGTGGTTAAGAATCCACCTACCAATGCACGGGACATGGGTTCGAGCCCTGGTTTGGGAAGATCCCACATGCTGCGGAGCAACTAAGCCCGCACACCACAACTACTGAAGCCCACGCACCTAGGGCCCATGTTCCGCAACAAGAGAAGCCACCGTAATGAGAAGCCCGTGCACTGCAACAAAGAGTAGCCCCCACTTGCCGCAACTAAAGAAAGCCTGCGTGCAGCAACAAAGACCCAATGCAGCCAAAAATAAATAAATAAATAAATAATTTTTTTAAAAAAAAGATAAGGAGGGTGCAAGAAGGGCAAGTTTCCTATCCCTGCAGAGAAGTGATCTTCTTTGCACTCTGAGTGGCATCTCTGAGTGCATTTTTCTTAAACATATTATTTTACAGAAGGATTAGATTCAGTAACAGCATATGTCATGGGTTATGCAGTACTGTGGTTGCTTTGTTGCATTAACACCTTCTATGTCCTATTTATATGACAAACTACATGCTATGGTAGATAACTTTGTAAACTGCTACCCTATGAATACCTCAAAGGACAGAAACTGCTTTCTTCATCTTCATACACATCCAGCAATCAGCACATGCCTGACTAGCATAATGACAGGCACATGGCACCTCATAGTGTTTTGGTGTGAATAAGATAAGTGCGTAAGACATGAATAAATTTAATCAGAAAGTCTTCTGATATGCGAAACGTTTCCAGATATATTCCATCTGTTTATCACAGTTTATTTTTAGCTGTTTTTAGGAGAGATTTTTCTAAAGATTAGGTAAAACTACCAGTCAAACCATCCCGTGAAGGTACCAGCAAGTAAGGAAAGCAAAGAAGCTATGTGTTCATAAAATGAACCAATAAAAATTACGATTTTAATCAAGGACTGCAAATTAACAGGGTCGCATTCTGTAAATAAGAACATCTGATGACATAAGCAATTAATATCTTAAATTAATATCTGCTCTGAGATAACTACACAGCTTGAGGCAAAATGCAGGCTGCTTTAAACACTCTAGTGTGCACTATTGGTGATAAGGCCTGAGTCAGTAAATATTTTTATCATTAGATGGTACTTCATGTGTGGTATGTGTGTGTGTGTGTGTGTGTGTGTGTGTGTGTGTGTTTTCCAAGTTTGGCTACTACACGGTCTCAGTCAGCCATGAGTCCATGTGTATTTGAAACCCTTCCTAGGTGGCTAGATTGTAAATAACTCCAGATCAAAATGCTGAGAAACTTGTTACCTAAGCTCAGTGACCATTTTCCCAGCTTACTTAGAGATAATCACAGTTTCTTTGAATCCAACTTTAAAAAAGATCTTTCTGAACATGAAATTCATGAATTGTATGGTTTTTGATCAAATCATTTTGCAAAACATATTAAAAATAGGTTTCTAAAGCATCCGATTGATGTGGTTTCTCTCCTTCCTTAGCTTCCCAAGGAGTCCACAATTCTAATTGTCTTCTTTTTTTTTCTCTGCTGACTCTTCCTGTGGTCCCTTTTCCTCCAGTTTCATAAATATGAATGCTGTTTAATGTACTGTCTTAGAGCTTGGCAATCACATTTTATTTCCTCTGTCATCTCAACAATTCCCCACCTCTTCAACTATACTGCTATGGATGTGACTCCCTAAATCTACATTCCAATCCTAAATTCTCTTCTAATTCCAGACTTGCCATCTAGAACTCTTTATTAAAATAACATATCTGAACAATATGTATGTGCTTCCCCTCCCCCCCCAGTAATCTCCTCTTGACATCTCTTTGCCTTATAAATACCTTTTCCAGACACTATTGCCCAAATCTCAAATCATTGTTAATTTTTTCCCTTCCTTGACCCCCACATCAAATTAGTTCCATCCTGTAGTTTATGTCTACATTATTCTATTTCTTTCTTCCTGATCATTCCTAGCCCAGCCGTCTTTGTTCAAGTTCTCATTACCTTTCAGGTATACTATTACTCAAGTCACCTAACTGGCCACCGGATTCCTTGCTCCAAGTAACTAAGGTAGCACTGCCTAAAGTGACTCAAGTACATAATATATAACATTATATAAACAGCTGAATTTTTAAGTCATTCCCCCTGGGGTGTGTGTGTGTGTGTGTGTGTGTGTGTGTGTGTGTGTGTGTGTGTGTAAATCTCCATTTATACCATTTGACCATTTAAAGTTTCTGTGTCATTTGCTCTAGTACCTGGAAGTCTCATACACTGCCGGTGGGGATGTAAAATGGCACAATCACTAAGAAACTTGTTTGGCAGTTTCTTACAATGTTAAATGTGAACTTACCATATGCCTCAGTCATTCCATTCCTGGGTATTTATCCAAGAGAAATTATTTAAGTCATTTTGATAATCACCCTAATGCATTAGATTAACCAGTTTTTAAACCAGTATTTTTCAACATATAATGATAACGCACAAGTGTGCTTTTGTAATGTTTCACAGCACCCTAAATCAAGCACATTA
Organism: Aethalodelphis obliquidens; assembly: GCF_003676395.1. NCBI lineage: Eukaryota > Metazoa > Chordata > Mammalia > Artiodactyla > Delphinidae > Aethalodelphis > Aethalodelphis obliquidens. The sequence goes on along the minus strand of NW_020838028.1, from coordinate 5,080,180 downwards.
GAGTGCTTGGAAGCAACAGAACTTCTCAGAGAATGGAATGTTTGGGGAAAACATCCTCTCTAATTACATTAAAGAAACAAGCAGGAATATGGTGCTAACTTCATTATTTCTCCCCCAAAGAAATTGAACTTGTCTTCAGTTTTACTGGCAGACTTGATATGTGTGAGTTTATTCACCGGCTCATTGATGTGAGCAATTGCATTTACAGTAGACAAAACTAATGAATACAGGGAAGAGGTGACTGTTGGGAAGTAGCAAACAGGACTTTTTAGTCATTAAACCTATATAGACTCTGTCAAGCTCCTTTCCCTGAATACCTCCAAGGACTTTACAACTGTTATTTATTAAATCTGTCTGATCCTGATGCAAGAAGAATAATGGCATCACCACCTCCTTTTTGGAGTTAGAAAAAGAAATACCTCTAACAGAAAAAAAGGAAGACATCTCTTTACTAAATAGCCAAGGACAGGGAAGAGTACAGAGCCTTGTTCCAAGGCTGTGGCCTCTGAACCTCAGACATCATCAGCGAGGTGACTTCAAGTAGGCCAATTACATGAGAGAAAGGAGAGGGATTTAGCTAACCATTCACCCAAATTTGACGTTCTCAATTATCACATGTATCACCATATCTCCCTTTGTATCCCCCATATGACACATGATAGGTACTCCACATATTTTTGCATTTTAACACTTTTATTGAGGCATACACGACATATTATAAAATTCACCCATTTAACATATGCAGAATGATTTTTAGTAAATTTACAAAGTGACACACTATTATCACATTCCAGATTAGAACATTTCTATCATCCCCAAAAGTTCCATCGTGTCCTTTTGTAGTTAATTTCCTTGCCCTCCCCTAGTCCCAAGAAACACTGATCTGTTTTCTGTCCTTATGGTTTTGCATTTTTTAGAAATTTCATATAAATTGAATGATACACTATATAATATTTTACATCTGAATTTTTTCACCTAGTATGTTCTTTAGTTTCATTCATGTTTTTGCATGGAACTGTTTTTTTTTTTTTTTTATCGTTGGGTAGTGTTTGATCGTATGAATATGCCACATTGTGTTTATCCCTTCACCAGTTGATGAACTGTGGACTGTTTTCACTTTTTGTCTATTATGAATGAAGTTCCAATGAACATTTGCATTACAAGTCTCAGGAACATATGTTATTTTTCTCCAAGATATGTACCAAGGAATGAAATTACTAGGTCAAATGATAGTCATATGTTTAACCTTTTATGGAACTGCCAAATTGTTTCCCAAAGTAACTGTACCATTTTGCAGTACCACAAGCCATGTATTAGGGTTCTGGTTTCTACACATTTTCTCCAACATTTAGTATTTTCAATGTTTTTATTATAATTAATTTAGTGGGTGTATATTTAGCTGTATCTCACTGTGTGTGTGTTTTATTGGTAGCTCTCTGGACATATAATTAAGATACGATAAACTGAGTATGTTTAAAGTATATAATTTGTTAAGTTTTGACGTATGTATACAACCATGAAATAATCACCACAATCAAGATAACAAAGATATCCATCACCAACAAAAGTTTAATTTTGCCTCTGGGTAATTCCTCCATCCCACATTGCCATCTCTACTCCATGCCCAGAAAACCACCGATCTACTTTCTGTTACTGTGAGTTAGTTGCATTTTCTAGAATTTTATATAAAAAAATTCATACAATATACATTCTTTTTTATCTGGCTAATTTCACTCAGCATAATTATTTTGAGATTCATCTATGTTCTTGAGTCTCTCATAATTCCGTCTTCTTTATTGCTAAATAGTAGTGCATCGTAGGGACTATGGTTTACCAATTTACAAGTTGAAAAGCATTTAGGGTGATTTTTTTCCCTAATTTTTGGCTATTACAAATAAAGCTTCTATGAACATTAATGTCTAAGACTTTGTACGTTCATATGTTTGCATTTCTCAAGAGTAAACACCTAGGTGTTGAATGGCTGGAACATAGGTAAGTGTATGTTTAACTCTTTAAGAAACTGCTAAATTGCCTCCCAAAATGGTTATATTTTATGTTCTCACCCAAGGTATTAGAATTCTAGTAAATCCATTCTTACCAACACTTGGTATAATCAATCTTTTTAATTTAAGGCATTCCTGTAAGTGAGCAGTGGTATGTCACTGTGCTTCTATTCACATTTCCTAATGACTAATGATATTGAACATCTTTTCATGTCCCTTTATGAAAAATACTTGCAAACCAATATCTGAAGGAATTATAAAAAGAATTCTCAAAACCCAATAAAAAGGAAACAATCCAATAAAAAGTAGGCAAAATATTTGAACAGACCCTTAGCCAAAGAAGGTATACAGAGAGCAAATATGCACATGATCTGAGCTCATTTAGATAATCTCCTCACCTCAAAATCCTCAAATTAATCCCAACTGCAAAGTCCTTTTTGCCATGTAAGGTAACATATTTCCAGGTTCTGGGGACTAGGACATGTACATATTTTGGGAGGCTGTTATTCTAACACAAGTGGCATCCCATACATTTTGGTATGTTATATTTTAATTTTCATTCTATTCTAAATACTTTCTTATTTCCTTTTTGAAGTATTCTTTGACCTACAGGTTATTTAAAAGTGTGCAATTATGTTCCAAATATTTATAAATTGTATAATATCTTTGTTATTGATTTATATTTAATTACCTGTCATTAATAACATTCTTTATATGATCTAATCCTAAAATATTTTAGACTTGCTTTGTGACCCAGAATTTGGTCTGTCTGTTAATGTTCTAAGTGTGCTTGAAAAGAATGTGTATTCTGTTGTTGTTGGGTTCAGTGTCCTATAAATTAGGTCAAGTTGATTGACAGTGTTTGATATTCTTACTGATTTTCTGTCCACTTGTTTGATCAACTATTGCTATTGGGTGTTGAAATCTCCAACTGTAAATGTAAACTTGTCTATTTCTCCTTGCAATTTTTATATCAAGTATTCTGAAGCTCTGTTATTAGGTACATAATATATTTAGGATTGTTATATGCTCTTAATAAACTGGTCCTTTTATAATCTTCAAGAGACACTTTTTATCTTTTATAATATATTTGTCTTAAAATCTATTTCATCTGATAGTGATATAACCACCATGGCTTTCCTTTGCTTCATGTTAGAATGGCATATCTTTTTTTCATTTTTTTACTTTAACCTATTTACATCTTTATACTAAAGTGTATTTCTTATAAGCAGCATATAGCTGGCTATTCTGTTTTATCCAACATTACATTCACTGACTTTTTATTGGAATATTTAGACCATTTACATTCCATTTTATTATTGATATTGCTGTGCTTAGATCTGTCATCTTGATATTTGTTTTTCATTTGTCCCATCTTTCCTTTGTTCCCTTCTCCTCTTTAATTGCCTTTCTTTTGGATCAAGTCATTTTTATAATTCCATTTTATCTCTTTTGGTGGCATATTAGCTAGAATTCTTGTGTTAACATTAATGATTACTTCAGGATTTATAATACATTTTTAACTTATTAAAATCTACTGTCATGTGATATTATATTATTTTACATTTTGGTATAAGAACAATAAAACAATATACTTATGTTTTCCCTCCTTGTTTTTGTGCAATCGTTGTCATACATTTCACTTTTACGTATGCCATAAATATTATAGTAAGTATATTATTGCTATTTTGGTTTTAAACTATAGATTATCTATTAAAGAGATTCTTTGTGTAGATCCATCTTTTTGACTAATTATATTTTTCTTGTGCTTAAAGGACTTCCATTAACATTTCTGGAAGTGAATGTCTGCTGTTGAATTCTTTCAGCTTCTGTATGTCTGAAAAGGTCTTCATTTCACCTTCATTTTTTAAACAGATTTATTGAGGTATAATATACATAGTATAAAGTTCACCCTTTGTAAGTATACAAGTCAATATATTTATAATTCAGTACATTTATAAAATTGTGCAAACATTCTAAAATCAAGTTTTGAACACTTCCATCATCCAAAAAATTCTATCATTCCTTTTTTCAGTTAATCCCTGCTCCAGGTCTCAGCCCCAGGCAACCACGAATTTTTTTCTGTCTATAAATTTGCCCCTTCTAAGCACTTCATATAAATGGGATTCTACAATACGGTCTTTTGTATTTGCCTTCTCTGAAGTAATATAATGTTTTTGTGGCTCATCCATACTGTAGTAAGTGTAAGTAGTTCATAATTTTTATTGCTAAATATTACTTCATTATATGGATATACCACATTTCATTTTTCTTTTCACCAGTTGATGAGCATTTGAGTTGTTTACAGTTTTGGATGATGATGAAGAATGTTTCTATGGACATTTGTGCATGTGTCTTTGTGTTGACATATGTGTTATTTCTCTTATGAGTATTAACTTCATTTTTGAAAGAGATTTTTACTGGGTGAAGAATTCTAATGTGATAGGTTTTTTTTCTTTCATTATTTTAATGATATTGCACCACTGTCTTCTAACTTATATTCTTTCACATGAAAAATCTGCTGTCATCCTTATTTTTGTTTCTCTACATAAAGTGTTCTTTTTTCCCTCTGGCTCCTTCTTAGGTTTTCTATTTGTCACTGGTGTCAAGCAATTTGATTTTGAAGTGTCAGTGTAGTTTTCTTCATGTTTCTTTGTGTTTCATGTCTGATAAGATTCCTCAATCTGTCAGTTTATACTTTTCATTAAATTTGGAAATTTGGGGCTAATATTTCTTCAAATGTTTTTTTTTTCATCCACATCTCTCTCTCATCCCCATCAGTTCTGCTTCTCAATAGTCCTAATCTCCACTACTTTCATTCCTCCTCATTTTCAGGTTCAGCCTTCCACTAACTGTCCTCTCATCACAGACACTTACACCTACCAGATGGTGGTTTGTTCCTTTTCTTCACACTCTCTACACTGTGCACTGCATTGACGTTGAGTGCAATAAACATTTCAGCTTTTCAAAAACTGTTCTAAAATTTATGACATAGTTAGCTTTGTTAACCATTGTTAACCATGCTGGTTGTCATGAGAGACTGAGCTTTGGTTAACCCCAATGACTTCTCCAAATGATAATAAGTGACACATTTTTAAAAAGAAGTACCTTAAGAGAGTACTAAACACAGTGGAGTGAGTAACTCTGGGCATGGAGGTGTGTAGGATTTTCTTAAGAAAGCATCATGGAAGAGGTGATGTTTGAATTGCATCATGAAGGAAGAGCAAGAGTTTGTCAGACAAATAAGAAGGGAAATAACATTCTAGGTAGAGAAAACACTGCATTCAAGACTCAAAAAGGGAAATAACTAAATATCTTTTGTGTACAGTGAAAAGTTAAAAAATTCTGTAACATGTGGAGAGGTTATAAGGGCAAGTTGTTGAAGGACTACTCCAAAGATAACAGTCCTATTAAATCCTTTTAGAAAGTTTGTTCAGTAAATGGTGTGCTAAAAATATTAAAATAAACAAAAATAAACACTGTTGGCTTTGTTTTTTGCATCTGGAATTTCTCTAATTATCCACCACAGATAATTGTTCCAGGGCCAGGAAAGCTCAGTCTTTCCCTAGCTCCCTCTCTGACTGCCCTTTGTATAGACAACTTTAATGGACTGATGACTCAACCTCCACACTGATCTCCCTCCAGAACTTGACTTTTGTATATGCCTTCTGGTTCTATTGACCATGATCTCTGGAGAGAACTTTATGCCCTCCTCTTCCCACCCCCATCTCCCCACCGCCCACACACACACACCCTGCCTTAGGTTACATAGCAGTTACCTTCTGGGTCTCCACTCCCCCAGCCTTCCTCATCAGACACTTGGATCAGGCAATTAGCAAAACAAAGTCAAAGAGTGGTTTCAAGCAAAGAAAAAATGTGTTAGAGTCATCAAGAGTATTAATATTGGCCTTTTCCCCCTTATTAAATATAAAAGCAACAGTCGTTAAAATATTAAGAGTTCAAAGAAAGCCAGGTAATGAAACTTCAACAAATTTTCTCAAGTGATAGGCCTATGAATGGCAAGTTTTTACAAATTAATTATGAGTATAAGAACACACTCAAGCACAATAAAAATAGTAAACTGTACAGGTTTTCTTCAGAATTAAATATTTGTCTAATATCCATTTTCTCCACTGCCATGAATTTCATTAACCAAAATAACATGAGAAGCCAAGAAAAGAGACAGAGAAAGAAGAGTGTGGTATAAGATAACAAACATGAGTACTCATTATTGGACTGTAACGCGAAGTAATATTAAAATGTAAATCCCCATAGCATGAATTTAGAGAGATTTGCATGATATCAATGTCATTTATTATTAGTTTTTCTGCACTTAGAGATAAATGTAGCCAAGAAAATCTCCATTTTCCTGGCTGCAAATTTTCTGACTATGGTGTAATATTAAGCTGTTGAATTGAAGAGTGTTGTCTGCTTTAACTACTAGTTTTGAATATAACATAAGTAATCAGCATGAAATAGTATTCTTAGACCCCTCATTGTAATCAGCATGTCATTGTTACAATATTATGGTACCCAAATAAAGTAGAGTCTCCTCATTCTTAATTTTTGAATAAGTGTTTAAGGCATAAATTATAATAATTTCCAAACACATGAAGGACAGCTTTGTAAGAGTGCATCTTTCTCCTAAAAATGATAAGAAATTCACTAATGAGTCCATTAAAGGTGACAAGACAAAGATCTCTTGGAGACCTCATCAAGCGGAGACAATATGCAGGATTAATTCAATGTCCATTCAGCTTTCTGCGCTCAGACAGGAAACGAGATTTGAGTGACAACTTTATTTAGCAAGTCAAAGACTGCTGAAAATTTTATGAAATGGTGCAATTCACATGCAAAACAAGGCAGAGTTTTATTAGGAGAGTTTGATATGATACTGTGAAAAATGTGAATAATTCTCATTAGATATAAGTTAATAAAAGTCATGAAATATAAATTAGTTTCAGGCTTGACTTGCATAAAGTTGAATTTGTGTTTGTGATAGTGGTGTTATCACTGTACGTTCATTAAACGGGATCTCAGTTATTGTTCTGTCTCCTTTTATACTCAACTCATTTGAAATCATAGTGGTTCCTATTAGTTAGGCTTCATTTAAAACTATCATTGATTGTTTAAACATCCAACCTTAGAAATGTATTTATAATTGTCATTTTTGGTTCTCAGAGATTTTGCTCCATTCAAAAACAAATTTTTAAATTAAAAAAATGTCTTATATACACAGATATACAAAGCAAGGGTTACTTATACTTCAACAACTGGAAGATTGAATTCTAAATTTTTAAGGGGTTAGTGGAAATATTCCCATCTGAAAAAGCATAAAGCTGTATGAACTAAAACCCACTGGGAACAATAATGCACATGTATAAATTTTATAATAAATATAAAAATTATTAAACTATATTGTTATTTTACATATTATTATAAAAGAAGCTAAATTTTAAACAAAGAATATGGAGACAAAGCCTAACTTTATTCTATTGTATTCTATTGTAATCATGATAACACAACTTAGTGTTCACAGAATTGTAAACATAAAACATTCACTAAATAGTTTACATTTTTAAATATCTTAACAATATATAAGTTCAACAGATATTTGTGTATATTTAAGGATGTTTTGACAAAATAACCATTTCTAAATTGTTAATACATTAACCAAAATAGCACTATTAGAAAAAAAACAAGATACGGCTGGCAAATTCAGTTTATGCTGATTTCTATTATTTCAAACAATGAAATTCTTAGTGTTAGGTCCATTTTGGAGTATTTTAGGGGTATTAATATACCACTATGTCCCAGGACAGAAACCAAGATACATAAGCCTGAAAATTCAAATGAGATCACTTTCACAATAGTACTTCAATCATGGAGTCTCTGGCCCCCCACCACCTCTTTAACCATCAAAAAGTTGGCATCAGGCTAGTTGTCTGATGAATGTCCCACAGCACAGATGTGTTCATTTCCTGTGATATCATTTTACTGGTTCCTCTGATCCCTATGTCTTCTGTAGATACGTACATCACATCAGTAGGCCCCTGATGTTTGGTTTTCCCACTAGTGCTGTAAATTTGATCACTGGATTAAGATGGTGACACTAGGATCTCTCTATTATCAAGATAAGTTTTTCCATTTGTGGTTAACAAACAATCAATAGGGTGATACTTTGGCATCATGCGAAGTCTTTTGCCTAATGGTTTAGCATCAAACGATAATACTTACTTGAATCAAATATTATGTTAGGGGTTAAAAATTATTTGTTTAATTGCATCATTCCTTCTGCATTTAAGTTGGCATTCTGCTATGAAGTTCTTGAGAGAACTTCAACATGAGTTATTTGCTTACCCTGAACTATAGTCCTAGCAAAAATGTAGGATAAATACTTAATTCTCTTTTTTTAATTACCAACTTCTAACGTAAGGAGTTCATTTAATAGTACTTGCCAATGGTGACAAAAGAGAGTTTAGTGTTCTGTTTTATTGTAGTTGTTAAATATCAATATAAATTCATGATTTTGATATATTCAATGACTTTCAATTAATTGCATTATTTATGATGATCAAATTTGGTAAGGTGGCGTCCTTTCAAATTGGTTCCCATATCCATTTGACATGATTTCTTTGATTACTTTTTTACTTTCTGACACAAAATATCTCAAACCTGGAAACAGCTATTTTTCCAAGAATTTTTTTCTATGTAAAGTGTTTAGAAATCATGATTTGGACACCAAGAGTTTCTTTCCTCCTGGGGTATCAGCGATTCTAGGCTTTCTCAGTGGACAGAGTTAGAAAAAATATACATTCTAATATCATGAGTTCATATGGATAGTTCCCATTCAAATGTAACATTTCAGAGTTTTACTTCATTTCTTGGATTCTGTACTTATATTTCTTTTCTCTTATACTTAAAATTTGTTTCCTACTAACCTTAATATTCATTCTTGCTCTATCCTACAATATTAACAAAAATAAATTCTAAATAACTGTACCAGTATTATCAATACTAATGGTGAAACTACTGGCTGTAGTTTAATATTTTTCACAGTTGTTTTTTGTCCTTAGAATATATACCAGTAAATGTATTCAGAGTCTAAAGCCATTAGAAATACTTTTCTTTGCGTGTGGTTGTTTCCAACTTGGCATAGAGTTAAATTCGTTCTCACTCAGAAGGCTTCCTTTAGTTACAGCTCTGCAGTGCTTCATTAAAGGCACATACTATGGTTGACTCAACCATCCCCCTATGAATGTCCCTTTGTGTTGTTTCCAATCTTTTGTTATTACAGTTTGCCTTTAATTCAAATCTCACCACGCACCTCTGATACTATGACCTCTATTTAAATATGAAACTGAGGTTCAGAGAAATTGAGTACTTTTCCCAAGTTTGGATAGCTGTCTGAAACCAAAATCTTGCTGTTCATTTCCAAGAACAGTGCCCCTCAGGCATCCCCATCACCATAATCGTTAACCGTTTTCTGTGCTTCATTGTTTCCAGGGATCTCTGTGAAAATGAACAAACAAATGAACAAAAGAAAAAAAGCAAGTCTCCACAGGCACATTTGGATCCAAATGAATATGTGAAGAAGGCCTGGGCGGGAGGGGTATTATCTAATACCTACGGCTAGAACTAGCTCAATACCACCCCTACCCAGCCACCTCCTAAGGCATAGATAATTCACTACACACCCTCACTTTTGCTTAACCAAATGCCATATCTAATTGCCAGCAAAGTGGAGTGGAATGCACAAATCCTTTGTGACAGTGGATACTGATTCTACCTGCTTTGGTATCAGTATACAGAGTTACATTGAAATAATACAGTTTTATTAAAATTTCTCTCTATTCAACAGTATGAGATCCACCAAAAAAATACCTGATATGAGTCTAGGTATAATATATGAAGAAACAGTACATGATTAAGAATTTGTTTTAGAAGCCCTAATGAATTTCCTGACCATAGACTGTTTTCACATGACAGAAATTAGCCACAACTTCAAAATGACCACTAAGATGTCATTGTTTCAAAACTAGCAGAAGCCCACACACTCTACAGGAGTGGCTTGATTTCCTGTAAGGGTGAGTGTCAGAGATTCAAGGGAAAGATTCTGCAGGCCCTTTTCCACTGATGCTTTGTGGTAGAAGTAGGGGGAGGTAGTGAACTGATTGTTCCTTTGCATATAGAAAAAAAAATAGAAACTCCTCTTGGTTTGAATTTATATTTCATTTTCATCAAGCTTACTTTGTCCTAGAAGATAGTGTATTACAAAGTTTCACCTCTGGGATTCATGATGGCAATCCATCTCTTTCCCACATCTAAAGCTAAAATTGGAAGTATTCTCCTTATTCTGTGAACTACTTTTAAATGACATGCAGGAGAAGAAAGACACTGTAGTTAAATATATAAAAATAAATTTTCTTGGCTTACTGGAGTAGCAAACAAATATCTATGAGTAATGCCCCTATATCGCCAGCTAGAAGGGCACTTAATAAAACCCAAACAACTGTCACACACAGGTTATAAGGTCATTTCTCACATGTAAGATAAACTAGAAATCTATCCAAAGGGTAGAATCACGGAGAACGTTATGAAGTTTGCTGGAAAATAAAAAACGAGTTTCACATGTTATTTCATTTCCCAAGGCCACTTTGATAAGCATACACACATATTGTCAATGCATGTTGGGCCCCAGTGCATGTTATGGACACAGAAACAAGCAAGTTCAAAATAGTAAATGTCATTTAGAGTAACAAATTAAATATTTGCCACAGGTGACAGGAAAGCAAATAAGTAAAATAAAGCTGTATTTTTTCTGGTTGCCAGCAATGTGGAGAAAGACGTAAATGTAAAATATAAAGACACTGTCCTTCAGGAAGGTAATGATAAGGTTTATATTTATAACATTTCCATTTAAAATAGTCACAGAGGCTTGCACCTGTCCATGTTTGTTGAATGAATGAATGAATGGACGAATGAAAATAAATGTGGGAAGTGAGTTTATACTCACTTGTAAGGAGAAAAGGGAGTTCATGGACATTGTTTCAGAATGGTTTAAGAAAAAACAGATTTCCAAATAAAATCTAAGACTAAAGAAACCATTCGTTTTCAACACTTTCCAATACTGTGCACACATGCACAACAAAAAATCTAACCTAGTTGTACTTAAACTTCTGTTACACTAAGATTCCCCTGGGGCATTTAACCAAAATGGAGATTCTGATGCAAGCCCAGGAATTCACATTTAAACGCAGCCAATGTGATTCTGAGACAACGTGGCCCAGAGACAGTACTTTGAGAAACACTGTTCTATACCAAGTGGCAGGCCTGAGGAGAGGTTTGGGTTTCCCCTCTCTCCTCTGTGGGTTTTCTGTGACAGCAGTTTTTATTTTGTTTGTTTTTATTGTCCACACCACACCTCACTGTCCAATACCATACAGCCTTCTTATTGTGAAATACTACTTCTTAAGCTCAGAGTTCATATTTGGAATGTATTTTAAATTAGAACCATTCCCACAAAAGCCAAAATTTAAACAGAGAAAATTAGTGAATTAAGAGTTTTGATTCTGTGGTAATTAAATAGAATTTGTAGTGGAAAACGTAACACAATAAAAATTGTTTTCTTTATATTAAAAATTAATTAAAAGTAATTAAAATACATATAAATGTTGTCTGATAATACAGGATGGTCAGCTAATTTTGAATTTCAGATATACAATGATTACTTTTCCAGTATAAATATCATCCTGTATTTTTATTTGTTAAATATGATAACTCTAATACTTCCCATGCAAAACTATTGTTAAAACCTACTTCTCTGGGGGCCATAGAGTGAAGAGCGTGAGTGATGTATCTTTGAATAGATCTCTGATATAACTGAGATCTGATTTCCACTTGAAGGAAACTTTACAAGATATTTCCCCTACCTTGGGAACTACCATTTATATCAAACGTCTGAGAAATTTCTGCAAAGACTATTTCACTCAGTCAGTAGAATTCTCTACCAGCAAGATCCTCTTAATACCCCACAGACTTTTTTAATGAAAGTGTGTAGAGGGCAGTTCAATGCACATTCATTTTTAAGTGTATATAATTATCTAATAACAATGTTGTATACATTAGGCTTTCTCTTCTTTCCCATGGAAAATTCATTTGTGCCTTCCTGTTTTAAACATTCTTAAGTTCTGAGTTTTTTGTGTGTGTCTCTGGTTTCCTCAAGGTATCCTATTTACTTCTTTACAACAACAAGCTTTTTTTTCAGTTCAGCACTATTGACATTTTGGGTCAGATAATTCTTTGTTGTTGGGGGCTGTTTTGTGTATTGTAAGATGTTTAGCAGCATCTCTGGCTTCTACCACTAGGCAACATTTTGAGTATTAGCCCATCAATAACTTTCCACATTTACTTTATTGCGGAAAACAAAACGAAAATGCATCTGCAATTGTTTCCAGGGTATTTTTCTTTAAGCAAGATAGAATTTGTTTTAAATATGAAGGCAAAAAATCCTTCTCAATATTTATAATGTCTTTCAGTATGTTGTAATTATCTATAACACTCTAAATTTAAAAGTATTTTTCACTTAGCAATTAATCTTTATTCTGTCTTTCTGAAACATTCAACTTAATTTTCACAGAAATACCTCTCTTCGACACTCATATTTTGCTGTTTTAAATAATATGAAGTTGAACATTAATTATATAATACATATAAATTTCAAGTGGCATGAATGAGTGTTGGAAGAGCACAGCTGATTCTTGGTAAGAATATGATAAATACACTTTAAATAAAACTGTACAATTAGCAGGAGATCCTCTAACACTAGCAGGACCCTAACTGCAAACTAAGAAAATAGACTAGTGCATTTCAGGAGCTTTCTGACCATAAAGATTGAAAGACAAATCCTCAGGTATGAGAATGAGTGAACTCCATAATGCTCAAATCGGTTGATGTTTGGGCTGTATATTGCTGTATTATAAAGAGGAAGGAGGAGACCTTCAAGATGGTGGAGGAGTAAGACATGGAGATCACCTTCCTCTGCACAAATACATTAGAAATACATCTACATGTGGAACAACTCCTACAGAACACCTACTGAACGCTGGTGGAAGACCTAAAACTTCCCAAAAGGCAAGAAACTCCCCACATACCTGGCCGTGTAGCTGACAGGGTCCTGGTGCTCCAGCTGGGTGTCAGGCCTGTGCCTCTGAGGTGGGAGAGCCAAGTTCAGGACATTGGTCCACCAGAGATGCCCCCAGCTCCACATAATATCAAACAGTGAAAACACTCCCAGAGACCTTCATTTCAATGCTAAGACCCACCTCCACTCAACAACCTAGCTACAGTGCTACAGTGCTAGACACCCTATGCCAAGCAGCAAACAAGATAGGAACACAACCACACCCATTAGCAGAGAAGATACCTAAAATCATACTAAGGTAACAGACACCACAAATAACACCACCAGACACAGTCCTGCACACCAGAAAGACAAGATCCAGCCTCATCACCAGAACACAGGCACTAGTCCCCTCCACCAAGAAGCCTACACAACCCACTGAACCAAACTTAGCCACTAGGGGCAGACACCAAAAACAAAGGGAAATACGAACCTTCAGCCTGTGAAAAGGAGACTCCAAACACAGTAAGTTAAGCAAGATGAGAAGACAAAGAAACACACAGCACATGAAGGAGCAGGTAAAAACCCATCAGACCAAACAAATGAAGAGGAAATAGGCAGTCTACCTGAAGAAGAATTCAGAGTAATGATAGTAAAGATGATCCAAAATCTTGGAAATAGAATGGAGAAATTACAAGAAACATTTAACAAGGACCTAGAAGAACTAAAGAGCAGACAAACAATGATGAACAACACAACAAAAGAAATTAAATATACGATAGAAGGAATCAATAGCAGAATAACTGAGGCAGAAGAACGGATAAGTGACCTGGAAGATAAAATAGTAGCAATAACTACTGCAGAGCAGAATAAAGAAAAAAGAATGAAAAGAATTGAGGACCATCTCAGAGACCTCTGGGACAACATTAAATACAACAACATTCAAAATATAGGGTTCCCGGGGCTTCACTGGTGGCACAGTGGTTGAGAATAAACCTGCTGGTGGAGGGGACATGGGTTCGTGCCCCGGTCCAGGAAGATCCCACATGCTGCGGAGCAGCTGGGCCCGTGAGCCATGGCCGCTAAGCCTGCACGTCTGGAGCCTGTGCTCCGCAATGGGAGAGGCCACAACAGTGAGAGGCCCGCATACCGCAAAAAAAAAAAAAAAAAAAAAAAAAAAAAAAAAAAAAAAAAAAAAAAATATATATATATATATATATAGGGGTCCCTGAAGAAGATCAAAAGAGAGGGACTGAGAAAATATTTGAAGAGATTACAATTGAAAACTTCCCTAATATGGGAAAGGAAATAGTCAATTAAGTCCAGGAAATGCAGAGAGTCCCATACAGGATAAATCCAAGGAAAAACACATCAAGACTCATATTAATCAAACTCTCAAAAATTGAATTCAAAGAAAATATATTAAAAGCAAGAAGGGAAAAACAACAAATAACATACAAGGGAACCCCCATAAGGTTAACAGCTGATCTTTCAGCAGAAACTCTGCAAGCCCGAAGGGAGTAGCAAGACATATTTAAAGTGATGAAAGGGAAAAAACTACAACCAAGATTACGCTACCCAGCAAGGATCTCATTCAGATTCAATGGAGAAATTAAAAACTTTACAGACAAACAAAAGTAAGAGAATTCAGCGCCACCAAATCAGCTTTACAACAAATGCTAAAGGAACTTCTCTAGGCAGGAAACACAAGAGAAGGAAAAGACCTACAATAACAAACCCAAAACAATTAAGAAAATGTTAATAGAAACATACATATCAACAATTACCTTAAATGTAAATGGCTTAAATGCTCCCACCAAAAGACATAGATTAGCTGAATGGATACAAAAACAAGACCCGTATATAGGCTATCTACAAGAGACCCACTTCAGACCTTGGGACACATATAGATTGAAAGTGAGGAGATGGAAAAGGATATTCCATGCAAATGGAAATCAAAAGAAACCCGGAATAACAATTCTCATATCAGACAAAATAGGTTTTAAAATAAAGAATATTACCAGAGACAAAGAAGGACACTACATAATGATCAAGGGATCAATCCAAGAAGAAGATATAACAATTGTAAATATTTATACCCCCAATATAGGAGCACCTCAATACATAAGGCAAATGTTAACAGTCATAAAAGGGAAAATCAACAGTAACACAATCGTAGAAGCGAACTTTAACCTGATTTTCACGAATGGACAGATCATCCAAAATGATACTAAATAAGGAAACACAAGCTTTAACTGGTACATTAAACAAGGTGGCCTTAATTGATATTTATAGGACATTGCATCCAAAAACAACAGAATACACTTTCTTCTCAAGAGCTCATGCAACATTCTCCAGGATAGATCATACTTGGGTCACAAATCAAGCCTTGATAAATTAAGAAAATGGAAATCAGATCAAGGATCTTTTCCAACCACAATGCTATGAGACTAGATATCAATTACAGGAATCTGTAAAAAATACAAACACATGGACGCTAAACAATACACTACTAAATAACCAAGAGATCACTGAAGAAATCAAAGAGAAAATCAAAAAACTACTTAGAAACAAATGACAATGAAAACATGACAACCCAAAACCTATGGGATGCAGCAAAAGCAGTTCTAAGAGGGAAGTTTACAGCAATACAATCCTACCTAAAGAAACAAGAAACATCTCAAATAAACAACCTAAACTTACACCTAAAGCAATTAAAGAAAGAAGAACAAAAAAACCTGAAAGTTAGCAGAAGGAAAGAAATCATAAAGAAAATATCAGAAATAAATGAAAAAGAAGTGAAGAAAGCAATAACAAAGATCAATAAAGATCAAAGATAAAATAAAACTAAAAGCTGGTTCTTGGAGAAGATAAACAAAATTGATAAACCATTAGCCAGACTTATCAAGAAAAAAAGGGAGAAGACTCAAATCAACAGAATTAGAAATGAAAAAGGATAAGTAACAACTGACACTGCAGAAATACAAAGGATCATGAAAGATTACTAAAAGCAACTATATGCCAGTAAAATGGACAAGCTGGAAGAAATGGACAAATTCTTAGAAAAGCACAACATTCCGAAACTGAACCAGGATGAAATAGAAAATATAAACAGACCAATCAAAAGCATTGAAATTGAGACTGATTTAAAATCTTCCACCAGCAGCCGCATACACTGGGAGATCAGCTTGGTGCTTTGTGACCAAATAGAGGGGTGGGATAGGGAAGGTGGAAGGGAGACACAAGAGGGCGGAGATATGGGGATATATGTATATGTATAGCTGATTCACTTTGTTATAAAGCAGAAACTAACACACCATTATAAAGCAATTATACTCCAATAAAGGTGTTTAAAAAAAAATCTTCCAAAAAACAAAACCTAGGACCAGATGGCTGCATAGGTGAATTCTATCAAACATTTAGAGAAAAGCTAAACACCTATCATTCTCAAACTCTTCCAAAATATAGCAGAGGGAGGAACACTCCCAAGCTCATTCTACAAGGCCACCGTCACCCTGATACCAAAACCAGACAAAGATGTCACAAAGAAAACTACATGCCAATATCACTGACAAACATAGATGCAAAAATCCTGAACAAAATACTAACAAACAGAATCCAACAGCCCATTAAAAGGAGCATACACCATGATCAAGTGGAGTTTAAACCAGGAATGCAAGAATTCTTCAAAATATGCAAATCAATCAATGTGATACACCATATTAAAAACCATATGATCATCTCAATAGATGCAGAAAAAGGTTTTGACAAAATTCAACACCGATTTATGACAAAAACCCTCCAGAAAGTAGGCATAGAGGGAACTTACCTCAACATAATAAAGGCCATATATGACAAACCCACAGCCAACATCGTTCTCAATGGTGAAAAACTGAAACCATTTCCACTATGATCAGGAACAAGACAAGGCTGTCTACTCTCACCACTATTATTCAGCATAGTTTTGGAAGTTTTAGCCACAGCAGTCAGAGAAGAAAAAAGAAGTAAAAGGAATCCAAATCGGAAAAGAAGAAGTAAAGCTGTCACTATTTGCAGATGACATGATACTAAACATAGAGAACCCTAAAGATGCTACCAGAAAACTACTAGAGCTAATCAATGAATTTGGTAAAGTAGCAGGATACAAAGTTAATGCCCAGAAATCTCTTGCATTCCTATACACTAATGATGAAAAATCTGAAAGAGAAAGTAAGGAAACACCAACATTTACCATTGTACCACAAAGAGTAAAATACCTAGGAATAAACCTACCTAAGGAGATAAAAGACCTGTATGCAGAAAACTATAAGACACTGATGAAAGAAATTAAAGGTGATACAAACAGATGGAGAGATATACCATGTTCTTGGATTGGAAGAATCAACATTGTGAAAATGACTATACTACCCAAAGCAATCTACAGATTCAATGCAATTCCTTTCAAACTACCACTGGCATTTTTCACAGAACTAGAACAAAATGTTGTGTAATTTGTGTGGAAACACAAAAGACCCCGAAGAGCCAAAGCAATCTTGAGAAATAAAAATGGAGCTGTATGAATCAGGCTCCCTGACTTCAGACTATACTACAAATCTACAGTAATCAAGACAGTATGGTACTGGCACAAAAACAGAAATATATATCAATGGAACAGGATAGAAAGCCCAAAGATAAACCCACGCACGTATGGTCACCTTATTTTTGATAAAGGGGTCAAGAATATACAATGGAGAAAAGACAGCCTCTTCAATAAGTGGTGCTGGGAAAACTGGACAGCTACGTGTAAAAGAATGAAATTAGGACACTCCCTAACACCATACACAAAAATAAACTCAAAATGGATTAAAGACATAAATGTAAGGCCAGACACTGTAAGACTCTTAGAGGAAAATGTAGGGAGAACCCTTTATGACTTAAATCACAGAAAGATCCTTTTTGACCCATCTCCTAGAGAAATGGAAATAAAAACAAATATAAACAAGTGGGACCTAATGCAACTTAAAAGCTCTTGCACAGCAAAGGACACCATAAACAAGACGAAGAGGCAACCCTCAAAATGGGCGAAAATATTTGTATATGAAGCAACTGACAAAGGATTAGTCCCCAAGATTTACAAGCAGCTCATGCAGCTGAATATCAAAAAAGCAAACAACCCCAAAACGGGCAGAAGTTCTAAATAGACATTTCTCCACAGAAGATATACAGATTGCCAACAAACACATGAAAGGATTCTCAGCATCACTAATCATTAGAGAAATGCAAATCAAAACTACAATGAGTTATCACCTAACATTAGTCAGAATGGCCATCATCAAAAATCTACAAATAATAAATGCTGGAGACGGTGAGGAGAAAAGGGAACCCTCTTGCACTGTTGGTGGGAATGTAAATTGATACAGCCACTATGGAGAACAGAATGGAGGTTCCTTAAAAAACTAAAAATAAAACTACTATATGACCCAGCAATTGCACTACTGGGCATATACCTTGAGAAAACCATAATTCAAAAAGAGTCATGTACCACAATGTTCAATTCTTCTCTATTTACAATAGTCAGGACATGGAAGCAACATAAGTGTCCATTGATAGATGATTGGATTAGAAGATGTGGCACATATATACAATGGAATATTACTCAACCATAAAAAGAAACAGAACTGAGTTAGTTGTAGTGAGGTGGATGGACCTAGAGACTGTCATACAGAGTGAAGTAAATCAGAAAGAGAAAAATAAATACCGTATGCTAACACATATCTATGGAATCTAAAAAAAAAGTGGTTCTGAAGAACCTAGGGGCAGGGGAGGCACAGATGTAGAGAATGGACTTAAAGACACAAAGAGGGGGAAGGTTAACCTGGGATGAAGTGAGAGAATGGCATGGACTTATATATACTACCAAAAGTAAAATAAATAGCTAGTAGGAAGCAGCTGGATAGCACAGGGAGATCATCTCCATGCTTTGTGACCATCTAGAGGGGTGGGATAGGGAGGGTGGGAGAGAGACGCAAGAGAGAGGAGATATGGGGATTTATGTATATGTATAGCTGATTCACTTTGTTATAAAGCAGAAACTAACACACCATTGTAAATCAATTATACTCCAATAAAGACGTTAAAAAAAATTAGAAATAAAAAAGAGGAAGAAGCATGCACAATTTCACACTTAAAGAAATTAGAATCAGTTACATCTAATATTTTCAATTATGTCCTCACACAGTAAACTGTTTCCAACTTCATAGATAAAATATATGAGAATATCTTTATAGTAAACGTTATTTTTCTTCTAAAATTTGGAATTTAAAATGTTTAATGCAATATACTTTACATTCACAAAAATATCCAGAACTCAAGAGCACTGACATTATTTAAACACTTTGTTATGTAACTTTTAAAACTGATTCAAATAAATCTATATTTAAATTTCAAAAAAAAAACTGTACAATTATCAATTTTTTTCTTTATGTATTGTACTTTTGGCATCATATCTATGAAACCTGTGTCTAACCCAAAGTCACCTTTTCTTTTATATTACCTTCTAGATTTTTTATAGTTATCATTTTTACACACTGATCTATTATCCATTCTGAGTTATTTTTATACACAAATATTAATAGTGCAAAGAATAGACTGGATTAGAATTTTCTGCTACTCAAAACACACTGTTAAGAGCATGAAAAGACAAGCTACAATTGATGCAACTTAATTTGAAATTCACCTTGTCAAGTTCTACACAGGAAAAAACAAACAAACAAATGAGATTTTGATTTGAATTGTATTGATTGTATAGGTCAGTTGGAGAAGAACTGACAGTTCTAATATGTTGAGACTTCCAAACAATAAACGCTCAGTTTATTTAGATCTTATTTATTTAATTTTTGGCTGCATTGGGTCTGTGTTGCTGCACGCAGGCTTCCTCTAGTTGCAGCAAGCAGGGGCTACTCTTCATTGCGTCATGCAGGCTTCTCATCACAGTGGCTTCTCATGTTGTGGAGCATGAGCTCTCGGCGCGCGGGCTTCAATAGTTGTGGCGCACGGGCTTAGTTGCTCCGCGGCATGTGGAATCTTCCCAGACCAGGGCTTGAACCTGTGTCCCCTGCATTGGCAGGCGGATTCTTAACCACTGTGCCACCAGGGAAATCCTAGATCTTTTATTTATCTCAATAATGTTTTGCAGCTTTCTGGGTAGAGGCCTTACAAGTACTTTCTGTTTTATTCATAGGCATTTCATATTTGTTATCTTATTATAAGTATCATTTTTTAAATTCTTTTCTCTTTATATTTCTGTAATTTGGTATATGTTTTCTCTATGTTAATTTTGCCCCTTTTTTCTAATGTTGTGAATTATTCAGATTTTTTTCATGCTGAATTCAAGCTGCATTCTTTTAATAAACCCAACTTACATACTTTCTTATAGATCTAGTTTCAATCTAACTATATGTTGCTTAGAATTTGTACATCTGTGTTTATGAATAAGATTGGCCTGTAATATCCTTTCTAATAATGTCCTTGCCAGGTTTTGATATCAAGAATATGCTAGTCTAAAAAATAAACAAATGGGACCTAATCAAACTTAAAAGCTTTTGCACAGCAAAGGAAACCATCAACCAAAACGAAAAGACAACCTACATAATGGGAGAAAATATTGGCAAACAATGAGACTGATAAGCGGTTACTATCCAAAATATACAAACAGCTCATACAACTCAATATCAAACAAACAAACAAACAGCCCAATCAAAAAATGGGCAGAAGACCTAAAGAAGACATACAGATGCCAAACAGGTACATGAAAAGATGCTCAACATTGCTAACTATTAGAGAAATGCAAATCAAAACTACAGTGAGGTAACACCTCACACCAGTCAGAATGGCCATCAATAAAAAGTCTACAAATAACAAATGCTGGCAAGGGTGTGGAGTAATGGGAACACTCCTACACAATTTGTGGGAATGTAAACTGGTGCAGCCACTACAGAAAATAGTATGGAGCTTTGTTTAACAAACTAAAAATAGAGTTACCATATGATCCAGCAATCCCACTCCAGGGTATGTATCCAGAAAGGATGAAAACTCTAGATACATGCACCCCAATGTTCATAGCAGCACTAGTTACAATAACCAAGGCATGGAAACAAGTCAAGTGCCACTAACAGACTTAAGAAGATGTGATATATATATATATATTTATCTGTATACACACATACACATACACACATACATACACACAGAGTGAAATATTATCCAGCCATAAAGAAGAATGAAATATTGCATTTGCAGCAACATGGATGGACCATGTTTAGATTATCATACTAAATGAAATTAGTCTGACAGAGAAAGACAAATATATGATATCACTTATATGCGGAATCTAAAATATGACACAAATGAATCTATATATGAAACAGACTCACAGACACAGAAAAAAACTTTAAATTACTGAAGGGTGGTGGATAAATTAGGAATATGGGATTAACAGATGGAAACTAGTATACATAAAATAGATAAGCAACAGGATTTACTGTATAGCTCAGGGAACTATATTCAATATCTTGTAACAACATATATGACTGGGGGAAAAATGACAACTCTGCATTGTGATTGTTGTTGAACAATTCTGTGGGGCATTTGTTGGGTGAATGGAGTTCCTACCTTTCTCAGCTTAGTGACAAACTTCCAATAGAACTTCCCTTCCTAAAGTGTCCATCCTAAACATTCCAATAATTACAGTGATCTTGCATTGTGTTTGAACTTTTATAATGCTGTAAACTACTCAAAAATAAATGGACCAGAAGTAAAATTAAAAAAAAAAAAAAGAAAAGAATATGCTCGTCTCATGAAAGGTTTGGGAATTGTTTCTTCTAGTCTCTGGAAGAGTTTGTGTAAGATTGGTGTTATTTCTTCCTTAATACTTATTAAAAATGTCTTTGTCTTCTTTCTTGTAGGGTTTTGTTTGTTTGTTTTCTTTTTTGTTTGGTTTATTGGCTGATAGGTTTTTGGTTTTGAGGGGTTTTTTTTGCATATATAATTCTTTCAACACTTATAGACATCATGCCATTATTTTCTGTTTTCCATTGATTTTTACTGAATGACAATTATCAATCTAAATGTTGCTCCCTTAAAGACAATCTGTTTTTTCGTTTATGTTGTTATCTGCTTTTTAGTCTAGAGAAAACTGACAATATTGCTTCTGTCTAATTGCTCCTCTCCTCTTCTGCTGGGCCACGATCAGTTGTGTTACCGAGTTGAGGCTCATACTGCTCGCTGCACGTCAAGACAATGAATTGAGAGACGGGGCAAGGAATAGAGACTTTATTCAGAAAGCCAGCAGACTGAGAAGATGGTGGACTGGTGTCCCAAAGAACCATCTTACCTGAGTTAGAATTCAGGCTTCGTATATACTAAAAGGGGAGAGGGTGTGATTGGTTGTTGCAGACTTCTTTTCCTTCTTTTTTTTTTTTTTTGCGATACGTGGCCCTCTCACTGTTGTGGCCTCTCCCATTGCAGAGCACAGGCTCCGGACACGCAGGCTCAGTGGCCATGGCTCACGGGCCCAGCCGCTCTGCAGCATGTGGGATCTTCCCGGACCAGGGCACGAACCCGTGTCCCCGGCATCGGCAGGCGGACTCTCAACCACTGCGCCACCAGGGAAGCCCTGTTGCATACTTCTTGATGCCAGATCCTTTGTTCTTGCAGCTGTCCACATAGTTTTG
The DNA here is from genome assembly GCF_003676395.1 of Aethalodelphis obliquidens. Classification (NCBI taxonomy): domain Eukaryota; kingdom Metazoa; phylum Chordata; class Mammalia; order Artiodactyla; family Delphinidae; genus Aethalodelphis; species Aethalodelphis obliquidens. The sequence continues at coordinate 5,057,345 of NW_020838028.1, read as the reverse complement.
GTCATGATATCCCTGTAAAGCGCCAATAAGACAAATGTTATTCTCTGTTCCTCGACTTTTTATCTCTATTTGAATGAAAAGTGTTATATCTTTAAAAGTCAAGCCTGGGAGGCAGAGACTTGAGAATGGGCTCTCATGTCCATTTCAGGCTCTAGGCAACATTCTTTTAGACAAAGGTACAGAGCCAGCGTGACTAAGCACAGGCAACAGAGCACAGATGTTAGAGCTAAAGGAATAGTTGCAATATGGAGTCAGGTTTGGTCTTCTCTGTTACACATCTATATTAGACCTTATCATTCTCTTGTCTATGTCTCTTAATCTTTTCTTCTCTGCTTTAAATCTCTTATTTTTCTAATTTTACTATTAGAATTTACTATTCTAATTTATCTTCTTGTTCAATAAATCTCAGTTTTATCTAATGTGCTGTTATTCTCATCTTTGTGCTGTTAATTTTTTTTTTTTTTTTTTTTTTTTTTTGCAGTACACAGGCCTCTCACTGTTGTGGCCTTGTGCTCTTAATTTTGATTATACTTTATAGCACTAGAATGAACATTTAATATTTTCCTATGTTTCCAATTCTCTGACAAAATAATCATGTATTTTTTTCAATTATAAATTTATATTTTTAAAAGTCTCTGTCCAATAGCTTCATCCTTCCAATATTTGAAGCCCCTATTTGTCTATCTCTATTGTTTGTTATTTCTACTGTTTGTTCATGTTGTATTGTCACCTTGTGTGCCTGATTTTTTTTAATTGTATGCCAGACATTGTATTTGCAAAATTGTTTGTAAAATTAACTTGGGCCTAAAAATTATCTTTCTCTAGAGAGAATCTGGAACTGATCAGAACCATGTGCCCCCACTCCCCCAGTACAAAGTCCCCTCCATGTCCCTTTCCCCTTTTTTGTCAAAAAGCTGAAATGACCCAGGCCTCCCTGAGTCACAAAAGGGCAGGCTCAAGTCATTAAAGATTAGGGCAATAGAGTCACAGATTCAGTATCTGATGTACATTCCTGAGTTGTTTTACAGATACTATAACTGCCACCAGAGGGAAAAAGCTAACTGCACAATGACCAGACTGTAGCCATGACATAAGCTGCTCCATTTTGAGCAGTACTGAATGTATGGCTAGCACAGTTCCAAGAACTGGCCTTAAGAGAATGGGATTAACACTATTGCTCATAATAATCTATATCTTTATGCGCATCAAAATAATTGTAGCTTGTCCTGCCCGTATATGTAAACAGGCAACTACAATTGTCAGCAAAGAGATGCTACAGACCCATGTCAATATCTTCCACTCTAAGAATACAGTGCCCTCTGTTAGCAGGAAGAGGTTACAAAAGATGGACCTTTGCTCATAATCCCATAGAAATGGAATGATGTTCTAACAAGCGGGGATTTGTAAGCAGCTTTTGGCAGGAAAGAGCTTTCTGCAGGGGGCCCCTTGTCTTGTAGCTTTAGCAAAGCTATATTGTAACTAACCTTAAACCAGGCACCACATGCTCTGCTCATCTCCAGCACAATCACACCTTTTAAATCTTTTGATCACACAACACTTTGCTTAACCTGTTGGTTCTTTCTGTAGCTCAAAGAAGTAGAAATGAAGAATAAGTAATTAACCAATGACAAGATCTCTTCCTTAGCTTCCCCTTCAGTAATCTCACAAACTGTGTGAACAAGATAGCATCTAAAGAAAGATCACTAGATGTTGACAAGCCTGCATGCAGTGTAGGATGGTGAGGACTCTGACCCCCATCTCAATGATTAACAGATTATTTCCCTTTTCCCTTTAAAAACTCTCATGGTTGGGCAGAATCTTGGGAGTTCGTTTCTGTGGACGCTGAGTCTGCGTTCTCCCTGTATTGCCAGCTCTCTGATTAGAAGCAACGTTTCCCATTCTACCAACACTTGCCTCACAGGTATTGATTTTCGACTGGTGAGCAGCCAGACCTGAGTTTGGTAACAAGTCTATGTTGTTTTTGTCAACTATTTGGGGCCCCTGGCCATCTGGCACCACTTTCTTTTAGTTCAAAAATGAAAAGTATTTATAGGAAATCCAGTCCTTTCCAGGGCTGTTTACTCTGGTCTGTCTTTAGTCCTATAATGTAACCCCATGGAGTATGAGCCCAAAGCCAGAAATTTTCACCAGAACCTTTTTGTCCTCTTTCCAGCCCTGAATTCAAACTTCTATTCCTTTCAGGGCTGTCAAGACAACCAGTCAGGTTCTCAGTCTCTTACTTCTTTTCTCTAGAACCAACAACACACACCCTCCTAAGGAAAGCAGCCCCAAACAGAGAACTCACTTCTTTGGATCTCAATCCTTCCAGGTTCTAGCCTGATTTAACTCTACTCTCTTGATAACTCTCTGATGTCTTCACTGATAAATTGCTGTTGCCCTTTGGATCCTCTGAGCCCAGCAGAGTGGAGCCAGTTTTCCTATGTGGGTCATGAGCAAAAAGCATCATTGTAACATCAGTGACAGTAGAAGCTGAGGATGAGGCTTCTTTCCTCAATATTCCTTAACCACATAGACCCATGTTTTCTCCTTGTATTCAGTGGAAGAATTTCCTAAATTATTTCATAACAACAATTACAGAAGTGGAAGCCAACTTGTCTGTGGTTTATGTCTTTTTGGTTCCCTTTGTTACAGCAGTTTAGGTTTCAGACTGACTAATAAAACACTTATAAAAGTTGACCCATGAATCCTATTTCTTGGGGAAAAAATGATATGCTACATGATATGTATTGTAGCATTGTATACTTGATAGAAAAATCTATTGAAATGTGAATATGGGCCTAATTCTTAGAGGACATATAAGAAATATTTTTTCCCTTCCTTCCTTCACACAACGGACGTGTATGACTTTGTAATATTAGAAAGTTCAAGGGCCTTCTAGGAGTGGAGTTCCTGGGTGCTTAACAAGCTCTTGTTGTTCTCTTTATTTCAGAAGATGCCCTAAAGTAAACTCCCACAGAGGCCTTGGTTTGAGAGGTCTGGATTTATAAAGGAAGAAATTAAAATTGTCTGACACAGGATGGGAGCAGAAGCTGGGACCACCAGAAGAGCAAGTTAATGACAGAAGACTTCAAGGAGGGTTTGGGTTTGGGATTTTTATGGGGGGAAAACTGTGCATATGATTGAGTACAGTGCTCCAGAAGTAGCAGAGGGAAGGTGGCTACCTATCCGAGCTGCTACCAGTGAGGCAGGGCTTCTGTGAACAGTCATCACTGCTGTCATTTGGAGCAGCCATAAGAGCAAGATGATGGGGACCAGCCCCCCACATTGGGCTGTAACAGAAAACAAAAGGAACAAAGATGAGCTGAGGTTAGGAAACCTTCTCTAATTTTCTTGAGCCACATTAGCCCCAGGTTTTTGGTAAAACCAATGAAAGACACAGAAACTGTTTCAGAAATGACTGGGATTGTATTTCTCATTAACCTTCACAGTTGGGAGCCCTAGCCAGATTTCATTTGATTTAGACAAATAAAGAAAAGTGAACTTTCTAATACTGGAGGGTCATGGAGCAATTTATTTAGGTTAGAGTCATAATAGTAAAATATAGAAAACAACCTAAATGTCAGACAACAGGGCAAAGATAGTCGCACTATAGCAACTCTATAATATTTTATGCAGTTATTAAAAACTGTAACTACTCAGACTATTTAGAAATATAAGGAATGTTTATGCAACATTTTAAATGCCAAAAGAAAGCAAAAATTCATCTATGATATCAGTTTTTCAGAAATTGTGTACAGATAAAAATGAAATATGGAATAGAATAGAAAATAATGTAGATGATCTTTGGGTAATATACTTCAGGTTAATGCTTTTCTGTTTTGTTTATCATCACTACTACTGTTATTATTATATATCTTATCCCAAAGTTAAGCGATTTTTATTTTTTAATGATACATGATTTGTCTGCAAAGATTCAGTACATCTGAATTCTATTTTTTGGTTGATTATTAATCACTAATTCATTCAAAAAATGTTTATTAAGCACTTAAAAATGTACCAAACACTATTCTGGGTGATATTATTATAAATATTATTTACAATAAAACTGAACAAATGTCCCATGGACCACAAGCTGGGGGGGGGGTAGACATAAACAAAGCAAAAGTACAAATATGTATTTCAACTTTTAACTGCTACTATTCAAATTACTCCTTGCTAAGAATGAGTGGCATATAACACCCTTCAGGGAAGTTTGGAATTAATATTCAAGCTGAGACTTGAAAGATATGGAGCTAAGTAAGAAGAAAAGGGAAGAAACAGCTTTAGAGGAGATGCGTCAGAAAGTATCAGGCCCCGTTTTGAGGCTAGAAATGGGAGCAGAACATAGTAAGAGAATGGGAGCTGTTTAATGGTTCGAGTTTCACTAGTGTGCATCATGCTTTCTCAGATGAAGTATTAGTCAAAGAATAACCTCCATGCCATACTCTCTCATACAATTTTAATTTCTTCCCTCTATAAATTGGTCACTGGAGGAGAGTTTAATAATGGAACTATGTGTAGGGACTCAAAAAGACAGCAAATAGGGAAGCCACAAGGGGTAGTGCAGTACTCTAGGACAAGTAATGGTAGGAGGCTGTACATGTCCCCAAACTGAAAGATGGAGGGAAAGAGCAATTACCAGAATCTGAAACAAGTGTTGTGTGGAGAGGGACACCTGAAAGGGCCTGTGACCTAGGGCCTGTACTACAGCCACCTGGCAGTAGCCCTGAAGAGAGGGGATAATCACCTTCACTTTACTCTCTTTCCTCCCATTGATCTCCACATGGTGTTCCTTATTGGCCAAACCCAACTGGAAGCTGAAGGGCAAGAGAAAACTGGAATGCATGCCACACAGGTCGGGCTCCCAGGGCAAAAAGCAGTGAGGAGAAGGGTAGAGGGGGGAATCTGGAAAGGCACATGGAAAATATCCAGCATGGAGCATAAGTTGACCTTGGCTTTGCTGTTGGACAGAGAGCCAAGAGGCCCAGCAGTCATGAAACCAAGGTCCAGAAAGGGCCATTGCTACTGCATCCATTGCCTGCCACATCCAATCCAAGGTCTAACTGGTCCTGAGACATTCTTGCTTTCCAGGGTAAGAAGTCAAGGGAAAGACAGTTGGTGCCACCTCTACTTTATCAGTCTTCTAAACCCCCTAGATTGGCTTCTATTCTATGAAATAACTCTATTCAATTGGTCCACATGGCAGGTTAGGGAGAATCAGGGTCAGCTAATGCTCTTAACCCACCCTTCCAGCAAAGGGCTCACTGAAGCATTCTAAAGTCCTTTTTACTCCTAATGTGTGAGTCATAAATATTTTTAGTTTTCTATATCTTCTCAAAAGTCCTCTGTCAACTAATTATGGATAGATTTTCCTTCCTTTTTTCCTTATATACATTCTGAAATGTTCTTACTAGTTCATTCCAGGGTACCAAAAAGCCCATTCAGCTTTGAATGTCAGGTTAAAGGATATATCTGTCCATCTTAGGAACTGCTGTGATTTTAATGCACTGCAAGTGAGTGGAATCAGTAAAAAACACAATTGCTGTACCCCTTTTGAAAAGGAACAAGAACAATCCCACAGCAACTGCCATTGTCTTGAAAAAACTCTTTCCTCATAACTAAATGAAGGAGTTGACTTCTTGACTAGGGCTTTAACAATTAGCTACTCAGGCTGCTGGTTCCTTGAACACAATTTGCAAAGTATCTGCAGAGTCACAATCACAAAAACAGGTCCAATATTGTAATGGGCAAGGATTTATTAAATAAGACACAAAGTAATCCACAGAAAAGTGATAAATTTGATTTTCTTAAATAACTTCCATTATAAAAAGACATCATTAAAAGAGTAGAAAGGTAACAGACTAGGAAAAATATTTGTGATAAACATAGCTGACAAAGGACTCCCATCCAAAATATACAAAGACCTTCACACACCTGTAAGAAGGATATTAAATAACAAAATTTTTCAAAGTGGGTACCAGACAGATGCTCCACACATACATACACACACAGACACACACACACAGAGAAAAATGACCAATAAACATACGAAAAGGTGCTAAACAACATTGTTTATCAGCAAAATGTTCTCTAAATGAAATTCAGGAATATATCACCAATCCCTCACCAGATTGGCTAAATTTTTAGAAGACAGACAGCGTCTCAGACAGTGAAGACGTGGGGCAGGTTTAACTCTTACACTATTAGTAGGAACATACACTAGAAAAGTCAGTCACTTGGAGAATTATTTGGCAGTATTTATAAAAATTATGCCTAGGCCTGCCCAATGGTCCAGCATTCCCACACTGAAGTATATATTCAAGAGAAATGAATGCACAGACCCACCAAGACATTCAAGAACATTCATAGCAGTTTTATTCACAGTAATTCCAAACTGGAAACAACCCAGATGCCCAAAAAGAGAATGAATGAATAAGCTCTGGTATATTCGTAGAGTACAATACTGCTCAGCAATAGAACAACATAAGCTGTTACACACAGCAACATGGATGAATCACACAGACATTATACTAAGTGAAAGAAACAAAAGTCAAAAGACTATAGAGTATAGGATTCATTTAGGATTCATTTCATGAAGTTGAAGAAGAGACTAAACTAAATCAATGGTGATAGAAGTTCAAGGTGGGAGTATAGGCTGGAAATAAGCATAAGGGAAACTTGTGGGATACAGGAAATGTTCTCTGTCTTCAGCAGGGTGGTTGTGATGTGCGTATACATATGTGAAAACTCACTGAGCTGTACGCTTAGGATCAATGAGCTTTCTGCTCATTACTATGTGTATGGTATGCTTCAATTTTACAAAGAAAAAAAACGATCAGGACCCATTCCCCAAATTTCCTCAATCAGGAGAGCCTCATGTGAGTTTAGCAAAATTAAAATGAATGCATTTTGCAGTTCCCTCAGGTGAAACTCTAACATGACAGACAACCACAAATTCCAAGCGTAACTGAATTGACTCAACACTCTCTCATAATGAAATTCTGCAACTTTGGATTTAGCTGAGAGCACAGAGAGATTCCAAAAGAGCTATTAAGAAGGATGGTTGGGGATTCAGGAGAAGGTGGCAGAAGAGTAGGACGCAGAGATCACCTTCCTCCCCAGAGGTACATCAGAAATACATCTACACGTGGAACAACTACAGAAAACCTACTGAACGCTGGCAAAAGACCTCAGACCTCCCAAAAGGCAAGAAACTCCCCACGTACCTGGGTAGGACAAAAGAAAAAAGAAAAAACAGAGACAAAAGAGTAGAGAGGGGACCTGTACCAGTGGGAGGGAGCTGTGAAGGAAGAAATGTTTCCACACACTAGAAGCCCTTTTGCGGGCGGAGACTGCGGGTGGCGGAGGGGGGAAGCTTCAGAGCCACGGAGGAGAGCGCAGCCACCGGGGTGCGGAGGGCAAAGCAGAGAGATTCCCGCACAGAGGATCGCTGCTGACCAACACTCACCAGCCCGAGAGGCTTGTCTGCTCCCCCGCTGGGGTGGGCGGGGCTGGGAGCTGAGGCTCGGCTTCCGTCGGAGCGCAGGGAGAGGACTGGGGTTGGCCGCGTGAACACAGCCTGCAGGGCGTTAGTGCACCACGGCTGGCTGGGAGGGAGTCCGGGAAAAGGTCTGGACCTGCCGAAGAGGCAAGAGACTTTTTCTTCCCTCTTTGTTTCCTGGTGCGCGAGGAGAGGGGATTAAGAACGCCACTTAAAGGAGCTCCAGAGACGGGCGCGAGGCGTGGCTATCAGCATGGACCCCAGAGATGGGCGTGAGATGCTAAGGCTGCTGCTGCCGCCACCAATAAACCTGTGTGCAAGCACAGGTCACTATCCACACCGCCCCTCCCGGGAGCCTGTGCAGCCTGCCACTGCCAGGGTCCCGTGATCCAGAGAAAACTTCCCCGGTAGAACGCACGGCGTGCCTCAGGCTGGTGCAACGTCACAGCAGCCTCTGCCGCCGCAGGCTTGCCCCGCACTCAGTATCCCTCCCTCCCCACGGCCTGAGTGAGCCAGAGCCCCCGAATCAACTGCTCCTTTAACCTCGTCCTGTCTGACCGAAGAACAGATGCCCTCAGGTGACCTACATGCAGAGGCGGGGCCAAATCCAAAACTGAGCCCCAGGAGCTATGCGAATAAAGAAGAGAAAGGGAAATCTGTCCCAGCAGCCTCAGGAGCAGCGGATTAAATCTCCACGATCAACTTGATGTACCCTGCAACTGTGGAATACCTGAATAGACAACGAATCGTCCCAAATTGAGGAGGTGGACTTTGAGAGCAAGACAGATTATTTTTTGCCCTTTTCCTATTTTTGTGAGTGTGTATGTGTATGTTTCTGTGTGAGATTTTGTCTGTATAGCTTTGCTTTCACCAATTGTCATACGGTTCTGTCTGTCCGTTTTTTGTTTGTTTTTGTTTTGTTTGTTTGTTTTACTTTAAAAATTTTTTTTCTTAATAATTATTTTTTAATAACTTTATCTTACTTTATTTTATTTTATCCTCTTTCTTTCTTGCTTTCTTTCTATTTTTTCTCCCTTTTATTCTGAGCAATGTGGAGGACAGTCTCTTGGTGCTCCAGCCAGACATCAGGGCTGTGCCACTGAGGTGGGAGAGCCAACTTCAGGACACTGATCCACAAGAGACCTCCCAGCTCCACGTAACATCAAACGGCAAAAAAACTCTCAGAGATCTCCATCATAACATCAACACCCAGCTTCACTCAACGACCAGAAAGCTACAGTGCTGCACATCCTATGCCAAACAACTAGCAAGACAGGAACACAGCCCCATCCATTATCAGAGAGGCTGCCTAAAATCATAATAAGGCCACAGACACCCCAAAACACACCACCAGATGCGGACCTGCCCACCAGAAAGACAAGATCCAGCCTCATCCACCAGAACACAGGCAACTAGTCCCCTCCACCAGGAAACCTACACAGTAGGAGACCCCAAACACAGTAAGATAAGCAAAATGAAAAGACAGAAAAACACACAGCAGATGAAGGAGCAAGGTAAAAACCCACCAGACCAAACAAATGAAGAGGAAATAGGCAGTCTACCTGAAAAAGAATTCAGAATAATGACAGTAAAGATGATCCAAAATCTTGGAAATAGAATAGAGAAAATGCAAGAAACATTTAACAAGGACTTAGAAGAACTAAAGAGGAAACAAGCAATGATGAACAACACAATAAATGAAATTAAAAATACTCTAGAAGGGATCAATAGCAGAATAACTGAGGCATAAGAACGGATAAGTGACCTGGAAGATAAAATAGTGGAAATAACTAGTGCAGAGCAGAAAAAAGAAAAAGGAATGAAAAGAACTGAGGACAGTCTCAGAGACCTCTGGGACAACATTAAATGCACCAACATTCGAATCATAGGGGTCCCAGAAGAAGAAAAGAAAAAGAAAGGGACTGAGAAAATATTTGAAGGGATTATAGTTGAAAACTTCCCTAATATGGGAAAGGAAATAGTTAATCAAGTCCAGGAAGCACAGAGAGTCCCATACAGGATAAATCCAAGGAGAAACACGCCAAGACACATATTAATCAAACTATCAAAAATTAAATACAAAGAAAACATATTAAAAGCAGCAAGGGAAAAACAACAAATAACACATGAGAGAATCCCCATAACGTTAATAGCTGATCTTTCAGCAGAAACTCTGCAAGCCAGAAGAGAGTGGCAGGACATATTTAAAGTGATGAAGGAGAAAAACCTACAACCAAGATTACTCTACCCAGCAAGGATCTCATTTAGATTTGGTGGAGAAATTAAAACCTTTACAGAGAAGCAAAAGCTGAGAGAGTTCAGTGCCACCAAACCAGCTTTACAACAAATGCTAAAGGAACTTCTCTAAGCAAGAAACAAAAGAGAAGGAAAAGACCTACAATAACAAACCCAAAACAATTAAGAAAATGGGAATAGGAACATACATATTGATAATTACCTTAAATGTAAATGTATTAAACGCTCCCACCAAAAGCCACAGACCGGCTGAATGGATACAAAAACAAGACCCATATATAGGTGGTCTACAAGAGACCCACTTCAGACCTAGGGACAAATACAGACTGAAAGTGAGGGGATGGAAAAAGATATTCCATGCAAATGGAAATCAGAAGAAAGCTGGAATAGCAATTCTCATATCAGACAAAATAGACTTTAAAATAAAGACTATTACAAGAGACAAAGAAGGACACTACATAATGATCAAGGGATTGATCCAAGAAGAATATATAACAATCGTATATATTTATGCACCCAAGATCGGAGGACCTCAATACATAAGGCAAATACTAACAGCCATAAAAGGGGAAATCAACAGTAACACAATCATAGTATGGGAATTTAACACCCCACTTTCACCAATGGACAGATCATCCAAAATGAAAATAAATAAGGAAACACAAGCTTAAAATGATACATTAAACAAGATGGACTTAATTGATATTCATAGGACATTCCATCCAAAAACAACAGGATACACATTTTTCTCAACTGCTCATGGAATATTCTCCAGGATACATATCGTGGGTCACAAATCAAGCCTTGGTAAATTTAAGAAAATTGAAATTGTATCAAGTATCTTTTTTTTTTTTTTTTTTGCGGTATGCGGGCCTCTCACTGTTGTGGCCTCTCCCGTTGCGGAGCACAGGCTCCGGACACGCAGGCCCAGCGGCCATGGCCACGGGCCCAGCCGCTCCGCGCATGTGGGATCTTCCCGGACCAGGGTACGAACCCATGTCCCCTACATCGGCAGGTGGACTCTCAACCACTGCGCCACCAGGGAAGCCCTATCAAGTATCTTTTCCAACCACAATGCTATGAGACTAGATATCAATTACAGGAAAAGGTCTGTAAAAAATACAAACACATGGAGGCTAAACAATACACTACTAAATAACGAAGTGATCACTGAAGAAATCAAAGAGGAAATCAAAAAATACCTAGAAACAAATGACAATGGAGACACGACGACCCAAAACCTATGGGATGCAGCAAAAGCAGTTCTAAGAGGGAAGTTTATAGCAATACAATCCTACCTTAAGAAACAGGAAACATCTCAAATAAACAACCTTACCTTGCACCTAAAGCAATTAGAGACAGAAGAGCAAAAAATCCCCAAAGTTAGCAGAAGAAAAGAAATCATAAAGATCAGATCAGAAATAAATTAAAAAGAAATGAAGGAAACGATAGCAAAGATCAATAAAACTAAAAGCTGGATCTTTGAGAAGATAAGCAAAATTGATAAACCATTAGGCAGACTCATCAAGAAAAAAAGGGAGAAGACTCAAATCAATAGAATTAGAAATGAAAAAGGAGAAGTAACAACTGACACTGCAGAAATACAAAGGATCATGAGAGATTACTACAAGCAACACTATGCCAATAAAATGGACAACGTGGAAGAAGTGGACAAATTCTTAGAAATGCACAAACTGCCAAGACTGAACCAGGAAGAAATAGAAAATATGAACAGACCAATCACAAGCACTGAAATTGAAACTGTGATTAAACATCTTCCAACAAACAAAACCCAGGACCAGATGGCTTCACAGGCGAATTCTATCAAACATTTAGCAAGGAGCTAACACCTATCCTTCTCAAGCTCTTCCAAAATATAGCAGAGGGAGGAACATTCCCAAACTCGTTCTAGGAGGCCACCATCACCCTGATACCAAAACCAGACAAAGATGTCACAAAGAAAGAAAACTACAGGCCAATATCACTGATGAACATAGATGCAAATATCTTCAACAAAATACTAGCAAACAGAATCCAACAGCACATTAAAAGGATCATACACCATGATCAAGTGGGGTTTATTCCAGGAATGCAAGGATTCTTCAATATACGGAAATCAATCAATGTGATACACCATATTAAAAAATTGAAGGGGAAAAACCATATGATCATCTCAATAGATGCAGAGAAAGCTTTCAACAAAATTCAACACCCATTTATGATAAAAACCCTCCAGAAAGTAGGCATAGAGGGAACTTTCCTCAACATAATAAAGGCCATATATGACAAACCCACAGCCAACATCATCCTCGATGGTGAAAAACTGAAACCATTTCCACTAAGATCAGGAACAAGACAAGGTTACCCACTCTCACCACTATTATTCAACAGAGTTTTGGAAGTTTTAGCCACAGCAATCAGAGAAGAAAAAGAAATAAAAGGAATCCAAATTGGAAAGAAGAAGTAAACCTGTCACTGTTTGCAGATGACATGATACTATACATAGAGAATCCTAAAGATGCTACCAGAAAACTACTAGAGCTATCAATGAATTTGGTAAAGTAGCAGGTTACAAAATTAATGCACAGAAATCTCTGGCATTCCTATACACTAATGATGGAAAATCTGAAAGTGAAATTAAGAAAACACTCCCATTTACCACTGCAACAAAAAGAATAAAATATCTAGAAATAAACCTACCTAAAGAGACAAAAGACCTGTATGCAGAAAATTATAAGACACTGATGAAAGAAATTAAAGATGATACAAATAGATGGAGAGATATACCATGTTCTTGGATTGGAAGAATCAACATTGTGAAAATGACTCTACTACCCAAAGCAATCTACAGATTCAATGCAATCCCTATCAAACTACCACTGGCATTTTTCACAAAACTAGAACAAACATTTCACAATCTGTATGGAAACACAAAAGACTCTGAATAGCCAAAGCAATCTTGAGAACGATAAATGGAGCTGGAGGAATCAGGCTCCCTGACTTCAGACTATACTACAAAGCTACAGTAATGAAGACAGTAGGGTACTGGCACAAAAACATTAATATAGATCAATGGAACAGGATAGAAAACCCAGAGATAAACCCACACACATATGGTCACCTTATCTTTGATAAAGGAGGCAAGAATATACAGTGGAGAAAAGACAGCCTCTTCAACAAATGATGCTGGGAAAACTGGACAGGTACATGTAAAAGTATGAAATTAGAACACTCCCTAACACCATACACAAAAATAAACTCAAAATGGATTAAAGACCTAAATGTAAGGCCAGACACTATCAAACTCTTCGAGGAAAACATGGGCAGAACACTCTATGACATAAATCACAGCAAGATCCTTTTTGACCCACCTCCTAGAGAAATGGAAATAAAAACAAAATCAACAAGTGGCACGTAATGAAACTTAAACACTTTGCACAGCAAAGGAAACCATAAACAAGACCAAAAGACAACTCTCAGAATGGGAGAAAATATTTGCAAATAAAGCAACTGTCAAAGGACTAATCTCCAAAATTTAAAAGCAGCTCATGCAGCTCAATAACAAAAACACAAACAACCCAATCCAAAAATAGGCAGAAGACCTAAATAGACATTTCTCCAAAGAATATATACAGATTGCCAACAAACACATGAAAGAATGCTCAACATCATTAATCATTAGAGAAATTCAAATCAAAACTACAATGAGATATCATCTCACACCAGTCAGAATGGCCATCATCAAAATATCTAGAAACAGTAAATGCTGGAGTAGGTGTGGAGAAAAGGGAACACTCTTGCACTGTTGGTGGGAATGTAAATTGATACAGCCACTATGGAGAACAGTATGGAGGTTCCTTAGAAACTACAAATAGAACTACCATACAACCCAGCAATCCCACTACGGGGCATATACCATGAGAAAACCATAATTCAAAGAGTCATGTACCACAATGTTCATCACAGCTCTATTTACAATAGCCAGGACATGGAAGCAACCTAAGTGTCCACCAGCAGATGAATGGATAAAGAAGATGTGGCACATATATACAATGGAATATTACTCAGCCATAAAAAGAAACGAAATTGAGTTATTTGTAGTGAGGTGGATGGACCTAGAGTCTGTCATACAGAGTGAAGTAAGTCAGAAAGAGAAAAACAAATACCGTATGCTAACATATACATGGAATCTAAGAAAAAAAAAGGCCGTGAATAACCTAGGGGTAAGACAGGAATAAAGACACAGACCTACTAGAGCATGGACTTGAGGATATGGGGAGGGGGAAGGGTAAGCTATGGCAAAGTGAGAGAGTGGCATGGACATTTATACACTACCAAACGTAAAATAGATAGCTAGTGGGAAGTAGCCGCATAGCACAGGGAGATCAGCTAGGTGGTTTGTGATCACCTAGAGGGGTGGGATTGGGAGGGTGGGAGGCAGAGAGACGCAAGAGGGAAGAGATATGGGAACATATGTATATGTATAACTGATTCACTTTGTTATAAAGCAGAAACTAACACACCATTGTAAAGCAATTATACTCCAATAAAGATGTTTAAAAAAAAGGGGGTGGCTTCCCTGGTGTCGCAGTGGTTGAGGGTCCCCCTGCCTATGCAGGGGACGCGGGTTCGTGCCCCTCTCCGCATGCCACCGAGAGGCTGGGCCCGTGAGCCACGGCCGCTGGGCCTACGCATCTGGAGCCTGTGCTCTGCAGCGGGAGGGGCCGCAAAAGAAAGAGGCCTGCGCACAGCAAAAAAAAAAAAAAAAAAAAAAAAAAAGATGCACTAAAAAATTATAGGAAAACAAAAAAGGATGGTTGAACAAGCTGTTACATTCTTTCTCAACATATTTTTAAATGAAATAGGTATTTGAATACTTATTTTTAAATGAAATGAGTATTTAAATATACCAGTTACGTAGGTCAATGGAGATCCATTATCATCAAATAAACTAAACCAAGGACTCTGCAATGGGGAAGGATGAGAAAAAAATTTTTTGAAAGTGCTTTGTGCGCATTTGCAGCCAAATTCAATAGCTTTCGTGCAGAACCCAGGGGAGTTTTTGTTTAATTCAGTCCTTGAATTGTTTCAAGCTAACAGGCTCACTTCTATTTACAGCATTATTTTCTATTAAAGGACAAGCCTGGAAAGTCAAAGAATTTAGAGCTACTGTTTTACTTGAATAATCAACACTTCCTAGGCTGCCTTTATCATTCCCTTATAAAAGGACGGAAATCAAAATGACTGCTTTTATCAGTTGAGCTGAAACTTTCCAGGAACAGGAATTTGCATAAATATATATATACAGTAACTATAAAAATGTAATCAGCCATGAAAGGAAGCCAGTTATGATTCTATAATGGAAACCACTGGAATCAGTGGCCTTCTCACACTGAATGAAGATGAGACAGAAGCTGTCACAGCTCAGCTTCTCCGTGATAGCAGATCTCATGTGGAGGCACTTTGTAATGCAACCAAAATATTTGACTTAAAGTTACCTTCTGAATTCTGAAGCAATCTTGAGCAAATCTCAAGAAAAACCACCTCTCATCACTCACTGATCTAGGAAACAACCAACTAACTTATTCTTTTAGAAATTAAAATTTGAACAAGTTTTCATTTATTCCAGAATCCATCACCTTGGTACTAAAGGCTTTGAAAAATCCCATCTCTGATCATTTACTTTGAGAGGGTTACCTAGGCATTTATACCAAAGTCTTTCTTTTAATTTTTTTAAGGGAATTATAAATTGCAATCAAACCATGGGTTTAAGTGACCTTTCAGAAGTAATATTCAAAAGCCCCAAGAGGACATATCAGGACTTCAAATCCTGTGTTTAAAACATATGATGATTTTTATATTAGTTAGCTGTCAAAGCACCGGAACAAAAACTCAGATCTGATCATTTCTAGACCAAGCCTTTCTCTACTAACCACAGTGACCCTCCTCTGCCCCCAGACATCTCTACCATTGACCTTGAAATTTCTTCCATGTTGTAATGCAAAGAAGTATCTGGGAAAACAAATTTATTAAGCTATTGCCCATTGTTATACCTACTCACCCTCAGGAGAGCAAATCATCCTTGAAACATCGAAGGTTTTTTCCTTCCAAAGAATGGGTGTCTGACCCTCGACATCACTGAGAGTAGCTGCCATCAGACAGATGAACAAGTGGCCAAGTAGCTCCACTGGCTGCAGAAAGTGGTGCAATCACATCTTTTTGTGTTTTGAGAATTTAAAAGAGATACCACCAGACCCTCACATAAGAGACTAGAAGAAGGAAAAGCACCTGGGTTCTGGTAAATTCTGACCTGTGCTCTGAAGCCAAGGTGTAACTGTGGTCTTGAAGGTTCTATGTATGTGGACAGAGAAGAACTTCTGTAAATGGTCACTAGGGCTGTGACATAGCTATGATAGAAGACCCAACTTGACACCACTGTAAGCTGATTATCTTATTACTAGAGCTAGACTATCATCTTTTTTTACTACTACTACTACTACTACTACTACTACTACTTGTTCTAAACTGTCTTTTGGCAACCCAAAGTCACTATCACTTTCTTCTAAGATCTCAGGAAAGGAGCCAGGAACAACAGTTTTTAGTATTTCTTCTCTGAATGGTTCCAAGTTAAATAATAAGAGACAATTACTTGGGATTTGAAAAGTGGAAAAGGAAAAGCCACTGTTCTCCAGAGGCAGCTGCAAGCAGATTTGAGCTTCTTTAGAGCAGCTTCCAGGGAAGCTTTTAAAAACTACCCTCTTTAATGCTTCAGGCTGATAATCTTGCTGGAGGCTTCCTTGCCCTTTGTTCCTACAGACTTTCTAAACATTGTTTAAGACTTTACTTTCCTTATTAAAATGTTTTTCATTTGAAATACAGAGAGTGGCCTATGTTTTCCTGGCTGACACTTTCCATCTCAAAATTCTGAGATGAACTAGTATAACATCGTGAGACGCTGGTGTTACCATTTTTCTTTACAAAACAATTATGCAGTCGAACAGCATTATTCATGGTAGTTACGTCCTACCAAGTCACCAGGAACACTGAATCTGTGAATACTAAACCACTGCTCCTAAGGGAAACACAGGGTTAGGTTCCTGTGAGCCTCTGGGCACATTTTCATCAATCAGTCAATACATTGCCTTGTTTTGTGTGTGTTTCTTTTTAGAGACACTTCAGTTAATATATACTGTTGCTTAATTAACATTGAACTCAGGACCGACAGCACTATAACTCATGTCTGAATGAAATGTAACTAACAAACATATTTCCTCCAGAAAGCACATCATAGCCTTCTTGCACTTAGGAACACAAACAGCATTGAGCACTATGCTCAGGGGCTATTTTGAAGAGAAAAGTCACCAACAAAAAAGCAAAAATTGGAACAAAATGTGGCACTTAATAGAGCATGAGAAGACACTTGTTTATAGCATAAGAGCTGAAACCTTGTTTGATCTCAGCAGGGAACATGGGCTTAGGGTGACAAGTTTTTCATTGCTCTGTGCCTGTCCACGAATAACAATAAAGTACCATGAGTATTGACTTGGGGGTTACAAATAAATTTTAGCAAGTAGGAAAATTTGCAAATATGGAATTATATTTGAGAAATTAAATGCCTTCGTTTACTGACATAGTCAGTGACAGAATTAGGACCAGAATCTCTGCCTTCTGCTTCCAAACCTGCTGTCTTCCCTTCCTATGCACATCTGTATTCTCTCTTCTCTTTTTATCGCATCCATCCTGTAGGACCAGGAAGCAGGGCTTACTGTGTTTATAGCTTAAGAAATAAATTCATAACTCAAAACTACTCTGAAAACAAAAACAAAAGTCACTCAAGACACACTGGCTGGGAAATCATGTGGAAAGCTGTCAGCAATGTCACAAGTTTCCGCAGACTTTTTTGCTGTTCAATCAATTAAAAATATAAGGAAATTGCAAAGAAGTAGGAATGAGTTAATACTAATAACCCATTGATTGGCCCATATTTTTATAAGTATCCAGTTTATTCTGACCTATTAATAAAAGATATACATGTAGGACCAGGTTTCATAGCAAACAAAGAGAGGACAGACCAGGAGTTTTCAAGCCCATCCAGAGAAGAGCTTGGTGGCGTGTGGTTCTCCTTCGTGCCACATGTAAAGAATCCACACATTGTGCACTTCAGTGCCTTATTATCCTCCCCTTTCCTATAACCAAAATAAAACTTCCATATCGTTTCATCAACTAGTGACATGGTGGTTAACAACACATCCATTGTTTTACTTCTATATTCTTTAGAATTTCAGGGAGCTATTTTCAATGCTTTGGGGTCAGTTGTGCACATAAAGTATTTAAAACAGATTGCATTCCAGCCCTCTAATGCCTGAACACTGAAAGAGATCCTGTCTGTTGAACTAAAAGCATTTAAAACCTGTGAAATGCAATGGGATGAATCTGCCCAGAACCAAAAGAAAACCTATATTTATAGCAGCTGATTTATTTGGTTGATATACATTATGTGCAGTGGTTTATAATTTTTAAGGCATGTGAACTGGGACACATTAGATATTACAGAAAGAGTGAGTTGTTGATGTACAAGACTTCATATCAGGCCTATAGACCTTCTCAATAAGAAAGGTTGGTGGTCATAAGAGCACTGAAAAATGCAGCCCTCGGGAGTCAATTTAATGTAGAATAAACTCTTTAACAGCCAGCAAGATGACCGTATCAGCGCTCCATCTGCAGATTATGCTGCTGTTGTAAAAAGCACTTTTTAATAAAAAATGCATAGGCTTTATTTTTGAAAACATATGTTTCCCCTACCAAGCCAGCAGTTTCTCCCACATAAGCACCCTTGCATTGCAAGAATACTGGGTGTTAACAAAAACAAAAAAATGAGGGAGGGGGAGTGCCCTATTTTCCCAATACAAAGAATGCTGGCAGCAATTTGCTTAGTGTCCTTCTAAAAGTTAATTATGGGTCACAAAACAGAGATATACCTGTGTGCCCTTTGTTCTGATTAGACACAGTCATCTCACTCTCAATGTAAACAATATTAGTCCATGTACAACCCAATACAATCAATAAATGGACTCAGCAATTGACGGTACTTCATGTTAACACCCTCACTCTAAAGTTGATCTTTTGAGGACTTGATGTCTCGCTTAATTACCAGAGTCATATGTCAAGGAGATTCCATACTAAACCTATCTCAAACATAGTAAATCAAGATTGAAAAAAACTCTAAAAATCTTCTTTATTAGCACAGATTTACTGGGAAATCATTCACCTTTCTACCACTGGAATTAAGAAATAAAAATGTATTATAACTTGCATGGTCTTTGACTCTGTTTAGGGGAGGGGGGTGTGTCCATAGCATTCCATCAGCAATTAGCCAAAATCACTCAGGGAAAAAAGAAAAAAAGGAAACATGATTGATCCCTGTAGAAAAAGTTAAACTTTTAAATATTAAAATATATTTTTGTTTATGAAAACAAAACAGTTGTTGAGTGAGACTGAATCTGTAAACACCAGTAGAGCATTGGGATGCAAAGTGAACAACTGAAACAATAGAGAGCATAGTCTAGTATTTGCCAAGCAATGAGTTCGGTTGAGTCTTCTACTGTGTCAGTTTTTTGGATGATCAAGACAAAGCTCACCATCCCACAACTTTCCTTCAAAGATTTCCTTTTATTTGTAAATCCCTGTGTCCACCCCTCTGTCTTAGAACTTATGCCATTGCCAATTTGTGTCTCCGTCTCCCTATTACGTTGTGAGGTCTTTGACATTGTGACCATTTCTTAGTGATCTTTGAATTCTCCAAACCTAGTATAGTATATCTAGCACATAGAAATCATTCAATAAATATATTTTAGATTGAATAAACTGTGTATATGCAAGCCCTTTCAATACTAATGGTCTTTTCTCTAGTCAGACTCACTGGTACTCATCAGAAGTTCCCTGGGATGCAAGTATCCTTTTGAAAGTATCCAGTAAGCCAAAATTTAATCAACATTCATTCGTCCAACATATCGATATATTTATGGAGCAGCTGCTGTTTGAAGTCACTCAAATAGGTTATGTTGAGGATAAAAAGAACGTTAAGTTGTTGTCGTTGTCTTCAGTAAGACTTTATTCAGAATGAGGATATAAAGTTTAAAATCTAATAAGGTAAAGAACACAGAAAACTTAGGAGTTGCACGGGAATGGATGAATAATTACCAGGTGAATGGAACAGGCAAGAAACACCGAGGGGCACAAACAAAGGAGACATTTCTTTAAGCTGCAGACTGGATGATCAGGAAAAAGGCATATAGCAAGTAGGATTTGAGGTAGATCATAAAGGGAAAACGTGCTCTACTTAGTACAGAAAGCCCGGGAAAGCAGCTGAGTCGTTTGAAGGGATTTTATATCCTTTCTCCAACTTCCCTTTCCCCTCTATGCCATTTCTGGTCAGGACTAAGACGGAGTAGCGGCAAAACAAAGCATTTTAAAGCAATGATTAGTATGTTCGGGAGTAAAACACTTAGGCTGTGCTGCTTGTGGGGCTTCTCCTTCTCCAGTGAGCACTGGTGAACCGTCTCCAGGGGCGCTGCTTCCGCGGCCACCTCCTCCGGTGGGAAAGCTCTGTGCCTGGCGGAACACACCTTCCTGCAGCGCTGCTCTCTAGCTCCCTAGGGGTCTTCTAAGTCTCCTTTTCTTTTCTTTTCTTTCTTTTTTTTTTTTTTGTTTTTTATACGGTACGCGGACCTCTCACTGTTGTGGCCTCTCCCGTTGCGGAGCACGGGCTCCAGACGCGCAGGCTCAGCGGCCATGGCTCACGGACCCAGCCGCTCCGCGGCATGTGGGACCTTCCTGGACCAGGGCATGAACCCGTGTCCCCTGCATCGTCAGGCAGACTCTCAACCACTGCGCCTCCAGGGAAGCCTAAGTCTCCTTTTCTAATATGAATTCTGGTTACAAGGAAGCTTCCAGAAAGGCAAATATCATATAATGTGACTTTTTAAAAGATAAAATGCAGTCTAAAAATGTTTAGTTTTAGTTTGGAAAAATGCAACCTGGCAGATACATTTACAGTACTTCATATACTACAACAATGCATAGGAATTTTTTGTCCTCAATTTAACTGATAAATATCTCTCTCCCCTCTCCACACACAGACAGGGAGAGAGACACGTACATTTCATGGTGCAGTCAGTCATCCAAGGGTCTTCAAGACACTATTATGAATTCTTGATGAATTGTTTCTAATAGAAAAAAGAAAGGAAAGGCAATTAATTTTTTATGTTGGTAATCTCCAAAATATTTAAATCTCCGTGCAGGTACACATGCACTAATTGATATTTAAGTAAACCTTCAGAAGTTCTTAACTTGGATATCCTCCAAGATGGCCTGCCTGCCTGGAGAAGTTAGGTCAGTTTTCAAATGTCGGTTGCTAGGCATTCCTTCTGAAATAGTCTGACTCTGGGTTTGAAGCCAAGTTTCCTTAAAATAGTGCTTCTCAGTCTTTTCCCTTGAAGCAGCCCTAATAACAGAGGGTGAACCCATTCTCAAAAAAGCCTGAGGGCATCAATTGCTTTGAAGTCTCCTGTTTCACACCAAAGTGTCATGCTTATCTTAATATAAAATCAGTTTCAAAAAAAAAAAGGCAGGGGGGGAATAGTGCTCTTAAAAATGTGCATTTTAGCATCCCATCTGGCACACTGAGATACCCCAGTGTTTTGTGGTCACCCCACAGAGGCAAGATCAAGCCCCCAACCAAAATTGGTCAGGATGTTGACACTGATGATGCCACAAAATCACTGATAGGGTGACAAGGCTAATGACTCATGTAATGAGGCTCTCTGTGGAGAGGAGGGTAACTTCTGGTCCAAAATATCTTGAACAAAGGGCAGGGTGAGTGATTTGAGAGTTTTATTATGGTTGGGGAATTAGGCCAAGGTGAGAATTTCCACCTGAAGTCCAGAGTTTACGTGGTTTGAACTTCTGACCCAAGGGAGGGAAAGTGGGGGAATTTCTTACCAGCTTTGCCAGATTTGGGACAAGAGGGGAAGAGGTAGTAGAAAAACTTGAAAGATATCAGCAGTCAAATATCAAAACCTGAGTCAGAGTCTTCACTAAAATTCACCCCTGATGTTTGACCAATGATGGAAATGTGTCATGGCTCATTTAATTGAATTGGGACTGGTTGAGGTAAACAATGGTGGCAGTTTTTGAGGTCTGCTGTATGAGGTCAGTAAGAGTCCAGCATTGTGCACTTTGAGAAGTGAGTACCACTGGGTATTAGTTTCCTATGGCTGCTGTAACAAATTACCACAAACTTAGTGGCTTAAAACAACAAAAACCCGTTATCTTACAGTTCTGGAGGTCAGAGGTCCAAAATCAGTCTCTGGGTTAAAACCAAGGTGTCAGCAGGAATGGTTCATTCCTAGAGATTCTAAAGAGAATATGTTTCTGTGATTTTTTCCAGCTTCTAGAGGCTGGCCATGTTCCTCGCTTTGTGGCCCCTTCCTCCACCTTCAGAGCCAGCAGTGTAGCAGCTCTCTCTCCGATTTTCTGATTTCTATTTCCACTTTCATAGCTCCTTCCCTGACTCTGGTCCTCCTTCCTCCCTCTTATAAGGACCCTTTTGATTACTTTGAGCTCATGATCAGGGATAATCTGCACATCTCAAGAGTTTTAAATTAATTGCATCTGCAAAATCCCTTCTATTAGGTAACATATCCACAGATTCTGGGGATTAGAATGTGGACATCTTTAGAGGGTTATTATTCCCTATATCACAGTTTGTAACCTTCAGTAGTGTCTAGAACTTCAAAGGGGATAAGAAATGTTAGTGAGGCTGTGTTCTATGGTTTTAGTATATGCATAGACATGTGTAGACTTAATTTATATTTTGGATATCTGTGAGACAAGAAACTTCCAGAGTTTTCTACCTCAAAGAGGAGGACATTGGATATGAAATTTTTGTTGATATTGATAGGACTAGACAGCCAGACCATTGGCAATGGTCCAAAAGTCTAAAATTGTACACATGGAGCTGATTGTTGGCCAAGGAAGCCTCTAGTGCTAAGATAATTGCCTGAAGTTCAGCCTGCTATGCTGACTTTCAGACCTCATGCTTGATCAGAGACATCCCAGTCAGGGGATGGATAGCAGTAGTGTCCAGCAGACTATCTAACAAGTGATGGTGACACTACCATCCATAAAGTGCACAGACTCCCTTTCTGGATTACTCAGGTGATCTCCAGAGGCTTCCCAAGGGGCCAGTGGATCCAAAAGAGAGGTGACTTCCTTTCATGTAATTACACCCAGCAAGGAGCTGAGGACAGGGGAAACCACTTCCTTCTGTAAGTGGGATATGCTAGAAGGCCAGGAGTTGGATCTATCTTGTGAGTACCATTTTATGTCAATAAGGGAATCTTTGCAGCCGTGGCAATCCTGAAGGGTGCTGCCTCCATGACCTAAGATGTAATGGGCAGCTGGGGGCGGGGAGTCACAGGCTCAGGACTTATGAGAGCCTCTGTCTTCAAAGGGCCCAGTGTATGGCCAAGAGTTGCCATCCTAATGGTGTGTTGTGTGGACCGAGAAGGGCAGTTTCTTGCACTAGAAGCTCATGGGCAACTAATGGCCGTCATGGGTTGTCCAGGAACTCCAGGAGGCTTGAGAGGAGCCTGCTAAAATCTCAACAGTGAAGGGATCTCTGGGGATCACTAATAGTTGTATTGCAATTTAGATGGATTTTAGAGCATTCCTCGTACAAGACTCCACTCAAAATAGGCCAATTTGTAGGACAGTATGAAAGGGCTTAACTAAAACTTAGAAATAAGAAACATGTTGCATCTAAAATCTAAAAAGGCCTGTTTCAATGTTGGGAATGCTAGGAGGGACATTAGTTGCTTCCTCACAGTGTAGGGACAGAGCACATCAGTGGGTGTCCAAATAATTAGCAGAAATTTTACTGAGGTGTCCAGACCTTGTAATTTGTATAAGGCAATGGGCCATCCCTTCTTGTGAGAGCTCCTTTGTAATTGTAGGTCCTGAATGGATGTGTTCAGTGAATCTCCTTGAAAAATGTCATCAGTAGGATGTCAGACCTGTGTTTCTGGGGAAAGTTGGATGTGGCTGAACTCTTGTCTGCAAAGATTGTGTGCACATAAAACCTATGTTGTAGAGGTGCAAAAGCCAAATGATACCCCTTTTACCTTTTTTAGTTTTGGTTTCTTTCTTTTTTGTCTGTTTTAATTTTTGCTTCCTGTCCTTGCGTCAAGGTGTTTTGTTCTGGCTTGTTTTGGTTTGGTTTTGATGGTTACGAGATACACTTTGGGAAGCTCTACCCTGCTCACATTGACAAATTTCTTCCTCCAGGGATCGCCAAATCAGTATCGTCAGGGTAAGAGACCTCCCCCGTTGCTCTACTGAGTTTAGGGACCCTGGGCCTAACCCTTTGCTGTGTTGAAAGTTTCAGAACTCAATCAAACCCAGAGTCTTTGTCTATCCATTTTGCAGGTGTTCCATAGGACAATGGTGCCTTTGCATCCTTTAAAGGGCATAGGGTAAAGCATTAGGGCTGCCATCCTTAAGGGTCTGGGCTATGGGTGCATTCCCTAAAATCCAGAGGATCACAATCTTCTTGATGACAGAGGCCTGGGCAGCAGCAGAAGAATCATTATGTAGAGTCCTAATGAGCCATGGGCTTTCTGGAGTATGGACCTCAGCACTCCACATAGTGACTACTCTTCCTCATGTGAGTGATCACCTGATGAGCCATATACTGCCCAGAATAGAGTCTTTCCCTTGAGACAGAACAAAGGCCAATGCCTACTTGAGACAGATCCAACGATCACAGGGTAAGAGTCATTCCCCTCAGTCCAGTATCAATTACTGCTTATGCTGAAATTGAGACACACAGTTTAGTCCAAGACTCATAGATAGATCCAGGACAAAACACATGGCCCATGGCCACTTCATAACCAAGACATGGCAATAATAAGTGTCCACTGACAGATGAATAGATAAAGAAAATGTGGTATATATGCACAATGGCATGTTATTCAGCCTAAAAAAATATGGAAATCCTGCCATTTTTGACAACATGAATGGACCTTGAGGACATCTTGCTATGTGAAATAAATCAGACAGAGAAAGACAAATACTGTATGGTCTCACTTATATGTGGGATCTAAAAAACCCAAACTCACAGAAACAGAGAATAGATTGGTGGGCAGCAGAGGCTGGGGAAAATGGGTGAAAGTTGTTAAAAGGTACACACTTCCAGTTATGAGATAAGTAAGCTCTGGGGATGTAATGTACAGCCTGGTGGCTACAGTTAACCATACTGTACTGTATATTTGAAAGTTCCTACAAGAGTAGATCTGAAAAGTTCTCATCACCAGAAAAAAAAATGTAACTATGTGAGCTGATGAATGTTAACTAATTATTGTGGTAATCATTTTGTAATACATACATATATCAAATGGAAAAAAAAAGAAAAAAAAGAAAAGGAAATAAGAGAAAGACCCAGTCTTTTCCTCCTGTCCCTAAGCACCAATTACCAAAACTTCCAACAACTTGGGTCAGTGAAATCTATAACAGAAGTTCGGTAGGACTTGGCAAATGTAGTATAAAGTGGGACAGTTCAAAGCATACACTAGCCAGCAGGCAGGAACTCAGAGTGCAAGCTCACTGTTAGCCAGTTAGCAAACCAAAAGCCAGAGGAGAGATAGTCACCACCTCGACCATACTGCTCATAACACCAATCATTTTGTGGTTGCCCTCAGACAGCAGGATCAATGCCCCACACACAATTAGTTCAGATGTTGAGGTTATTAATGCAACACATGCACTGTAAAGGTCTGAAAGGTTTATTATTCACATAATGTGGCTTTCTGGGGAGCCGGGGCAGACACCCAAGCTGGTCCGAAATGGCTTGAGTGAAAGGAGTGAGTGGCTTTGGTTTTTACTGTGGTTAGAGTGTAGGGCCATGATGAAAGTTGCTGGCACCGAGGACAGGAGTCCACAGCTTCCATATTGGCTTGCCCAGATGTGGGTATAAAAGCTGTCAGCAGTCAAGCATCCAACATGGAGTCAGACTCTTTACTCCACCTCCAGAACCATGGTTTTACGTTAACTGATTTTAACATTTTTCTTGGTTTATTTAGTAACAAACTAAACTTTCTTCTCTCTTTATGCTGAAACAGGAATGTCTAAGAAATCTATTCTTTGATTCCCTGAATCTCCAAATATTTTCCTAGTGCCAGGAGCAGAGATTCAACTCTACAGGTGCAAAACATAAATACTTAGAAAAAAATCTAAGTCTTCAGCAAAATGCAACTCAATGACTTAAAATGCCAGAAATTGATTTATCCTATTCTTATGCTAGACTCAAGAGTAATTAGGAATTACTTTTTCACTTTTTTCCCAGTCAAAAATGAATACATTCTTTTTATTTTGAAAGGAAAGCTAAAAATGTATGATTTTGTGACATGGAATCTGGATCCAAAAGACTACAAAAGCTTCCAGAGAAATAAAGCATTTTGGTGTCATTAAAGCAATTATCCTTCTCAAGGAAAAAAGAAATAACTTTCCAAATTAGATACATCAATAAAGACTGAAAGTTAGTCTGCAAAGAACACAGGTCATGTTTTTACGTGGTCACTGACTCAGATCGTTTCCAGCTTAATTTTTTTTCCAGCCAACTTAAAAGACTTCTTCAAAATCAATGGAATCAACGATCTAGTCAATTCAATTTAGTTATTAAGGCAGATAAAAACAATGGATTGACTATATTTTTGATCCAGTTGTGTTTGGGGAGATATTTCAGTCAGAGAGACATGGCAATAAATTTTCTTTGAAAGGAAATCTGGGTGGGAAAAGAAATGGCAGCGTTAGCTAATAAATGTTGCTTTTCAAACCCACTAATGCTCTCAGATGATTTATCACCATTTGAAAGCTTTGGGCTACTTTACCAAAGAAAATGCATCATCCCTTGAAGTTGTGTAAAATTTTTCTCAAAGTCACATTTATAAAACCGAATACCACCTGAAACGTGCAAGTTGTCCAGCTGCTCGATACCTAATGGCCGACAACAGCAAGGCAGCCTGAAAGATCTTCTGCCGTCTCAGTTCAAAAGGTGAGATTTCACGTATCACGTATCTCCAGATGCTGGCTTCCCATGCCCCTCTCAGAAAGGAGTCTAACTGGTGATAGTATTTGAATGGTCATCACAGAAGTCTCCCCAGAGGTGGTATCTGGAGTATTCACTCCTATCTATCTGATGAGAGAAAGATGGAAAAAAAGAAACCCTAAGAAACAAGACTTTGGAAGACACTACACTATTTTGAGGACTTTTATATGGATGCCTGTGTGGTTTGCCGAGATAGAGCTCCCCTCATCCACAGCCTGTCAAGTCCCAGCCAGGCCTCGTGGCGTGAGGCAGCCAAGAGATAGTCAGTCCATGGTAGGGCAAAGGAATATAAACAAATCCCTCCTGCTTTGTTTTCAAATCAAAGGCAAGACTTTTAAATGAGACAGTACAGCATTTGGCAGGTGCAGTTTGTATCAGCAGCAGCATCAGAGGAAACTTCAACCCCTGAAAATGAAAGAGGCTATACTATTGATCATTCACTGCAAGTTCATTGACATTCTGTGGTTTACTTTTACTCTTCTTACCCCAGGTATAATTCATCAGAAAACACACATGGTCTTCTAAATTTTTATGAAGAGGCGACTGTTCCAGCTGAAAGTTAAAAAGTCCCCCAACCTCTCCCCCCCAAAACAAAGAGAGAGAGAGAGAGAGAGAAAGATGTGAAAATAACCTGAAATGAGGTTTCAAGCAGATAAGCTTCCCCTTTCCTCTGCAAGTCCAAGTTGAAAAATCTCTTTCTCGTTTAGTAATAAATAATTACTGAGCACCTACCGTGTGAAAGATGTGAGACCAGGCTCCATGGTCAGACACACAAAAACTGATAACTGTATCATGATAAATAATAAATAAGTGATAAAGTGTATCATGAGCGATAGAAGACTTGCTCAAGAGGGGAAAAGTGAAGAATTGTACCATATGATTAGTTATTCCATTCGATGTAGATAATCACTCATGGACGCATGGCTACTTGTTTATTTATTCATTTGACTCTGGATTAAAACCTCATACTGACATTATTTTGTTGCTTAACTGTTTCAGTTTGGGCCATTAGAAGCTCCGTCAGGTTGGCTCCTGTATTCTTTCAATAAGCACCACCACTTCCAGGTTTTTTTGAGCATTTCCTTATTTTCCGGCACCACAAGACATTCCAGGCTAAGTCTGTATTTTCCCTGCAGCAGGCCCAGCAACCAGCCACTTCTGCAAGGAGCGCCGGCTCCTTTTTTCTTGAAGAATGGTGTTTAGAAACCAAGATCTGTGTGCTAGATGTCAGTGATTCTTGGTCCTCTCACTGGACAGAAGTGTATGTATGGAAGTGTATGTATGGACTCTATCCCACCTCACACACATATCTATATTTATGTATTTATCTACCTGTATGTGTAATAAAAACCAGGAGCTCACAGTGACACCTCTGATTCCAATCCAGTCCTGCAGGCTTCATTTTAACCTTCCCTTTTCTTTATTCATAACTTCTTTCTCTAACAAAGAGAACCCAGCTTTCATTATCTACTATCTATTCACTTATTTATGCAATTCTAGTAAGTGCTTAAAAGAGTTTCAGAATTCCCAGTCCAGATCCTGGTGACAGAGAACTGACCTACTTTTACTAACGAGATAGCTGCGAGCACGTGTACAGTTCTTTTGCATTGGCCTCAGAGTAACTAATCCAAGACCCTGTTTTCCAGTTACTTAAGTTAGGTCTTTTCTTTCCTGTCCCGTCAGTGTGGGTATGTTATTTGTTTGTAACACAGTAGGTTTGTTTGTTAGTGTTTGTATTATTCCATTTTGTGTCCCTCCCACTGCCTGCTTGCTTTTCATTGTTTACTCATTAAGTGTGTGAAATAGTACTATGATTCTAAGAGTCAGAGCTGTACAAAAATTACGCTCACAAAGTGTCATCCCTCCTTGTCCAGCTACCCTTTTCTCATGTCCCTTTCTTTCCAGCCCAGCCCAGCCCACCCTTTAGGAAACCAGTCCCTTAAGTGTCTGGTTTATCTTTCCTGATTTTCCTTTGGCAAATATAATCAAATATCTATGTAAGTACTTATATCCGCTTCCTTCTTACAGGAAAGGAACAACTATAGATACTCTTCTGAGCTTTCCTTTTTTCACTTAACAGTGTGTTATTGCTGCAACTTCTTGCTTAGGCTTCACTCCTGGCTCTATCTTTGGTAAAACTTATTCTTCGTATGGAGTTTACAGGGTTTTCTCTGACTTCTAGTTTCACTGAAAATGTCATTTACGGGCTTTGGTTTTGTATTCTCCTTGTTGCTGTAGGAGGTTTCCAAGAGGGAAAGCAGATTCGGAACTAAGCTGTTGCCTTATTCCCACTGAAACCAGAAACCCACAAACTATTTGCATTTTAAAATGTTTCCCCTAGAAGAAGACTGAAGACAATGACTTTATAATGCAGTTTGAAGCATTGAGTTCCTTCCTGGAGATGTTTGAACTCAGTGAGGAGGGAGGGGCCTTTATAAAAACAGTATCAATTCATTACTCAGGCAGAGTCACTTAGCAAGTAGTTTTCAGTGCCTACTATGTGACAGCATTGTTCTAGGTACTGGGCATACATCAGTGATCAAAGCAAAGATACCCATCCTCATGTAACGTACTTTCTAGAATTCTTTCTATATGCAAGATACTATACTAAGGACTTAAAGGAAAATAGATATATAAAAGATAGAAATACATAGGTCCCTGCCTTAAGAAGTTTCCATTCTCACTAATAGACAATATGTATACACTTTTTGAGGGGAACTAATGTGCACATTCATGAAAAATACAAAGTGACACCCTAAGTTCCAAATGGTTAACATGAATTTCTTTCTTCTTTCACTTAAATATTTATGGAGCATCTACTATGTGGCAGTCACTATTCTAGGCACTAAGGATACATCACTGAACAAAAGAGGAAAAAAATCCTGTTTTCATAGAGCTTACAGTTTTGTGGTGGTAGAAACCCCATTGATCAATCAAAAAATATAAAGTCAAAACACATCAAACATCAGGTAATATAAGTGCTCTGAAGAAAAATAAATAAATTTATTTTTTAAAAAAAAGGAAAAAGAAAGCAGGAAAGGGGAATGGAGTGGTTGGGATACAAATGGAGTTTCAAAGTCTCAGGAAGTTCATTTTAAGGAGTAAAGACCTAAATGATGTGAGGACTGAGCCATCTGGAGGAAAGCATGCCCAGGCCAAGGGAGCAGTTGGGGGGATTTGGAAGGGAGGAAGTCACTTGCATTGGTTTCCAGGGAGACCTTGTGGGGGAGATGCTGTGTGTCTAGTCTTTGAAAGATGACTAGCCTCTGGGATGTGGAGAGAATAGGAAGGGCATTCTAGGTGAGGTAATAGAACTAGTAATGGAGCACAGGCAGGTCCAAATGAGTTAACCCACCTGATTGTAGAGGCGAGTTTGGATAAAGCCAGAAGAGCAGGTTGGAAACAGTTACGAAGGTGCTGAGTGTAGACCAAGGAGTAGTTCCTTTTCCTGTAGGCACTGGGGAAACCATTAAAAGAGCCTGAAAGCAGAATACACAGTACTGTACAGTTTGACCTCCATTGTATTATCAGGGACAAAAAGCACATGTATGTATCCTCAGAGATAAAAGTCTACAAGGACTATGCCAAACGATAACACCAGTTACTCCTGGAAGATGGTATGGTGAGTGATTTTTATTTTTCTTTGAACTCCTCTACATTTTCCAAATTTTCTGAAAATAATAATTATTACTTTTACAATCAGAAAAAATAATAAGCCTTGCCATCCTCACAAAAGAAAGACTTAACCTGGGCATAGCCCCAGGAAGTGTTTTAGAAAAATTAACCACAGTGGATACAGATGGACAAGAGAAGGAAGAAGGAGGCTACTCTGTAGGAGCATCATTTGAGCTCCAGAACCCCAGCTCCTTTCTCCCGTAAGGCTGGCCCTGGTGCTGCTATTGGAAGTCAGCAATAAGACAGCTGTGTGGATGGTGACACTGCTCCCCATTTCACCCAGCTGTAGGCAGCAGGCCCATTTTCTCCCTCCTCCAGTGTAGAAGGAGAATCTGCTAAGTTGGAAAAAGAAAAAATCCAAATCCAAAATCCATTAAGATATAGCTCCTATGTTTATTCCTTTTACATATTTGTGTTTCACAGCTCACGTTCCAATCTAAAAGTGATAAGAGAATGAACATTCCTTGAGAAGTGAGATGGAGTCTCCAATGTATGAAATTCTTCCTCTGGGGTGTGCACAGAAGCAGTCATCCTCCTTTATGTAACTTTGGGAAATGAAATCGCATGGGAGAGGATGTCTCTCATGGAATCTGTCAGGATTGGAGGGCATTATATGGGCAGGTCTTTGTCCTCAGAGCAGCAGTGCCAGAAGCTCACCTTCTGCTGTGGACTGAATCATGTCCCTCAGAGTCATATAGTAGAGCCCTAACTCCAAGTGTGATGGGATTGGGACATAGGCCTTTGAGGTTAAATGAGTAATTAAGGTTAGATGAGGTCATGAGAGTGGAGTCCTCATGATGAAATTAGTGCCCTTATAAGAGGAGGTAACAAAGAGCTTGCTCTCTCTCTCCACCACGTAAGGATGGAATCCCCTTTTCTATGCGAGGCAGCTGGATGTTGATGGGGAAAAACACACAAGGTAGGTGACTAGTCAGTGATGCCCCAAAAGCCTATCCCATTTCTTTAGTAGACTCACATTGCCTCCACTCAATATTTCATACCTCTTTCACTGTCTTCAACTCTATCACACCTCAATCCACTCACAGCCTATGACCTTGCCATATATTCTAAGGAAGTATAAGCCATCAGATCTAATATCGTACATCTGCCCACCCCAAACCTACCAACTTAGTTATCCATGTACACATCCTCTCTACTCCTGGTACAATGGGGAAGAATCTCTCCCTGTCAAAGGACAACTGAATCCACCCTCTTTTCCCTTCAAAGATTTGGCTCCTTCAGTTACCCCCAGTTATTCCCTTTCTCTAATTTGTATGAGTATGGATCATATTCTTGTGTATCTCTCACTTTTTAAAAGTATATATATATATATATATATATATATATATATATATATATATATCTCACATGTATGGATACACATATTCCTACACCCATTTCCAGCTACTGAACCATTCCTCTTCTCCATTTCATAGCCAAATTTCTGGAAACACCTGTCTACAAAGGCTGTCTCAACTTCATCTCCACATACTTCATACCCCACCATATACCATCATCTATCCCAGTCCTCCACTGAGACTGCCATGGTCATCAAAGACCTCCATGTTGCTGAAACCAATGAAAATGTCTCACTAGGCTGAAACACTAGGTGGCTCAATCAGCTTCCATCTATGCATATACCATTTACTTCTCTAGTCTACAGCATTTTATGAGCCCTAGAATTGCCTTTTGTATTGCCTAGTTGATACCTTTGATGCTGAAACTGGCCTCTGTACACTGACACTGAATTAAATCTCAGAGATAGAGTTTTGGGTGAAGTGGAAAAGAATAGCTTTATTGCTTTGCCAGGCAAAGGGGACCACAGTGGGCTAACGCCCTCAAAACTGTGTGTCCCAACCTGGAGGGGTTATTGAGGAATTTTATAGTAATGGCTCAAAGTGGAAGGCGTGATCAGCTCATGGACATTCTTCTGATTGGTTGGTGGTGAGGTAACTGGGAGCTAACGTCATCAACCTTCTGGTTCCAACCGGACTGAGGTCTACGTGCTTGTGGGCAGCACACAGTTAACTTTTCTTACCTGGTGGGGGTTTCACTATCTACAAAACAGCTCAAAGATATTGTTATGTGTATCCCTTGTGGGGGAACCAGGACCCTGCCCCAAGTCTGCACTATTGTTTCTTTTTTTTTTTTTTTTTTGTGGTACGTGGGCCTCTCACTGTTGTGGCCTCTCCTGTTGTGGAGGACAGGCTCCGGACGTGCAGGCTCAGCGACCATGGCTCACGGGCCCAGCCGCTCCGTGGCATGTGGGATCCTCCCGGACTGGGGTACGAACCCATGTCCCGTGCATCAGCAGGCAGACTCTCAACCACTGCGCCATCAGGGAAGCCCTGCACTATTGTTTCTTGACTGTTCCTCCTTTGTCTCTGCATCCCCTCCCTTCCCTGATTAGCAACTGTTTGAACCTGCTTGTTGGAACTCAGGAAAGGTCATGGAGACTGAATGAAGCCTATTTCCTGTAATCAAGAAATGGGAACACAGAAAGGCTTTTGTGCCCAGGAGCCCCACAGGGTCCTGCTTGGTTTCATTTTCCCTTGGATGTCTCACAGTCTTCTAAAACAGCCCCAGAAAGTGACCTTCCTTCACCTCAGTCTTCCTCTTCTCAGTAAATGTTATCATTGTTCATTCAATTCACAAGCCAGAAAGATATTAGGAGATATTATTTTTGGTTGCTTCACCATTTTCATCGATATCCTCCCAGCGTATAGTTCCAAGAGTATGAAGAAGCTGTGCTCTCAGCTCACCTCCACTGTAACCCCCACAGTCCAGCCTCCGTCATCTCTGTCCTGTGTGACAACCTCCTCCTATCTTGTTTCCTTCATTTCTTCTCTCACCCATCCCATTGTCCACTTGCCTGCCAAGGTGATCTTAGGAAATAGAAGACCCTCTTCTTCCATGGGTCCCTATTCATATTGCATAATTCTGTCCCTCCCTTTCTCTCCCACCACGTCTCAACCCACTCTCACCATATCCACTGAGCTTCAGCCACAGTAGTCTTCTTTCAGTTTCTAGAACAGACTATACTACTTCTCACCTCAGGATCCTTATCCATCTTGTTTTGTCTCCACACAATGAGCTTCTCTCCCTCTTTAAATGGCCAAATTCTTTCTCATGCTTTATGTCTTAGCTTTTGAAAGAATGGAAAATCAATCTTCTATATTATGGCTGTTGGGTTTTAGTTGATAAGAATGTAGAATGAATATCAAGCAGGATGAGGGGGAGAAGGAAGAAGAAGAAAACAATAGAAGAAAATAAACTAAAATTGATGAACACATCACATATCAGGTGCTATCACTTGAGCAGATAACAGAGATGCTTACAGGAGCAAAATGAGACTTAGAATGGGACCAGGGAAGGGAAGGGAAGAAATGAGCAGAATTGAGGATGCCTTCATTCAGGGAGATTCCACCTCACTTTATAATAATAACCACAAAGGTGGTTGTTGGGGAAGACAGGAAACTGGTAAATGAGCCAAAGAATGACTGATGTCACTGACCAGCCTCAGAATTTCACTTAGGACTTTAGTGTCCACTCATCATAGTTTCCTTCCAAGCGTCAGGAGAGAAGCACGGGCCAGGCTGAGCAGGCATGTGTACATGCCACGTTCAGACACCAGCCCAGGGATATGAGCAGTGAAGCACCATCCACCCAGCTGGGGTGGAAGATGGGTGCATGGCGGGGCAGACAAAGGGCAGGGAATGGGTAGGCCCAAGGACAAACGTTTAAACTCCATCCCAGAGTAACTGCTCAGTGAATATATGTACAGCACCCTAAGTCCTTCACATAATGAAGGTCCTTAGTAACTCAGAGAAAAACATTTTTTTTAAATGCTGTAACTGAAGTCTCAAAATTAAAGCTGTGTGGTTCTAAGAAGCTACACCTTAAACCCACTTTTCCAAAAATTAGCAAATTAGAAAAAAATCTTTGCTTTGAATATTTTACAATACTTTGTTTTTCATTTTTCATGCTAACAGTATTTTATAGAGATACAATTTACGAAAGAGTCATATGCACAAAGATCCAGTACCCAGGTCCATGACTGCTAACATATGTATTCACCCTCTGTCACCACTGCCCAGCCCAAGAGGACAATGCAATACAAGTACTACCATCGGTTCCAAGGTGAGAAACACAATTCCTTGTGCTAAGCAATACCCATTATCGGTGACCACCCCCTGACCTTCAGTCTAAGACAGCCAAGGTAATTTTGGTATGGTTGAGTTAATGCCTGGTATAGAAAAGCCATTTTCACTGAAGTTACCTGTACAATGTCAAAAACCCAATAGATACCATTCTTTTCTAAAAGAAGTGCCAGCCATAGTAGCTTTATATTTAGAGGAAAATGAGAAAAAATATTCTTATGCTTTGGAGAGTAATTTGTGACCCTGCTTCTCTGAGTGGGGTTTTGCCAGGTTATTCTGTTTCTTAAAGCCACTAATAACCCCAGCTCTACCGGTTTTCTTTACCCTGTACCCCCAGAGGGAAAAATGTACAGTCCTGCCATGTGTAAAAGCAGAGGGACAAGAGCCTTTTAAAAATTCTGTTATTACACTGCTTTCGCCTTTGTGGGTCTCACCCTAGTGGGAGGGTCTGTGGTTTCCATGGCAATGATACCTGGCATCAATGCTGGGCAGCCTTCCAGGGACTGGGGTTGGAAGCTGTGAGGCTAAAATACGTCTGTCAGAGGTAATGAAGAGTTCTCTCTGTAAATATTTCTATCTGTCTGCTCCACTCAGCCACCTGCACAGGTCCAGAAGGTAAAGCGAATGATGCAGGGGTAGGGATCGGGGGATGGGAGTGTCAGCCTGAGACGAACATAACACGTATCACACAGAGCATCTCTATTGCATGTATGATGATAGGGCCAACACTCCCACCCAAATGGATGGCTTATTTTTCCAGATAATAAATTAAAAGCTGATGCTGGGTGACTGCTGGAAGTCTTTGCAAAAGATTTGCAACAATTCTCAGATTCAGCTCTAAAAGTTGAATTCCCTCTGTTCCTACTCCCTGCCGTCTTTCATAAATTGCTTTCCCCAAATTTACTGTCTTTTAACACTATCATCATTTTCCTATGCATCTAATGCTTCAAGTGGGGCTTTCAACCCATTTTTTAAATTGAAATATAGGTGACATAAGATAATAGTTTCAGGTATATAACATAATGATTTGACATTTACATATATCACAAAATGATCTCCACGGTAAGTGTAGTAACCATTCGCCACCATTCAAAGTTATTACAATATTGTTGAGTAATTTCCTGTGCTGTACATTACAGCATGACATTTATTTTCTGACTAGAAGTTTGTACTTCTAATCCACTTCACCTATTTCCATTCCCCCTCCCTCTTCCTCTCTGGCAACCACCAGTTTGTTCTCTGTATCTATGAGTTTGTTTACATTTTGTTTTGCTTGTTTGTTTTGTTTTTTAGATTCCACATATAAGTGAAATCATATGGTGTCAATATTTGTTTTTATCTGATTTATTTTGCTTAACATAATACCCTCTAGATCATACACGTTGCTGCAAATGGCAGTAAGAGTGGCTATTATCAAAAAGACAACAAATAACAAGGGTAGGTTGGGGGGGTGGAGAAAAGGGAACCCTCTTGCACTGTTGGTGGGAATGTAAATTGGTGCAGTCACTATGGAGAACAGTATGGAGGTTCTTCAAAACATTAAAATAGAACTACCATATGATCCAGCAATTCCACTGCTGAGTATCTATCCAAAGAAAACAAAAAACATTAACTCAAAGAGACACAGGTACCCCTATGTTCATCACAGCATTATTTATAGTAGCCAAGATATGGACACAACCTAGGTGTTCATGAACAGACGAATGGATAAAGAAGATGTGGTACATATGTATAATGGAATATTACCCAATCCATTTTTCTAATTGAGTCAACAAATAATCCTAACAGCTTCTACTTCCCATTTTTATATCAGCCATTTATATCCATTCATTTATTCATGTATCCATTCACTTAAAAAATACTGAGGATGCAACAAAGAACAAAATAGAAAAAAAAGTTCAGTTTCTACAGACAGACTAGCGCACAGAACAAGGTGAGAGCTGTAACTCTATTGTGACAGCTCAAGTCAGATTTCTGCCCACTAGACTAAGAATTTTTCCAGTTGTAAAGATCAAGTAATCCTCTGGTAGGCTGCCCATTTCTTTCATACCTCTGCACTTATGATGAATTAGCCACCAGGAAATATCCTTTTCAGGTCCATGTATTCTGATAACATTCCTGTTGTTATTTACTGTTTCTACTCTGTTGGTGCCTTATTTCTGGAAGTAAGTGCTGGTGTTTGATCTCTGCCACTGTAGGAGTCCTTCATCCCCATCATAATGACAACATCTCCCATCACCAATCTAGCCTACAGAGGCAGCTTCCATTGAGCTTTTCAAGAATGTTGGTAATTGATTCACTAGTTCATTTTTTAGTGCCTTCATGAAGTGAGTACCTCGCGGGATTACCAAAGCACATCCACCACAGAAGAGGCTCTTAATATCCAACCATTCAAGGAAGTGTGTTTTGTGGCAGGTAGCTGCTTTCCCCAGCCACCTCAGTGTTCTTAATGGCAGGGATGGAGGAGCTTACGATCATGGAGTTCCACTCTCCAAAGCTGAACTGGCAATCACTATGTCTGAGTGTTTAACCTACCAATAGCATAGACCAAAACTATCATTTGCACAGAAACCAAGTAGAGAGAGCTACCTAGTAGAGGATTACTTGTATTGGAATGCTTCAGCATAGGAGGGAGCCACTTGTGCTGATTGGAACATACATGTATTAGAGTATGGACTTCTCTTCCCTATCTTCCCTATTTCTGCCCATACCATTATCCTTTGACTCACATAATGCCTTATTCACCAACATGGTATCCCACATAATATTGCTTTTAACCAAGGAACTTATTTCATGGCAAAAGAAGCATAGTGGTAAGTCCATGCCCATAGAATCTACTAGTCTTACCAGGTACCACATCACTCAGTAGTTGCTCTGATCAAATGGTGAAATGCCAATTAAAGGCCAGTTGAGAGAGAAAACCCTACAAATTCTAGGTTCTATCCTATTGGATGAAATACATGCTTTCAACCAGTGACCAATACATGGAGCAATTTATCCCACAGGCATAATCAAGTGGTAGAATTTGGGAATAGACCCTCCTACAAATACATCTTATAATCTACTGAGATAGTTTTTGTTTTCTGTCTCCACAGTGTTGGCTTTGCTGGTTTAGGGCTCTTAGTTCACAAGGAAACATGATTCCACTTAAGCTTCTCTGACCATTTGTGTTTCTCATGCTACTGAACGAAAAGGCTCAGAAGAGTCTTATATACTGCTGGGAAATTTGGGTTCTGCTCCTCATGGGGGCAGAAAGGACTATGTGTGCAAACTATAGTCTTCTATGGGTATCTCTTAGTACTTACATGTTTAAAATTTGTGGGAATCTACATCAACCCACTGAAATAACGACTTCTGGGAATTCAGACCCTTTTAGGAATAAACGTTTGAGTCATGCTACAAGTAAAAAAGCTTTACCAACTGAGTTGCTACCTTAAGATAAAGGGAACATCAAATAGGTAGTGGAAAGGAAATTATAAATATCAATCATGGCCTCATAAACAATTACAAAAATGTCACTGTTATAAATATTTTCTACCATGTTTGTAGTGTAGACATTGCTAATGTTAAGTCATGTTTTTCCTCACACCTCCTTTCTCCTATTATTTTAATTAAGCACTACTGTTGGTGTAACAAATCTATAACTTTTTCTTTACATTACGGAATATTCAGATATATGTGCATATGATTTCTGTAGGAAATCTTTCCTTTTGGGGAGAGAGTACAGTCTTGGTTTGTATGAAAGATAATTGCATCTTTAGTCAGAAGCATAAAACTCTATCTTGGTTGGGAGAGTATGGTTGCTGATTAGCTGAGGAGATAGATGGTATTGGTTATTTACCTGTTTTCTCAGTGCCCCCAAGTGCTTCTGTGCTCTGGGCCTAGATCTGCATACTCCATTCTTCACACTAGTTTGCCAGCTGGCATTCTAATAGGTTTTGCTGATGGGAGGCACCAAAGGAATGGAAGGTGGCAAGAGGAGAGAAGGGACATTCCTCCTGTTTTCAGTCCCTTTAGCAAAGCTCCAGCAAACACAGATGATTGAGTCCAGCCTCCAGCCTTCTTCAGTATTCCCAGCATCAGCCTTTCCATGCCTCTTCATAGGTACCAGCAATAGTGAAGCTGGGGATTCTTTGGCATTCCAGTACTAACCACGTCACACTCCCTCACCTGCTGGGCCTGGCCCCCTTCCACAGTCTGCACCCATCAGATCATGCTGACTCTCAGAAGTCCAAGCACCCGTTAGGTCACACACCAACTTCAGAGGTCCAGCACTCACCTAACTATACCCTTCCTTAGAATTCTGAACACCAGCAGTGAAGGGGTGTTTTATTTTTTAATATAAATTCTAATATTGCTTTAAAAGTGATAATATAGTTCTATATGTTTTCATTACCAAAACAGAGTTCTGTCTATAATAGGAGTATCATGTATTCTAACAGCAATCAATCTTTCTAAAGAAGACTCCTTCTTCTCTGTTTGCAATAAAACTGGCATTCATTCAAACATTCCTGACGGAGGGTAAGAAGTGGGAAAATGATGTACTCTCTGTTTTAAATGTCTAGTTTCTTAGGTTTTATGGGGTTGTTTTTTTGTTTGTTTGATTTCTGACTGGACCCTGCTTGTTATAGAGAAGAGTGTCAGGTTTGGAGGGGAAACTAATTACCACCACCATTCTTCGTTACTGTATTCATTCATCCCTTCCACATTTGATACTTATTGGATACCTATTAGGCTTTGGGACTGTAAAGATCAGCCAGGCATTGTTCCTTCCAGCCATCAAAGAACTTAGAGTTAGTGAAGGAAACAGGCAATTAAAGCAGTAAGAGAGTGTAATAGATGATAGAAGAGTGCTTATCTCAGTCAGGGATTGGGGGAGAGTGAGCATAAGCTTCCAGAAGCCATGATATCTGAACAGAAACACAAAGTGTGAATAGGAACTAACAAGGTAGAAAGTGGAGGTTGGGGAGAAAATGTTC
This sequence comes from Aethalodelphis obliquidens, assembly GCF_003676395.1. NCBI lineage: Eukaryota > Metazoa > Chordata > Mammalia > Artiodactyla > Delphinidae > Aethalodelphis > Aethalodelphis obliquidens. The sequence continues at coordinate 5,017,610 of NW_020838028.1, read as the reverse complement.
CATGCAGAAGGAACATGTGCCAAGAAAAAATGTTTAAGAAAATGTGACAAGTTTAATACAGCAGTAAGGACGGAGCTTAGCTTGCAGAGTAGGGTGGGCCAGAGCTGGAGGGGATGGCGGGGAAGGTATAGAGGAAAAACCAGGCAAGAGAACAGAGGTTGAGGGGCTTCCCTTGTGGTGCAGTAGTTAGGAATCTTCCTGCCAGTGCAGGTTACACGGGTTTGAGCCCTGGTCCGGGAAGATCCCACATGCCATGGAGCAACTAAGCCCGCAAGCCACAACTACTGAGCCCTCGTGCCACAACTACTGAAACCCACGCGCCTACAGCCCATACTCTGCAACAAGAGAAGCCACCACAATGAGAAGCCTGCACATCGCAACAAAGAGCAGCCCCCGCTCGCTGCAACTAGAGAAAGCCCATGCACATCAGCAAAGACCTAACACAGCCAAAAATAAATAAATAAATTATTTTTTTAAAAAAAGAGAGAGAACAGAGGGTGGGTGGGTAGGAGGAGGGGAGCCTGATGGCTCTTGTAACCTCTTTTCTTCCCTCTCTTGTTCCATACAGTGTTCAGAGCTCGACACAAAGAGGTCATCTTACCCATGGAAAAGGAATAGTGCAATGAACTGGAGCCCCCCCCCTCCAAATTCATATGTTGAAATCCTAACCCCTAAGGTGATGGTACTAGGAGGTGGGGGTCTTTGGGAGGTGATTAGGTCATGAGAGTGGAGCCCTCATGAATGAGATTAGTGCCTTAATTAAACAGACCCCAGAGAGTTCTTTCCATCATGTGACTTTGTTATAGCAGCCTGAACTAAGACGAGTGGAGTGTGAGTGTAACTGAGCAAGACCCTATGGGCCCTTCCCAGGAACAGACACCACCATCCCCCATGTCTTCTGCCTGTCTCTTGTTTATAGAAAAACTTTAGCCTCCTAGATCTTCCCTGAGTTCCAAAGAATAAATATAATCAGAGAAGTGAGAAAATGCAGAAAGAAAGGAAAACAGTCAAGCAAGAAAAATAATAACAGTTTAGCCATTAAACAAAGTCAAGGACTTTTAGTTCCTCCTCAAGGGCTATGGTTAATATTCTGAGGCATGTGCTTTGAGCTGTTTTTTAGGTACTGAAACCCTAACCAGGTGGGAGAGGTTAACTGTGTGATGCCCACAAGCATGTAGATCTCAGATTGGTTGGAACCAGAAGATTGATGATGTTGATTCCCAAATACCTCACTACCAACTGATCAGAAGAATGTACACTATCTGATCATGTACCCCACAATCCCCCTCCCTCACCCTGTCTTAAAAAACATTTCCTTGAAAGCCATCAGGGGGTTCAGGCCTTTAATCACTAACTACCTAGACTCCTTGCTTGGCACCTGTAATAAACTCTGTACTTTCCTTCATCACAACCCAGTGTCAGTAGTTTGGCTTTGCTGTGTGTGGGCAAGTGGACCCAAGTTTGGTTCAGTAATATGATGAGTCCCTTATTCAATTCTGCAGCCTCAGTCCAAGAGTACCAATAAGAACACTTCCCAAGTAAGTCTTCTCACCTCCAGGTTACTTAGCTTCCCCTCACATGTGGCTCTCCACTTCTATTTCCCTCTAGATTTTTCTCTCCTTTGTTTTTCCTGGGCTTTTTCCTTCTCAGACTCTCCCTCTTCCTATGCAAAGCAATCTTGTTCTCTCTCAGCTGTCCCAAACGTGCATCATCACCCCCATCACATTAATTCATCCAATTACCAGGGCCCACCCTCCTTAGCAGGCAGTCAGATTACATGTGACAAAGCATATTTTCTTGTTGGACTTCCCTGATGGTGCAGTGGTTAAGGATCCACCTGCCAACACAGGGGACACAGGTTTGAGTCCTGGTCTGGGAAGATCCCACATGCCGCGGAGCAACTAAACCCATGCGCCACATCTACTAAGCCTGTGCTCTAGAGCCCGTGAGCCACAACTACTGAGCCCGTGTGCCACAACTATTGATCCCGCATGCCTAGAGCATGTGCTTCACAACAAGAGGAACCACCGCAATGCAAAGCCCGTGAACCGCAACAAAGAGTAACCCCGCTCGCTGCAAGTAGAGAAAGTCCACACGCAGCAATGAAGACCCAATGCAGCCAAAAATAAAATAAATAAGTAAATTTATAAAAAAGAATATTATCTTGTCATTGAATGAATACAGTAAATAACTTGAGTAAGTGTTAGGAGTGTGTTAGAAAGTCATTTGAAGAAATTCTGTGTGAAATAGCTACCTCTCCTTGCCAGGCTCACAGTGAGGTTGGCAGCAGAAAGAGATACTTTTAATGCCTGGTGAGTATTCCCAAATCCAAGAAGATTGTGAATTCATCTAATTACTTTTTAGTAAAAGATCTTGTGAACAAAGTACAACCTAAGTACCTTAAATGATTTTTAAATCCATTTCAAATGCTGCATTTGAAGTTACAGGATTCTTTGACTTATATGAAGGATGTATTCCACGTGTAATTAAAATTTTGTTAATGAAATTCTATTTCCTCTTGATTGCCACATTTAAGCCATGTCTATATTCCCTCACAAACTATATCCTGGCACCAACATTTGGATATTCTCGCCACATGTCAGAATGCCCAGCCATCATCCCATCACTTGAAATCCAGAGCAAACACAGAACCACACAACCATCCAGTCACTGTTATGAAGAGAATCACCAAAGTAAGATGCAAAATTATGTGTGTGAGAATAAATCTCTCTCCCTCACACATGATCTCACTCCAGGTTTCCTTCTCCCAATGCTCTCTATCATCAAATATGGTGGCACCATGAGTATATTTTTCTATTTTCCAAACTGTCCACAATGCAAATGTATGCCTTTGTAATTATGTAGTAGAGCCTTTACACGAGGTATTCAAATATCTGAGAATATCTAGCAAGCCAATGGGGTCAGCCTTCCTGATATGTTTTTGCATGAGGAGTTGAAGAGACTTCTCAGAGAAAAGGTTACAAAACAGAGCCAAGAATGAGAGTCTTGACCCAGCAAACAAGCCATAGTCATCAAAAGGGAGGGATGATCCTGAATACATCCTGATATGGGTTATTGGATGTGGCTGTCAACTTTGCTTTTATATCTGAGTTTTTTAAAGAAAGTGTGGCTGAGATAAATGTTAACATCACTGTATCACTGAACATCCTTTATGACACTTGGGTACAAGTAGCCCAGGTTCAGGATCCCTCAAACTAGGTATAACACAGGGACAAACATTCTTCCCTCATTCACAATGGAACTGCCTTGGCACCTGAAACAATCTGGGGAGAGACTGTGATGCCCAGCAAGAGGATGTTGGGTCTGGAAGTCACAGAGATGCTCAACTAGGAAGAGAAGTGACTCTCTGCAGAAGAAGTGGTATTACAAGATGATTCTCACAGAAGAGGCAAAAGTGCCCATTAGATGTGAAAGGTACCAGGTGGACCCTGAGGTCGTATCCAGAAATGTCAGACACAACAGTGTGCCTGGCAGACTTGATAAACCACTTGAGGAAGACAGTGCCAGGAGAAGATGAATAAAATCCCCAAGCCACATGGAAACACATCAGACATTCCTTGGGGACTCCCAGGAAAACACAGCAAGAATTTTCAGGATGCCAAAGCAAGAGTTTGAGAAGGACATCTAACAGTATCTCACACAGTGTAGGCATGCAAGCTTTTTCCTTTAGAAATGTGAGTTTAAATGCCAGTAGAGCAGGTAGAGAGTATGATACAAAATGAGTGACTCATATTTGTAATGAGGTGGATGGACATAGAGTCTGTCATACAGAGTGAAGTGAAAGAGAAAAAACAAATACCGTATGCTAACACATATATATGGAATCTAAAAGCGGTATTGATGAACCTCGTGTCAGGGCAGCAATAAAGATGCAGATGTAGAGAACAGACTTGAGGACACGGGGGTAGGGGGAAGGGGAAGCTGGGACAAAGTGAGAGAGTGTCATGGACTTATATACACTACCAAATGTAAAATAGATAGCTAGCGGGAAGCTGCTGCATAGCACAGGGAGATCAGCTCGGTGCTTTGTGACCACCTAGAGGGGTGGGATAGGGAGGGTGGGAAGGATGCTCAAGAGGGGAGATATATGAATACATATAGCTGATTCACTTTGTTGTACAGCAGAAACCAACACAACTTCATAAAGCAATTATACTCCAATAAAGATATTAAAAAAATGAGTAACTCAAATTTATAAACATATCCTCTAAATAGTGTTACAGTCTTCTGGAGGAAATGTCTGTCTTCTGGTCCTTGCTCTGCTCTCCATAGCAGAGACTTACCAAACTGTATTTTATGGATTACTGGAGGCTCCTCAAAGGGAAAGTGAAGGTCTCAGAGGGAAAGTGAAGGTCTGTGGGAGGGGCTCAGGTGTGATTTTTCTCAACTTAAGACAAAGTCACTGCTGTATGGCCATATAATGTAAGACAACTTATTCTTCAAAACCGTAACACTTACTATATTTGAAGACAGCTGTCATGTCTCTGCTGAGTCTCTTCTGAGGCTAAACACCTTGGACATCTGTTCCTCAGATAACACTGCTGCAGCCCCTTCCACATGCCAGTTGCTTTCCTATGTTGCCCTCTGGTTAGTTAATCCATGTCTTTTTGAAAAGGTGTGTGGCTGAATCAGAATTCACAGATGTTGATGCAGATGTGCTTTTTAAGAAGTTTTCATTGTCGACAATTATTTTTGTCTTACTCGCAAGCCCCTTTCCTAATCATGAAAAGAAAAATTAGACTTTCCAAATAAATTTAACTATTTCTCCTGATTTAAAATATAGATTATTCTGTTACAATGCACATCTTTATAGCACCAATTACTCATACATGATTGGTTAGTAGGAGAATGATGTCTATATAATGCAGAAGTTACTTTGGTTTATACATCATTCCTGCTAGGCAAAGGAAGCAGAATTAGCAGGGAGAGAATTAAAACCATCAGCAGAAAAAGAAAACACCCTCAGCTTGACACCTACCCAAGCAAGAGCCTTCTACTCTGCACTGTAAGAAAATTAAAAATGGGTCTCTACTAATGAATTGTTTGTTTGCTTGCATCAACACCAGGGGCTCTTCCCTGTGCTCAGGACTCCAGCTCACCTGCCTTCCCTCTGCACAAAAAGCCTGTGCCCTTGCACTATTGTTTCTCAGAATTCTTATTCCCTAAGGTAGCCTGAGGCCATGGATCAATGCTGGGCAGTCCATGTCAGCCCTTAAATAGATATGATTGTTTGGTTAGTGCTCTGGTGAACCAGGCATATAGGTTTTTCGAGTGGTTTGTGCCTAAACTTATTTTTCCTACAAACTTACTATTCTTCCTGAGCAATTTTACAGATTGAGAGGTTTTTCAGGTACAGGTACATGGAGTTGTAACAGAAAGACCCAGAGACTCAGCCATGTCAATATTCAATCAATTCAAAGGTTAGCGTCTCCATAAGGCTGTTTCTCCCTTCTCAAAGCAACTCCCACCCCCACCCCCTGCTTTTCCCAAAACAGTGTGTAAGTTCAGAGGCAGCTTTTGTATCCTAATGGCAGTAGAGATGGGGAAGGGCCTCCGACCTCATTCAGGATGATCTCTGGGTCATCACTGTCCTCTGCGGAGATGTTCCCTCTCATCTGGTTTCTGGTCCTCTGGGCTGCCATTAGCGTGCCCTGCCCTTCCTAGTGTCTCTAGGTATTATGTGAGCACCAACTGCTAAAAACCCTGATCCTTCCTATACCCTTCATTCGCAAAGTCCGTCACCTGATCCAAGACCTTGCCTGGTCCACAGGCCTCCCAACCCCTCCATCCCCCACTGGAAGAGGCAAGAACCTCTGGGTACACTGCTCAGCCTTTGCAGGATGCAGGGGACCAGCAGCATAGCCCAGCCCCTCCCTCCACACTGCTGCTCTTCTGCTCCGCATGGAGCAGTAGTGTGGCAGGAACTCTCCTTATACCTTATCCTCCACCTTCTTAAGATCTGATTTCTCTTATAACTCTATGCTCAGACTGTCATAATCCACCCTGGATAGCTAAAGGGAAACATGGAAATTTACAACCTCTTTATATCTGGCTTTCAAGATTATTGCCTCTCTATATTCTCAAGAATAGTCAAACTTGAGTCTCAATATTGAAAATTATCTTTGCCATTTTTTTCCCATTCCCATAAATGGCTAATAAACAGTCATTTATTAGGTTGTTATTTTCCCTTCCCCTGAAACAATGATTGTCAATGATTTGGGGTGAAGGAGCCATGGGACAACAGGAAGTCAGGAGCATCAGGAATCAAGACACATTGGTGGATATGTTTCTAAAGTTTATCAAGGTTTCATGTGATGTCCAGAACTGAACATGGAGGTCTGACCAACAGAGAGTTCAGTAGGACTAGAGCCGGGAGTGAGTTGACCTCTATAAAGGGTCTTCCTTTTTTCACTATGCATATCATGTTTTTGATTCATGTAACTAAGTTAAATGACTATTGCAAAAGGGAAGATGTGGTCCCCCCTTGGGTCTGCAGGGTCCCACACTAGTCATTTCCTGAGCCAAAGATCCTGCTGAGATTTCCCCATCTGCTGTTTTCATCACCATGAGCTGCCTCTGCTCCAGGCCCTACTGATCTATTAGTTTCACTTGTTCTATTACCTTATGTCTCCAAGTTCCTTTGCTCACAGGAGTTCCCTGCAGCTTCCAAGCACAGGGAACAATAATGCAGCCTTCCCCACAGGCAGCTGACCCAAGCCTCCCCACACCAGACACCATGGTCGAAGAGCACCCGGACCTTCGGGAGAGGCTGACCTCATCCCATGCCTGCTCTCTCTGCTCTCCACAGGTCACCTAGTGCCCTTGCCTGCCCCATGCCTTACAACCTGATCAAATATTCTTGTTATTTTTTCTTCATTTTCAATTAATAAACTTCTAGAAGAGGGTTCCAGCATCAAGAAAGGGCTACACCAAATGGCAAAGTTCATGTTAAAGAAGAAACAACAAAGAGATGGGTGTTTCTATGAGGAGCACTACCTGGTTTCCGCTGGTGGCTTCCTTCCAACATGCCTAAATAAGGAGCATCCCTGCCAAGGAGCCTGTCAGACACCCTGCATCTGACATTCAGAGCTCAGTGTCCTCTGCAGGGGAAATGTGTTTTTATACAGTTTTAAAAGCTAATTTATATTTTTTATTGTCATCATTTTAGTAGGTGATTTCACTTCAAATGAAATAATTGCCCATTTTTTGACTAGCTTGCCTGTAATTGGAACAAATATTACAATAAGTTTAGGGGAGGCCTCAGGATATGAAATGACAGACTTGCTCACTCATCTTTTGACTCTCTCTCTCTAGAAATGATAGAGAAAAAATTGTATGACAGAATGAATTCATTTGTGACAAAATGAAAGCAAAATAGGATTTTTGCTCTCAGAACTGAACTCTTGAAGCCTAAGAACTACATTTTAACAGAAGTGTGTTTTCTGTCTAAAGAGGTAGTAAGGATACATGACAAGGCTGACAGGACTGGAGGAAGAAGCCAAGTTTGAGATAAACCTGGACCTCCAGGAAACAATGAAACAGAAAGTGAGTGAAACAGATAACAGCTCTGCATGTCCAGAATCATGTTACCTGCTCAGGTGCACAACAAGGAATCTATTGTGCTGACATGCCCCCAAATACACACATCTGCAGTCAGCCCTCTTCAGAAGAGAGGTCTTCTGGATGCAGGGCCACCCACATCAGCCACCTGTACTCATCAATAGAGTGCTCCATTTGCAAAAAGGAATGGAACACCCAAAGAAATCCAAAAGAATAGGAGAACAGAGAGGGCAGACAGCAGAAGCAAGGAGAACTACAATCTTGCAGCCTGTGGAACAAAAACCACATTCACAGAAAGATAGACAAGATGAAAAGGCAGAGAGCTATGTACCAGATGAAGGAACAAGATAAAACCCCAGAAAAACAACTAAATGAAATGGAGATAGGCAATCTTCCAGAAAAAGAACTCAGAATAATGATAGTGAAGATGATCCAGGAACTCGGAAAAAGAATGGAGGGAAAGATCGAGAAGATGCAAGAAATGTTTAACAAAGACCTAGAAGAATTAAAGAACAAACAAACAGAGATGAATACAATAACTGAAATGAAAACTACACTAGAAGGAATTAATAGCAGAATAACTGAGGCAGAAGAATGGATAAGTGACCTGGAAGACAGAATGGTGGAATTCACTGCTGCAGAGCAGAGTAAAGAAAAAAGAATGAAAAGAAATGAAGGCAGCCTAAGAGACTTCTGGGACAACATTAAATGCAACAACATTCACATTATAGGGGACCCAGAAGGAGAAGAGAGAGAGAAAGGACCCAAGAAAATATTTGAAGAGATTATAGTTGAAAACTTCCCTAACATGGGGAAGGAAATAGCCACCCAAGTCCAGGAAGTGCTGAGAGTCCCATACAGGATAAACCCAAAGAGAAACACACCAAGACACATAGTAATCAAACTGGCAAAAATTAAAGACAAAGAAAAATTATTGAAAGAAGCAAGGGAAAAATGACAAATAACATACTAGGGAACTCTCATAAGGCTAACAGCTGATTTCTCAGCAGAAACTACACAAGCCAGAAGAGAGTGGCATGATATACTTAAAGTGATGAAAGGGAAGAACGGACAACCAAGATTACTCTATCCAGAAAGGATCTCATTCAGATTTGATGGAGAAATCAAAAGCTTTACAGACAAGCAAAAGCTCAGAGAATTCAGCACCACCAAACCAGCTTTACAACAAATGCTAAAGGAACTTCTCTAAGTGGGAAAAACAAGAGAAGACAAGGACCTACAAAAACAAACCCAAAACAATTAAGAAAATGGTAATAGGAACATACATATCATTAATTACCTTAAACATGGATGGATTAAATGCTCCAACCAAAAGACACAGTTTTGCTGAATAGATACAGAAAACAAAACCCATATATATGCTGTCTACAAGAGACCCGCTTCAGACCTAGGGACACATACAGACTGAAAGTGAGGGGATGGAAACATATTCCATGCAAATGAAAATCAAAAGAAAGTTGGAGTAGCAATACTCATATCAGACAAAATAAACTTTAAAATAATGTTACAAGAGACAAGGAAGGACACTACGTAATGATCAAGGGATCAATCCAAGAGGAAGATATAACAATTATAAATATATATGCACCCAACATACGAGCACCTCAATATATAAGGCAACTTCTAACAGCTATAAAAGAGGAAATCGAGACTAACACAATAATAGTGGGGGACTTTCACACCTCACTTACACCAATGGACAGATCATCCAAACAGAAAATTAATAAGGAAACACAAGCTTTAAATGACACAATAGACCAGAGAGATTTAATTGATATTTATAGGACATTCCATCCAAACATAGCAGATTGCACTTTCTTCTCAAGTGCACATGGAACATTCTCCAGGATAGATCACATTTTGGGTCACAATTCAAGCCTCAGTAAATTTAAGAAAATTGAAATCATGTCAAGCATCTTTTCTGACCACAATGCTATGAGATTAGAAATCAATTACAGGGAAAAAAATGTAAAAAACACAAACACATGGAGGCTAAACAATATGTTACTAAATAACCAAGAGATCACTGAAGAAATCAAAGAGGAAATCAAAAAATACCTAGAAATAAATGCCAATAAAACACGATGATCCAAAACCTATGTGATGCAGCAAAAGTGTTCTAAGAGGGAAGTTTATAGCTATACAAGCCTACCTCCAGAAACAAGAAAAATCTCAAATAAACAATCTAACTTTACACCTAAAGGAACTAGAGAAAGAAGAACAAACAAAACCCAAAGTTAGCAAAGTTAGCAGAAGGAAAGAAATCATAAAGCTCAGAGCAGAAATAAATGAAATAGAAACAAAGAAAACAATAGCAAAGATCAATAAAACTAAAAATAGTTCTTTGAGAAGATAAACAAAATTGATAAACCATTAGTCAGATTCATCAAGAAAAAGAGGGAGAGGACTCAAATCAATAAAATTAGAAATGAAAAAGAAGTTACAACTGACACCGCAGAAATACAAAGCATCCTAAGAGACTACTATAAGCAAGTCTATGCCAATAAAATGGGCAACCTGGAAGAAATGGACAAATTCTTAGAAAGGTGTAACCTTCCAAGACTGAAACAGGAAGAAATAGAAAATATGAACAGACCAATCACAAGTAATGAAATTGAAACTGTGATTAAAAATCTTCCAACAAACAAAAGTGCAGAATCAGATGGCTTCACAGGAAAATTCTATGAAACATTTAGAGAAGAGCTAACACTCATTCTTATCAAACTCTTCCAAAAAATTACAGAGGAAGGAAAACTCCCAAATTCATTCTATGAGGCCACCATCACCCTGATACCAAAGCCAGACAAATATATACAAAAAAAGAAAATTACAGACCAATGTCACTGATGAATATAGATGCAGAAATCCTCAACAAAATACTAGCAAACAGAATCCAACAACACATTAAAAGGATCACACACCATGATCAAGTGGGATTTATCCCAGGGATGCAAGGATTCTTCAATATAGGCAAAGCAATCAATGTGATACACCATATTAACAAATTAAAGAATAAAAACCACATGATCATCTCAATAGATGCAGAAAAAGCTTTTGGCAAAATTCAACACCCATTTATGATAAAAACTATCCAGAAAGTGGGCAGAGAGGGAAACTACTTCAACAAAATAAAGGCCATATATGACAAACCCACAGCAAACATCATTCTCAATGGTGAAAAATTGAAAGCATTTCCTCTAAGATCAGGAAAAAGACAAGGATGTCCATTCTCACCACTATTATTCAACATAGATTTGGAAGTCCTAGCCATGGCAATCAGAGAAGAAAAAGAAATAAAAGGAATACAAATTGGAAAAGAAGAAGTAAAACTGTCAGTGTTTGCAGATGATATGATACTATACATAGAGAATCCTAAAGATGCCACTAGAAAACTACTAGAGCTAATCAATGAATTTGGTAAAGTTTCAGGATACAAAATTATTGCACAGAAATCTCTTGCATTCCTATATACTAATGATGAAATATCTGGAAAAGAAATTAAGGAAATACTTCCATTTACCATTGCAACAAAAAGATTAAAATAGCTAGGAATAAACCTACCTAGGGAGACAAAAGACCTGTATGCAGAAAACTATAAGACACTGATGAAAGAAATTAAAGATGATACCAACAGATGGAGAGATATGCCATGTTCTTGGATTGGAAGAATCAATATTGTGAAAATGACTATACTACCCAAAGCAATCTACAGATTCAATGCAATCCTTATCAAATTATCAATGGCATTTTTTTACAGAACTAGAACAAAAAATCTTAAAATTTGTATGGAGACACAAAGGACCCCGAATAGCCAAAGCAGCCTTGAGGGGAAAAAATGGAGCTGTAGGAATCAGACTCCCTGACTTCAGAGTATACTACAAAACTACAGTAATCAAGACAATGTGGTACTGGCACAAAAACAGAAATATAGATCAATGGAACAGGATAGAAAGCCCAGAGATAAACTCATGTACCTATGGTCAACTAATCTATGACAAAGGAGGCAAAGATATACAATGGAGAAAAGACAGCCTCTTCAACAAGTGGTGCTGGGAAAACTGGACAGCTACATGTAAAAGAATGAAATTATAACACTCCCTAACACCATACACAAAAATAAACTAAAAATGGATTAGAGACCTAAATGTAAGACCAGGCACTATAAAACTCTTAGAGGAAAACATAGGAAGAGCACTCTGACATAAATGACAGCAAGATCTTTTTTGATCCACCTCGTAGAGTAATGGAAATTACAACAAAAATAAACAAATGGGACCTAATGAAAGTTATAAGCTTTTGCACAAGAAAGGAAACCTAAACAAGAAGAAAAGACAACCCTCAGAATGTGAGAAAATATGTGCAAATGAATCATCGGTCAAAGGGTTAATCTCCAAAATATATAAACAGCTCATGTAGCTCAATACTAAAAACAAACAACCCAATCCAAAAATAGGCAGAAGACCTAAATAGACATTTCTCCAAAGAAGACATACTGATGGTCAAGAAGCACATGAAAAGCTGCTCAACATCACTAATTAGTAGAGAACTGCAAATCAAAGCTACAGTGAGGTATCACCTCATACCAGTTAGAATGGGCGTCATCAAAAATCTACAAACAACAAATGCTGGAGAGGGTGTGGAGGAAAGGGAACCCTCTTGCACTGTTGGTGGGAATGTAAATTGATACAGCCACAATGGAGAACAGTATGGAGGTTCCTTGAAGAACTAAAAATAGAATTACCATATGACTCAGCAATCCCAGTACAGGGCATATAACCAGAGAAAACCATAATTCAAAAAGACACATGCACCCCAATGTTCATTGCAGCAGTTTTTACAATAGACAGGTCATGGAAGCAACCTAAATGCCCATTGGCAGACAAATAGATAAAGAAGCTGTAGTACACATATATAATGGAATATTACTCAGCCATGAAAAGGAACAAAATTGGGTCATTTGTAGTGACATGGATGGATCTACAGACTATCATACAGAGTGAAGTAAGTCAGAAAGAAAAAACAAATATCATATATTAACGAATATATGTGGAATGTAGAAAATGGTACAGATGAACCAGTTTGCAGAGCAGAAGTAGAGACACAGATGTAGAGAACAAATGTAGGGACACCAAGGGGGGAAAGCTGCAGGGGGTGGGGGTTGTGGTGTGATGAATTGGGCGATTGGGATTGACATGTATACACTGATGTGTATAAAATGGATGACTAATTAGAAAATAAATAAATAAGCATAAAAAAATAAAAAGAATGGGAGAACAAAGACCAAGATGAACAAAAAGAAAAACAAATCTGAGAAACAATACCAGAATCAGACTTTAAGTTGTACTTGTCCACAAGGACAAACTGCTACAAAAAAGGAACAATTCGAGAACAGGAAAGATTGGAAATGTTATGGTCAACTTAATGTAAAGGATAGATTAAATGATAATAAGAAAGTAGTCAAAGATAGGACTGGTGCTATATAAAACAGAGTCCAGGAAATCTTCCAGAATGCAGAACAAAAGTCAAAATAATGTAAAATATGAGAGAAAAAGGGCAAGGGTTATAAATTTTAAAACTTTAGTGTTCATTTGATACTTCCAAAAACAAAAAACAGAGACATTAGTGTGGAAAATATATACACATATAACAGAAATAGTAAAAGGTGATTTGCCTCAGTTGAAAAGGCCAAGGTGTGAAGATCCACACAACTGGTCATTTCCTACTGAAATTTTAAGATAGGATAAATTAAGATCTGAGAAACTTCCAGAAAGAAAAAGAAAGCAGGCTAACTGCAAAGGAAAAAGCCACAGTTCATACTACAGAATAAAGAGCAGAGTCCAGAGAGGAAAGTTTTCTCAAATTTAGAAATCTATGGACAGTACAGCCAAATTCTTAACTACAGGTGAGGAGTTTGTTTTAATGTTTTTTGATGCAGGATATCACAAAGTTTAAAACCCATGTTCCACATATGAAAAAAAAAACTTAGAAGTATATACCAGCAAAAGTAAAAAAACAAAGACATCCAACAAAGAAAGGACATAAAATAAAAGGAACAAGAGCAACTGTGACACAGAAATAGTAAAGGAAATGAGATGGAAAACAAAAGAAACTCCTTAGGCTGCTAAACTTCAAAGATTTTATTTCAAACAGCAAAAATTTAATTTGCTGGATTATATTTCAATTCACCTTGCATCTAATTATTCTATGTAGTTCTGGAGTAAATAATAGTTTATGATTGTAATATTCAAAACATTAATTAATTTTCTTATTTTAGAATCAGCCTATGGACAGAATATGAGAGAGTTAATTATAAGCACAGAACTGAAGGACAAAATGTAGATGTTATAAATAATGTACAATAATAAAACTAGGAAATAGATGGAAAAAAGTAAGAGTAATGTAGTTGGAAGAATTGATATTATTAAAATGACCATACTACTCAAGGCAATCTACAGATTCAGTGCAATCCCTAGCAAAAGAAAAATGGCATTTTTCAGAGACCCAGAACACGTAATTCCAAAATTTGTATAGAAACAAAAAACGACCTTGAGGAAGAAGAACAAGGCTGGAAGTATCATGCTCCCTGATTTCAAACTATACTACAAAGCTACACTAAACAATACAGTATGGTACTGGCACAAAAACAGACACACAGATGAATAGAAAAGAAAAGAGAGCCCAGAAATGAAACCACATGTATATGGGCAATTAATATATGACAAAAGAGGCAAGAATATACAGTAGAGGAAAGACAGCCTCTTCAATAAATGGTGTTGGGAAAACTGGACAGCTACATGCAGAAGAAACAAACTGGACTACTCTCTCACACCATGCACAAAAAAAAATTCAAAATAGATTAAAGACTTAAATATAAGACCTGAAATCATAAAACCTCTAGAAGAAAACATAGGCAGTATGCTCTTTGAAATCAGTCTTAGTAATATTTTGGGGGCTATGTCTCCTCAGGCAAAGGAAACAAAAGCAAAAATAAACAAACAGGACTATATCAAACCAAAAAGCTTTTGTATAGCAAAGGAAACTATCAACAAAACAAAAAGGTCACCAATGAACTGGAGCAGGTATTTGAAAATGATATATCTGGTAAAGTGTTAATATCCAAAATATACAAAGAACTCATACAACCCAACACCAAAAACACCAAACAACCTTATTAAAAAATGGTCAGAGGATCTGAATAGACATTTTTTCCGAAGAAGACATACAGATGGCCAACAGGCACCTGAAAAGATGCTCAACATCATTCATCATCATGGAAATGTAAATGAAAACAATGAGATATCACCTCACATCTGTTAGAATGGCTATCATCAAAAAGACAAAAATAACAAGTGTTGGTGAGAATTTGGATAAAAGGGAACCCTCAGGCACTATTGATGGGAATGTAAAGTGGTGCAGCCACTATAGAAAACAGTATGGAAATGCCTCCAAAAATTAAAAATAGAACTACTACTTGGTTGAGCAATTCCACTCCTGGGTATTTATCTGAAGAAAATGAAAACACTAATTAGAAAAGATATATGCACCCCTATGTTTATTGCAGTATTATTTATAATACCCAAGATACAGAAGCAACCTAAGTATCCACTGATAGATGAATGAATAAAGAAGGTTTGGTGTATACGATGCAATATTACTCAGTCACAAAAAAAAGAAAGAAATATTGCCATTTGGGACAACATGGATGGACCTAGAGTGTATTATGCTAAGTGAAATAAAGAGAAAGACAAATATTGTATGATTTCACATATATGTGGAATCTGAAAAACAGAACAAATGAACAAACATAACAAAAGAGAAACAGAGTTATAGATACATAGAACAAACAGGTGGTGTCCAAAGAGGTGGGGGATGGGAAGAGGAAAGAAATATGTGAGGGAGATTAAGAGGTACAAGGTCCCAGTTGCAAAACAAATAAGTCATGGTTATGAAATTTACAGTGTGGGGAATATGGTCAATAATTATGTCTTCACTTTGTGTGATGGGAGATCATGACTAGACTTATCATGGTGATCATTTTGAAATATATAGAAATAACAAATCACTATGTTGTGTACCAGGAACTAACAGTGTTGTAGGTCAATTACACTTTGAAAACAAGCAAACAAACAAACTCATAGAAAAGAGATCATATCTGTAGTTACCAGAAGCAGGGGGGTGCATGAAGGGGGAATTGGATGGAGGCAGTCAAAAGGTACAAACTTCCAGTTATAAGATAAATAAGTCATAGGGATGTAATGGACAACATGATAAATATAATTAGCATCACTGAATGTTATATATGAAAGTTGTTAAGAGACTTAATCCTAAGAAAAAAACTTTTTAAAATTTAATTTTGTATCTATGTGGATACATATAGATGGATGTTCACTAAACTTATATGATAATCCTTTCATACTATATGTAAGCCAAATCATTATGTTGTATGCCTTAAACTTATACAGTGCTTATACAATTATATCTCAATGAAACTGGAAGGACAAAAAGAGAGGAAAAAAAGAATAAGGTAAGAACACTAAATTGCTCATCTTTTGTAGGAAAGTTAATATATAATGTTTAAAATTGATAAAGCAAGAGATAGAGGCATAAAAATATTATTTCAGTGTATAATGGAAACCTCCAGAAGCACTAAAAACCAAATCTGCCTCCACAGTTGCCTCTGGGAACTAAGATTGGAAACGAGGTGTGGCGAGACCAGGAAATTGTATGTTTCACACTATACTCTTTTGTACCGTTTAAATCGTCTACCTTTTGGATGCAGTCATTCTATTACTTTGTACAAAAATGTGGAGAAGGAAGCACTATACATGAAGAGCATACCCTTAGTGTATATATTTTGGCTATTTAAATAGAAAAAC
Source organism: Aethalodelphis obliquidens (assembly GCF_003676395.1). Taxonomy (NCBI): domain Eukaryota; kingdom Metazoa; phylum Chordata; class Mammalia; order Artiodactyla; family Delphinidae; genus Aethalodelphis; species Aethalodelphis obliquidens. Next base: position 5,001,132 of record NW_020838028.1, on the reverse strand, counting down.
AAAGTAGGTCTCATTGTATGTTTAAAACTTTGTTTTTACAAATCCTGAGTTTTCAGAATAAAGTCTGGGAATCTTTCCATTAGAGGCCCAAGTAGCTATGGGTCCACCAGACCTGTAATCCCCACAGTTATTTGCAGTTTGGGATTTAGACATGGAAGGCATGTAATCTGTAAGAACAAGGTAATTGATATTTAACCCTTTGTTAAAGGATTGAGAATTTAGCATAAATTAGTCAATCAGATTAGCTAGTGAGTCACAAGGATGCCCAAAATTAATTGGAGTTTTGGTTTGGAAACAAATGGGAAAGTAAAATGGAAGAACTCCCGTAAAAAGAATGTCCCTTGAAGGACCAAGAGGATACCATAGAGTCATTTGACACCTAAAGACGAGAAAAGGCAGGAAGGAAGCTACCTATTTCACAATATTGCTTTGGGTCAGCCCTGACTGTAAACCTGGACAAAGCTGAAGTCTTATCTGAGGTTTGAACGTCACATTTTAGATCACGTTACTAAAAATATCATTGATATTTTTATCACAGGCCTCTAAAACAAAGCTTTATCCAGTCATCCTCAGAAACCAGGGCCAAAGTAACAAGTCTATTTAGGCACAATGGGATCCACAGTGACCAGGCGCAGGTATATGTTGTAAATATCAAAGCTGACCCCAAAGCACATTTAATAATGAATCTTTTATAAGAATGAAGACTCTCAAAAGGGCTGTATGAGAGATTAAGGTAATAGTCACACAATATTATGTAATGGTTAGAAATGCTTTGAGGAATAATAATATTTACCAACTTGCTAGTATATTGGTTTTAAGTGTAATTGTGTAAGGTCATTTGCATAGAGTTCTTTTTAGCTTATCATCTCTGTGTCTTTTCTCATCCTTTGCAAATTCATTTCAGCTATGTAACTTATGGTATCTTGCTGGATACAAACAGCTACGTCAATCTGAAGGTGACACTCAGCACAAGAAGAAAACAGGTGACAAACACAGATCAAAGGTGTCAAAATAAATCATATGGGATCACTGAGTGAGAAAATATATTAATAAATGGACTACAATTTTTTTCATTTATATTTAACCCTATGAGTGAGAAAAAGTAAGTGTTAGAAAAATTTGATCTTGACGCCTCTAGAGTAAAATCTGTACATTGACTAGAAGAGCAAGGGAAGAAATACAAAGGCATCTTGCTATCAAATGCAAACAGAGAGGACTTTCCCAGAGCCGTCAATGAAGTGACAGCCCAGGTGGGTCTGGGGCTGGCTGCTGAAACACCTCTCAACCTCCATCCAGCCCTTCCTCAGGCTCCACCTGTCCTGTAATGACACCTCCCACCACTCCACAGTTTCCTCCAGGGCTCACCTTGTAACCCTGTTTTCTTTGTATGTTTGGGAAATCCTCAGTTTGACTTACTTTGGGAATTCACCTCTATCTCAGATCACCTGGAGGAGATCTTAAAGAATAAATCTCCAAGAGAATAAAATATCTGATTAGCTGATCCAATCAGTATGACAAAATTTAAGGAGAGAGCAACTCATGTTCCAATACGGTTTCTATTTCTTTTCATTTTGAAGGCAATCGGGTCATTTTTTAGTAACATATCTTCTGTACTACAAAGATGGCATAGCTTTAAAATTTGCTACAACTGAATTATTTCCCATGTTTCTCTGACTCTTTCCTTGTATAGGGTCTGAATTTCTGTATCATATTTATTGGATAATTCACCACTCACCAGTGCCAGCATCTCGGGAGCACATGAAAGCCCTGCTAATTACTGATCTGAAGCATTTATTAAACTATTCTGAAACACGACAAGCACCACTCTATCACATAAAATAAGGTGCAGGGTACACATTCATGCCTGCTTGTTTAGTGGTAATACGGATTTTAGCGTGCATTGTCATCCACTTTAGGTTCTCATTACTGTCCTGCTCACCCTAATTTAGTGATGTATCATCTTCCTGCATTTGTCTAAATCAGTTCAGCAGCCGATAAATCAAAGCTTTTCTTGCCCTTGTCCTTCCAAACTGTTCAAATCATCCATCTGACCATGGAAGAAAGGAAGTAATCACTTGCTTGGAAGAAGAAAATATCTGCATTAATTCTACAGTAAACTTCTGTGTCAATGTATGCAAATATGCACGTGAAGCCTGTATCTGCACATATCCTACACTCTGACGTCACACACCTTGGGTCAGGTTCTGAAAGAAAAACATCAAAGCCTCAAAATGTTGCACTTTTCTTTTTTTTTTTTTTAAGGAAAGAGAAAAGCCATTTTCAATTATCTTCTCTTAAGAATAGAGTATGGGGCTTCCCTGGTGGCGCTCAGTGGTTGAGTCCGCCTGCCGATGCAGGGGACAGGGTTCGTGCCCCAGTCCGGGAAGATCCCACATGCCGCGGAGCAGCTGGGCCTGTGAGCCATGGCCGCTGAGCCTGCGTGTCCGGAACCTGTGCTCCGCAACGGGAGAGGCCACAACGGTGAGAGGCCCACGTACCGCAAAAAAAAAAAAAAAAGAATAGAGTATGTCCTCCATTTCAAAAGCCATGTAAGATCCTATTTTTATATCCTCAAGAGCTGTAGGAGCTGGAAATTAATTGGTCCTTTAACTGGCAAATCCTTCGACAGACAATACACCCTGGCATTTGGAGACCTAATACATTTTTCTCTTTGTGGTTCAACAGAGGAAGATTCCTAAACCAGGAAAGACTTCCTGGGTAGACCTAAAAAAGGCAGCACCGCCCTCTTGTCCTTTTCATTCCCTTTCTCCAGCCCACTCCCACTTTTTGATATTTTATTTTACTTTTTTTTTTCTTGCCTTTGGAGATTTTGCTTCTTTTTCTAGGAAGAATGTTACTGGAAAATAATATATATAGAGAGAGAGAGAGAAAGCAAGGGCTATGGCTGTGACAAGGGAGACTAAGGTTTCCACCATATCCTCCGCTGGCATCTGCTCCATTTCCCATGTCTCCATCAGGACAGGGGCTACACAGCTCTTCCCTCTATCGCAGAATTAACTCTGCTGCTGCTGGATCATTTGCTGGCATGCCAGAAATGAAATCAGGGCATTTGTCTTCTTTCACGTTCTGCGGGATATCACGCAAAACTCCAGTTTTACAGAAACAATAAAATAAACTGACAGGAGTCTCCCCATGTTCTGGAAGGGATCCAAATGTGCTTCTCTGAACTGCTTTTACTGTGTCACTTGTGCCCAGGGTAGAATCTAGGTTGAACTCTGGAAGCTAGGATTTTGAATTTCTTTCTCTTGAGGCAAAAGTAGCAGAATGTGGTTGTACAGTCTATTTACTTCAATTTATAATTTTATCAAAAATTGCACTCTCCCCATCCTACTTACTCTTTTGTTTTATTATTATATATGTCTTTATACATATGTTCTTTCTTTTTTTAAAAAAGATTTTTTTAGAGCAGTTTTAGTTCACAACAAAATTGAGAGGAAGGTACAGAGGTATCCATACCCCCTACCCCAGCACATGATAACCTCCCCCAATATCAGCATCCTCCGCCACAGAGGTACATTTCTTACAATGGATGAACCTGCACTGACACATCATAATCACCCAAAGTCTACAGTTTACATCAAAATTCACTCCTGGGGTTGTAAATTCTATGGGTTTGGAGAAATGTATAATGACATATGTCCTTCATTATGGTATCATACAGAGTATTTTCACTGCCCTAAAAATCCTATTCTCTGCCTATTTAGACCCCGACCCCAGCCCCACCCCCGGCTACCATGGATCTTTTTACCATCTCCATAGTTTTGCCTTTTCCAGAATGTCATGTAGTTGGAATCATACAGTATGTAGCCTTTTTCAGATTAGCTTCTTTCACTTAGTATATTATGCATTTAAGTTTCCCCTATGTCTTCTCATGGCTTGATATCTCATTTCTTTTAGTTCTGAATACTATTTCTACTGTCTGAAGTTGCTACAAACATCTGTGCGCAGGTTTTTGTGTGGACATAAGTTTTCAGCTCCTTTGGATAAATACCAGGAGTGTGATTGCTGGATCGTATGGTGAGAGTATGTTTACTTTAGTAAGAAATTGCTTCCAAAGTAGCTGCACTATTATGGAGTCCCACCAGCAATGCATGAGAGTTATTGTTGCTCTATATCCTCATAAGAATTTGATGTTTTCAATGCACCTTATATTTTATATAAATTAATTTTCTCAGCTATGAGCCTAATATTTTTAAATTAACTGATAAAAGTAATATATATTTTCTTTAAAATTTTCATGTCATGTATCTGTGGGTATAGATACACACACACAAACACGTATGTTCTCTATCTGGTTTTGAAGAGCCTTTCTTTTGATTCTTTATGATTTCATCGACAACCCTAGGTTTACTGCCTCTGTCTTATTCCCTTTGTATACTAATTCTGTCTTCTCTTTCTTATCCTAAAAAATTCTGTCCTAATGTTTCACTGGACAGCACCCAGAGGAGAGAAAACCTCCATAAGCCTGCAGGTTCATTTCCTCCCTGGATCTGTTAGTAGTTAAGAGAGAACTGACTCAACTCCTCTGAGTTAGCTCAAGAGAACAGACTGATAGAAATCCCTGAGTCCCAGAGGTTTCCCTTTCTAACAAATCCACTTCCCTGATTGGGGAGCACAGCTGTAACCTGCTCCTCCAGTCCCTACGGTACATACAGCATCACAGGTCCCAGACTCTTCTCTATGGACCATTGGCCATGGTGCACGCAGTTCACCCATGTCCAGCATGGGGATAATGAGATTTTGATGGATTTGTGTGCACTCTGCTACTTCTCTGCTTCTGAGTTTTTCCTCAATGAGGTCTATTTTCTACCTGCATCCCCAGTGGCTCTGGTGGTCTATTTCCTGACCCCTCCTTACATAGTTCAATCTCTAGCTGGTAACTCTTTACCTAACTTCTTATGAGGCATCCCTCACCATCTAGAGGCGTGGTTTATAAACTGTTGTACAAGTTTCTCAGGCTAGTTCCAAGGCGTGCATCTTAACAGCGTTAATGTTTATTTCACACAATGACCTTGTTTCTGATTCAAGCAGTTTTCTGACAACATCTCTCACAAGAGAGCCATCAAGGCAAGTCCCATTCTTATAAGAATTTGGGAGGTTATGAGCACAGAACCAAATGAGTGAGGGGTGTGGTTTTTGTCCGGCCACAGTTATCTGCAGATTAAGGACATTTGACTCTGGCTCCTCAGATTCCTGCCCTTGTTGTCCCTTTACTAGTTGGTCTGTTCTCTTGATTTAGGGCAAGCATATGTGTGTAGAGGGTAGGGTGGGATGATAGCATATGTTACTCACGATTCTAATGTTTTTCAAATTGTTGAAGCACGCATTTAGAATACTCACCAGTCATTGCCTGTTGCTTCTAAAAATATTTAGAATTTTTCAAATAATCAGGCAGAATAGAAACTCACAAAGTTATCATTCATTCTTTTATATATAAAAACCTCAATTAAAAATTATAGCTGGAGGTGTCAAACATAAAAATAAAAATTAAGTAATAGCCTGTGTTTGAAAAAAGTTTAAATAAAGATATCAGCAACTCACCAAATATTTTATGTACTAAAGGGAATTTAAGGAAACATAATTCCTTATCTTTCTACGTTTCAAAGAAATCTTACAGCAGCACATGTTCTACACAATTTAGTCAGAAACCTCAGAGGATTCAGAAATATAGTCATGGGAAGAGTGCTTTTCCAGAATGACAACCCGACAAGAAGTGAAAAGAAGATAAATGGATTACAACAAGCATACTAAAAAAGGAAAAATAATGTTAGATCAATTTCCCCAAGAAACTAGTGATAAAGGAAGAGATTTTGTCTGGTTTTTTAATGTGCTTTGTTTTCTTATTTCCAAATAACATGTGCAGTTCAAAAAATAAGATAACATCAAATAGCATTATTTTCCAGTTTATCTCAGGGGAGCTTAGTATTATAAAATAACAATAACAAATAATAATATATTTCAGGGGATAGGACTGATTTATTAAGAGATTCAAATTACAGAAATCTAAAAGGGGGGAAGACAAAGGCTATGATACATTAATAATTCTTTGTAAGTAGCAAGCATCCCTAATGGGAAAATAATTTAATTAACATAAAAGCACTGAACAATTAGTGGTCTTTATCTGGCTCAGGACCCATGAACTCATCCCATTAGTGAAGCTTAAATTTGAGAAACTTTGGAAACTGTAGACAAGAATGTGATTCAGCTTCAGTGTTTGCCAAGTTTGAACACAAAGTACCAGATAAGGGAGAGCCGTGCACCCCCTACATTTTCACTGCTGTATGTTACAGCTGAAACGTAGCATTGATGCCAAAAAAGTGTGGTACAGTGTCCAGCGAGAGCTGAAAAATGTGGGAACAAGGGGCATGGTTTATTTTACTTTCACTTTGAGAGGTGGAGTTTGGGAAGACAGGCATGATAGGCTCAAAAAATTCTCAACCTACATACACCACTGTTACTTCCCCTTAACCTCTTTGAGAGCCAACCTGAGGACCCTTGGAACCTCTGTTGTGATGTTGGTTTAGAAACCACTGGTTGGCAAGAGCAAATGCAGAGAGTGTCAGGGATGGAGGTGTGAGTGGACAGGTGAAGGAAGTACTTCTAAACTCTTCCATCAAAGAAAAAAATGGTGTCAGTGTCACCAGCCTATCATAAAGAAAGCATTGCAGGCCAGGTTAAAGATTTTGGTCATCCTCCTAAAAGCATCAGGGAACCCCTGAAAGATTTATATGATGTGACGCTATCTCACTGAGGATTTATTGGGTGTGAAATTAATCAGATACTTGAAAGCATACAGTCTGTCCACAGATGCACCTTTGGAATTCTGCCATGTTTCTTGTACAGCCAAGAAGCCCAGACTGCCAAGCCCTTAGGCATTGTGACATGTGCTGCTTGTGCAAGATAACACACCCACAACAGGGGTTAGTAAACACATCGACACTCCAGAAACCAAACCAGAGGAATGGGGTCCATCTGGATGTCATTTCCACGCACGATTGAGAAAATAAGACAAAACAATGATAATGGCCACAAAGCACTGTAAAAGCCTGTTCTGCATCAACACCACGTTCCGAGCAACATTGCAGAACAGGTGGGACATCATAGGGATAATTCTGGTCATTCCACCACCTTTTCAGTAAAACAATATGTATAGTATCTTCTCAGCCCCTCAAACCCGGCTCACCTATTTACTTATTTCCAGAAATGGGGCTTCATATAAAACTGAGAAGCACTTATCTGAAAAGTGGAAGAATCAGGGATCAGGGGAGCAAAATTCTTAAATCAGAGCATTATTTTTCAGATTCAAACTAATTAACAGCGATTCTGTAACAAAGTTACTTTTTTTTTTAAACATGATTTTTTAAATACAATTCATGTGCTTAGATTAGAATTAGTGGGTAGTATTTTCATTTTAGCTTGGCTAATATATATTTTCTTTATCACATTTCCCCTTACATTGACTATGTAAATTCATGTCTTTTTAAATTAATAGATAGGAAAATAGTCTTTTCCAACAATCCTTTAAAAAAGTAAAGCTGTATTTTAAAAATAATTACGAAAGACCAAATGGCAGCTTGAGCCTAGGCACCCAAAGACAAAGACTCTTTTGACTAAACCTGAGTTATACTGCCCTGAGCCCATTTCTCTACTAGGGCTTGACCTTGGGCTCTGCCCTTGGCCTGCTTAGTCCATTTTTAACAAGAATCCTGCCAGGTCAGTTTAATGGAAATCCCCCACTCTCAATATCTAACCAAATTCCTTATCCCTTACCCTGGATACCTTATTGCCCTGGCCTGCCTTCAGCAAGAATTCCTGTCAAGTTAGTTTAGCCAAAATCCTCCCTTACCTCTGATGTTTCCTCTTAGTAACTGTCCATCATGGACCCCACCCTGCTTCTTTGCTCTAAATCTCCACTTGTCTTGCCTGCATTAGGAGTTGAGCTTGATCTCTTTGCCCCACTGCAACACCCCCCACTGAGCTGAAACCCTGTTGAATAAAGTCTTCCTCGCCATTTTTTTTTTTTTTTTTTTTTGCGGTACGCGGGCCTCTCACTGTTGTGACCTCTCCCGTTGCGGAGCACAGGCTCCGGACGCGCAGGCTCAGCGGCCATGGCTCACGGGCCCAGCCATTCCGTGGCATGTGGGATCTTCCCGGACCGGGGCACGAACCCGCGTCCCCTGCATCGGCAGGCGGACTCTCAGCCACTGCGCCACCAGGGAAGCCCCTTCCTCACCATTTTTAACAAGTGTCATAAGTAATTTTTTTCTCTGACACCAGGATTCTTCAAAATTCACATAGAAATTATCAGAGAATGTTCTGAGAGAAACATCTTCATCCTTATTGCAATCAGGAATGATCATCATACATATACCAGAGATCTGGATGAATTTCCATTAAATGCAGTCCCTGTGGTGTGAATTGATGAAAGGCAGGGACCACCATCGTCAGCATCCCTTGGAGAGCACAACATTGGGAAATTAGTGGAAAGTGACACCGACACTTGCAAAAACCAGAGTTGCAGTAACGGTAGATCAAAGTAATGAGAAGGGTAACGAAGCATTTTGGTACTTTGGTCCTTCTGGCCTCTATAGCAATGTGATCCTACCAGTCAGAAAAGAGGCATAAGGGAAACTTTCTCTGGAAATACTGTCCCTGTCAGTGTCCTTGAAAACCTCTCAGCTATGGCCCTGGTCCAGCTGCCTCCCCAATCCCCCAAACTGCTAATCCTATGATGGTTCTCTCCTGCTTTACTTCTTTCTCTACATTCTAAATAGAGAAATCTTCCTATAAAACTCATTGGCAGAGAAACATACATCAAACTGTGTTAAGAACCCAGCCTAATCCTACTTAACAAAAAGTCAATGAGATGGTTTCTTATAAAGCTCATCATACACTTATCTTGCGACCCAGAAATCCTACTCCCAGGTATTTGCCCATGTATTAGTGTCTTATGGATGCTGTTACAAATTATCATAAATTTAGTGGCTTAAAAGCAACCCAAACTTATTATCTTACAGTTCAGAAATTCAACACAGGTCTCACTGGGCTAAAGTGAAGGTGTTAGCAAGGCTGCATTTCTTTCCAGAACTTCAAGGGCAAAATCTGTCTCCTTGCCTTTTTAGCTTCTAGAGGATGTTTGTATTCTTTGCCCCTTCTATCTTCAAAGCTAGTGACAATGGATCAAGCCCTTCTCAGGCTGCTATCTCTCTGGTTTTCTACAACAGTTAGGAAAGGTCCTCTTCTTTTAATAACTTATGTGATTTGGTTGGGTCCACCTGGAAAATCCACGTGGTAAGCTCCTTAGCAACTTCAATGCCATCTGCAACCTTAATTCCCTTTCGCCTGTTATGTGGCATATTCACGGGTTTGAGGATTTGGGGATGGGCGTCTTTGGGAGCCATTGTTCTGCTGCTACAATCCAAGAGAAATGAAAATATATGTCCATACAAAGACTTGTATTCAAATGTTCATAGCAGTTTTATTCATTAAAGCCGGTAACTAGAAACAATCCAAATGTCATCAACTGGCGAATGGATAAACAAATTGTGATACATTCATATAACAGAATACACTCAGCAATAAAAAGGAACAAACTACTGATACACACAAAAAATAAATTATGCTGAGTGAAAGAAACTAGATATAAAAGGCTCTATACTGTATAAATCTATTTGTATGAATTTCTAAGCAAAGCAAAGCCATAGTGTTAGAAAGCAGTGATAGGATGCCAGAGAGGAGAAGAGACTTACCACAAAGGCAGAGAACTTTTTGAAATGATGGGCATGGTTTATATCATGAGTGTGGTAGTGGTTACACAATCATATACATTTGTCAAAACTTATTGGATCATACCTTAAAATTGATGAACTTTATTGCATATAGATTAAAATATAAAAAATGTAATTATATAAAATATATAATAAAATATAAATTACATTAAATATATAAAGAAACTGAAATAGATTTTAAAAAGCCACTAAAAGGACTATCATAGACTTCCTAGTAAGAATGAGTAAAGAGTCATGAGGTCCATGAAAATTCTGCAATGCAAAAGATAAATACAAAAGAAGAGAACTCTGGAAACTGACTTCCTCTGCAATAAATTTTCTAAAAAGACCAAAAAAATCAAAATAATATCTGATTTTTATTTTCACCTAGAGAAACTGCACTTATGAAAGAAGAGGAAAACATCATGAAAAAGAAGAATCTAAGACAAGGAGAAACTGGACAGAGATGCTAAAAAGCCAACGTCATATTGAAATTAAAATCCACAGAGTAGACACTTTTCCCCACGTGAGCTAATTGTGTTTACTCATTTGTTTACTTGGTGATTGTCTCTTCCTCCGATGTAACCTGTGCGCTCCCTAAGCACCAGAACCTTGTCCTCTGTGTTCACCTTCTGCCCTTGGTATCCAGCGGAGCCTTGCATTTTCCAGGTCTCCATAATACTGGTTGAATTAAAGGATACATTATTTAAAATTAGAAAACATAAAAAGAGTTATTACACAAAATGGAGGGATACACAATGAAAAAGAAACCAGCCCCTCCATAAGAAATCAGTGCCACTATTTGTAACTAGAGAATTACCAGGAAACCTCTGAGAGCCCTTCAGAATACGAGTGGGCAGCAACCCTCTGTATGTAGCCTTTTTGAAGTTGGCTACATTAAGATTGCAAGGTTCCCCTTCCTTTCCCCTGCTGAACATGAGCTCTCCTCTCCCCCGAGTGAGTATCTCCTCCCCTGCTTGTCACAAAGCAATCTTGGAGAAAGTCTTATGTTGCACTCGGGTATGACAGTTTGATGGGAGCTGGGGTGTGGCGAGGGCCGCTGCCAGCTTCTTTGTTTTTCTTCCTTCCTCTTACAATGCTGTTCTTGTACATGACATTGTACTTAAACTCTTAGACTGTGGTCTTATTTTCTACAAGAGTAGCTATTAAGGTAATGCTAATAAAATTTTGTCATCAGGAAAATGCTTATGAAGTGACATTAAATTTTTTAAAAGCACTAGATAAAAATACACAGAAAAATACTGGGAGAAAATTAACCATGTTGCTAATAATTGTTATTTCTGTATGGTGGAATTTGAGTCATTTGAATTTTTATCTTTATACTTTTCTAGTGTTTTTCTTTCATTATTTAAAAAAAATTTTGAAGAAAGAAAATGACAAACAAAAAAATTTGAGAGTTCTAAATGAAGTGTGATCTACAAAGGAATATCAATTATTTTTGTTTAATATTGAGCACCAGCTATGTCTAAACCCTAAGGATTCACAGTCTAGAAGGTATGCCCACATACACACTTATACCTATAGTAATAGGCAGAATGTGGTAAGTACCACAGATAACACTGCATGGGAGTTTCAAGCATGAAAACATGAATATGTATGTGAGCCCTTTAAGACAGTACTGAGAACTGTTATACTTGACATATAAGAGAGGATGTGGAATTTTTCTGTATTCACTTGAAATCATTAAAGTAGTTCGGAGACTGGGAAGGAGAGAGGGACATAGATTTCGACCAGTGGTTTTCAATCAACATGATTTTGTCCTTCAGCAGACATTTGGCAATATCTTGGAGATGTTTTTGGTTATCACAACTGATGGAGAGACATTACTGGTATCTAATGGGTAGAGTCCCAGGATGCTGCTAAAAATCCTGCAGTGCGTAGGACAGCCCTCCACAACAAGGGATTACCCAACCCAAAATGTCACCACTGCCAAGTTTGAGAAACTCTGAATTAGACAGGTAATATTGTATTGGGATTGGCCAAAAAGTTCCTTTGGGGTTTTCCATAACATCTTATGGAAAACTCCGAAGGAACTTTTTGGCCAACCCAATATAAAGCATGTATGTATTTACATAGTGGAAAATTCATTTGAGGGATTTATAATTTATTAGATATATAAAATTAATACTTTACCCTGAGATCACTAATAGGTAGTTGAGTAATCCTGCCAACACTTATACTATTCCCAATGACCATATCCTAAAGGATTTTGAAAGACTCAAATTCCTATACTAACATCAGATTAAAACATGAAACACTGCTTAGCCCAATTCATGGATGTTGACTGGAAATAACATAATTGGCGATGCAAACATAAACAGAAGAAAGAAGATCTGTCTGATGTGTCTCAGATATGATATTCATCCTACAATTACAGATTAGGAGGTGAAAGGGAAGAGAAAGAGCCCATCATTCTCTAGAGACATTTTTCTGAGTATTTACAGCTCCCTGGGAGTAATCTTCTGTTTGGTAGATAGCAAAATTTGTGTAGCTCGGTGAGTCGGTCATTAAACATTTGCCTGAAGATCTGAGTGTTAGCATCAGTGACAGGGTTTCCTAAATATGTCACATTTCCTCCAGCTGTCATGAAGAAATTATAGCTTCTGTGATTCACGTTATAATAGCAGCTATTTGTGATATTTTAACCTAATGTACAGCCCCAGAGGAGAAACAACAGAAACAATAAAACATCTGCCAGGGACTTGCTTGAAGGAAGGCCTTCTGAGTGTTCTCAGGATTCCAAATTAAAGAGTAAAGTCTCGGGTGTCAAACACTAAAGGGTCTGCCTTTATTAACTACTCAGTAATTTATGTCTTGATTATCTCTATACCCCAAAGGGGGACATTCTAATTCACCTATGTTGGCTTTATTTGGTAAAATCATAGGCAAAGCCAGAAAATGTAAAGAGCCTAATTTTGTTTTTCTATTTCCACGGGCTGCAGTGGGGCAGGGGAACTACTAAACTGAAATACAAAAAACAATCCTCTTTAATGAGAGTTTATTCTTCTGCGTGGATTCCTGCCATGGCTAGATTTTTGCTGTGTGGCAGGAAGGGAGGGTGGCAAGGGAATTGGTTGTTTTCTTTTTTCATGAGAAGCCCAGGGTCAAAACCACCGTCAGGATTTCTCCTTTCTTCCTCTTCAGCCTATCAGAGCCGAAGGTTCGCAACAGGCTCTGGAGAAGCGAGCACCAGCTTTGCAGAGACCAAATCCACTAAACAAAATAAACCGTGTCATTTCATGCTAATCCAAAGACTCATTCCAACTGCTGTGTGATGAGGAAGCCAAGAACCGAACTGTAACCCAAACACAAACACATCGCATTGCCAGGAAACGGCTAATGCGGCCTCCCGTTACAGAGCTTTCAAAATGTTTTAAGCGTTGATGAATACCTCGTTTTGGAAAGAGTTCAAACATATGCAGCATTAATTCTACAACTATATCTTTCTTTCAAAATTAATGCCCTTGCCTCGGAATGTGGATGAGGAAACGGGGCCTTTGAGTCGAGGCGTGTGGATGGTGCTTCCCGGTGGTTTGCTCACCCGCAGCACAGTGCCCATTTCCTGCAGCCTCATCAGAGCATCTTCCACTGCATTTATCTCCCTTTCAGAAAAAAGCACAACCATGCTAGAGCCTTACTCTTCAAGAACGGGGGATACATTGAAAGTCTCTTTAGGGTGCTCTGTGCAATCACAGGCTTCAGGGACAAAGACACAAGTGTATTCACTTTAAAATTCATTTTTGAAGAGAAGGAAATGTGATCCCCTATCCCATAAAAAGGAGTATATGAAGACTGATAATCTCCTTTGTGCCCATTTATAGGAAGGTGCAGCAAAATCCACAGGGACTATGGAACATAGTGAATAGCCATCGGGTACCGTTTGCAAAAAAAAAAAAGCTGCCCCTAAAAGTAGATTGGCCAGGGCTTCCCTGGTGGCGCAGAGGTTGAGAGTCCTCCTGCCGATGCAAGGGACGTGGGTTCGTGCCCCGGTCCGGGAGGATCCCACGTGCCGCGGAGCGGCTGGGCCCGTGAGCCGTGGCCGCTGGGCCTGCGCGTCCGGAGCCTGTGCTCCGCAACCTGAGAGTCCACAACAGTGACAGGCCCGCGTACCGCAAAAAAAAAAAAAAAAAAAAAGTAGATTGGTCACACTAGGTTTTGTGCAAGAAAAATATTCCTTCATCGAGGCCCAAACACTTACCAATATCAAGCCAGTTTGAAACAATTTCAATCTGAGTTGAGCTCTGGACTTATTTTAGTCTACACCTAGACGGCTAGCAGACCTGCTTTTAAAACTCAGATGAACACAAGAAGTTCCTCTTCCAAAGGTTCTAACTGGGTGCTGCCAAAGCCAATGTGAAGACCTGAGCCAGGCCCCTCTGGTGAACTGAGGAAGCCACCAGGTTAAGTTAGCTGGTGCTTCACAGTGGGAAGGAGGACCATTTCAACCTGGCTGTGCCAGTTTGTTAGTTACCTGTTTTCTCTCCACGCTAAGGAGGAAGGGAGGGGACAAGGGTAAAGGAAACCTGGGTTTATGAAGTCAAGGTTGTCCACTTGTTGGAGGACCAGCTAAAAGTGAGGCTGTGGATCAGTGCTGTCCAACAGGGTAGTCTTTGAAAGATGGCTAGTATGACTCTGGGACTGAACGTAAGTCATTTTTTGGTATTCAGTTTGGTTATGTTTAGAACAACTTAAGTAAGTGAATGTACTCTTTTAACTGCACATTTTATGAAATCTATATAGAGATGAATTATCTCTGATGAAAAGGTTGCATACAAATTGAGATATGCTATAAGATACATGCTGGATTTTGGAAGCTTCACTTTTTTTTTTTTTTTTTTTTTTTTTTTTTTTTT